>NC_134415.1:8306961-8611779 GCF_030867145.1 Opisthocomus hoazin | reverse complement strand
CAAGCGGAAGCCCTGTCGTAGACTGGGAGAGGATGGAGTACTACTACAATCTGCTGGGCTGCTACGCTCAGTCCTCCAAGGCCAGCATCAGTTCAAAGTAATTTTCTCAGAACAGAGATAACTGAGTTGATTTCAGTACATGCCGGAACTGCATGGGGAGAGTCAGAGACTGAAAGATGGCTTCCAAAATTAATGATGTTGCCGTTAGATGCTTTCGAGAGGCAGCCTGAGGGGATGGCTCCATGCTGCACCTAAAACAGCTCTTTTCAGCCTCTTTTAGATCCAGACTTTGACCATGAACTGATGTTCCCGGGTCCCAAAATGAAGAACAGCAACTCCAGAACTGTCGGATAGGGAAATGAGTGTATCTGTGTCCCCATCAGGAGCTTGGCACTACTGCACCACAGCTCTGCCGGTTTGAAAAGGAGCACAGCAGTGGTGGCCACCCGGAAACTTCTGTCTTCCCTTTTGGCAGTATTGCTCGGACGGTGGCTTGTGGCTGGGAGACCTGCACAGCTGGTACTGCCACGGCATTTGGAGCCAAAGGCAAATGGTACAGCAGCAGTCCCGGGGAACACAGGTCAGTGAGCTCCCCAGGAAACCTCAATAGCAACTTAAACCGTCTGATCCTCTTCCCCTACAAACTCTGGAGAACCATAACTTCTGTCCTTCTGTGGTGATGCAGACGTTAGAGGGCTATTGTGGAAAGGGCTAGGACATGAGTACCTCATGACTGGACACACTGCATATAGTAATAGTCCGTATACTCGCTCTCCACTGAACTACACTGGAGCTATTGTTACCGTCTTGCCGAGCATCTGACTGAACATATACAACAAACACTGATGAGAGTTACTTTTGACTGCTTGCATAGCCACGTATAATTTTACTTGTGTTTTCAACTAACTCTTTTACCAGGATGAAAATCACTAGAAAATGACGAAGAAAATGGCTGAATAAATTTCTGTAACCAGTAATTGACATCTGATACCAGGCTTCCCTCAGGAAAGGACCTGGAATGCGTGAGCTGACTAAAAGTTATCTAGTGATACAGTCACAAAAAGTGTACTGCTACAGTCAGGAAATCAGTACAGAGAGAATCCAGCAGCTTGTCAGGTAATGGTAATTGTATAATGTGGTATTTACAATAAAAGCATTTAAGGGCAAATATAATGGACTCCTCTGATAAAAAATCAACTTTGTTTTTCAGTCAAAGCATAAACTTACAAGCAGTGTAAACCAAAACTATTTGTAAATGTAATTAATATACTTGTGGGAAAACCAAGCATTTTCTGTAATAAAGATAGCCAACAAAGTACCTAGTGCAATAAAAACTGATGAGCTGTGTGATATTTTATACCTTGTTAATATTTTGATAGTCATAGCTTCATTCAGAGTGAGTAACATGGACTTTGTTTTCTATTTGTTGCCAGTGTAAAATACTTCAAAAGAAAATCCCGAATACCCTGGGCTGTGAAGAATGCACAGTGCTAAACTGAGCTAACAAGAACATCCTGCAACTAAAAAAAGAAAGAACAGTCTTCTGCACACCAGAAATAACAAAAGGAGGGAGAGCTGTCATCATTATATTAAGCCATGCAGCCACTCACTAAGTGCTAATCAATAGAGACAGATTTAGAAACAAATATGAGTCATTTCCAGTAACAGAGGTAGGCAGAGGACTTGGAAATGGCTTAGCAACGAACCTGCTCTGCCTGGAGGAAGCCATTTCCATCACTCGGGCTCCATTGCCGTCAGCTGTGACACACGCAGGCCCTGGCAATGGTACCACTTCAGTGCTGCGTGCCTGCAGCCTTTAGGCTTTTTTGTTCCCAGATTACACAAACTTGCAATCTGGTCTAAGCTGAAGTGTCTGTTTAAAATTGCACTCATGGTGAGATTCATGTCCTACCCGGACCGGAGCCAGCAAGTGGCAAACTGCCTTTGTACAACATGAATATAGACTTGAAAGCCTGACGCTCTCACTCTCTGCCAGAAGAGCATTTCCAGACTTCAAGGCGCTGCAGACTTCTGGACCTTCACCAGGTGACTGTGCTTGTCTCCCAGTACGCTGGGTACACCCTCAGGGTGAGCAGGAGCTAAACTCCACCCAGCTTTGGAACTCTACACTCCTGCTTGCTCTGTGGTTCCTCTGCCCACAGTAGTCACCTACCTGAGCGAGAAGACCACCCAACCCAACCTGGTACAACTTCATGGGCCCTGGCAATTCCCAGTGGCCTTAAGCACACCCTGTCCCAGTCCTCCAACCTTCTGGATGCTCTGGTTTCCTGTTCCATAGGCAAACGATAGCTCAGGAAAACAGAAGAAAATAGGCTTGCACAAGTTTCTGACAGACCTGTGCAAAGCCTAGGCAGCACCCGACATACACAGCTCTAGATTACCCTCACAGCCTGCTGCATCCTCATGACTCTGGGTTTTCTTTGGTTCACACCAGCCCTTTAGTGAGCCCAGGGGAGTTCCTTTCCTTCTTGAGTTTAAGGCAGTTGCCTTGGCTGCTTCTAGCCTCAGTGGAGAGAGAGGGAGAGGGGCATTTCAGGGGCCAGTTCACCCCCCTCATGCAGCATACCTGTGTTAGGATTGACTGAGTCGTCTTCTGGAGCTTCCTATCTCTCCCCACTGACCGCATAAGAATTTTGTTTTAGACTGGGTGTTTAACTTATTGGGGTGAGATGTTAGATGAGACAAACCTCGTGCCTCATCTGCCTATTGCAGATGTCCAACTTCCAAGCAAAACTCTGAAGAGCCATCACAATTTTCATAACTGCCCAGGCAGATGTACAAACAGATCTCCACGGTGATACTACAGAGCCAGGGCAGGAATTGTTTTAGGTTTCTGTGTCAGACAGAAAATTCCACTATAGTATTTCATAGCCGCCTGTGCCAGATTTTGTCTCCTTGAAATTGAGAAGCAGCTTTCTCTTGGTATAAAAATGGGAAGGACTTTTACATCTGGAGAATTTCCTAGAGCTTGCCAAAACTGCGAAGTTTTCAGCAACATTGCACTGGTGGTGATCTGCATCTTCTTCCTTCATACAAGCTGCTCCTTGCACTGAGATTGCCTGAGCTACCCCTCAGACAAGTATAAATTTAGAGCAAGTCCTCTGAAGTCCAGGTGGTGCGGGTCTGGTGACCACAAACGTGGACTCAGGCACAATACATCTGTGCTTAGCCAGCACCTGCATTGTTCAGCGAGTGTACAGCAAACTCCTCCTTCATGGTGAGGCCTGAGAGAGTGACATGCAGGTTGAAATCAACATGGATGGTGCTGCCCTTCACCTCACAGCTGCATGTCCCCCTCCTCCTTGGGTTGGCACAGCACTCGTGACTATGCCATCAAACAGGTCAGCAAGCTGATCTGGTTGAAAACTTGCCCTAGAAAAATAGCAGATTGTTTTTCAGCTGGGTCAGCGGGCTGATCCAGCTGACAGCAAGAACAGACCAGCACGAGCACTCCCTTTCCAGCACCTGGGCTCGGTGAAATTGTGCCCTGAGAGGTAGCTGTGACTACGCAGAAAGTAAAAACCAAACTTGCCCAGCAAATATTTGAGGCAAATCCCAAGACCATATTGTACTGACAGGAGAAGCCAGCAAGGTAATTCAGTATATTAAGACTAATGGGTAAATTGGCATGGTGATACGTGGCAGGGAAGCTCAAAGCAGCAGTCTAAACCATCGATTCTTCATGAGAAACACAAGTATTACATCGGGAGCTCAGCTCAGTGCTGAGAGAGGTACATCCAGAGCTAGTGACTCCTTGGTTCTAGCTGCTCTTTTGGCACCTGCCAGTATGTTCAGAGTGCAAAGGCAGATCTGTCTGCAAGGGTGCGTGGCTCTGGGTCCCTTCCCGTTCAGCTGAAACCAGTACACCAGGGCTAGCCATAAGAGAGTTGGTGCCTACGCAGGTGGGATCACTCACATTTAGCTCAAGTCATCTGGTATTTTAAAACAAATATAATCCCTTTATTGTGGCTAGAATAAGGGGATCCTGGCCTTGCTGTCCTTGCAGGTGGAAATTCAAAAGGAGACATCTAAAACTGCAGGCTCAGAGATGTATGTGCAGATTTTCGACTGCAAGGTTTGATGGCCCTTTTCTTTTATTAATGCCGTGCTTAGAGAAATAACATCAACTGGAGAGCAGAAAGTTTTTTTTTAAATCAGCTCAGATTTGCTCACTGGAAGTTTTTCTGGCAGAACAGGAGAGAGTTTTGAATTCTCAACACAGTGGGCTCAGTGCGTGAATGTGGCCTTAAGGCTGAACTGCTCCCTTTTTATATGTCGACGTACAATAATCAAGCAAACAATGATAGGCATATTGGAAAGCTTTTAGCCTCTTGCACCACTTAGCACAATCTTTTTGGCTGTCTGCATTGCTTACTCATCCTCCTGCACCACTGACAGACAGTAAAAGCCTGCATGAGTTTCTTTTCGTCTTTCTTTCCCTTTTTTTTTTTTCCCTCCAGCAGCACTGCAGACACAGTAGCACAACTGACTCAAAGGAAAAACAAACCAAAGCAAGCTCCAAATTCCAAACCTCTGCAGGACAGGCTGCTTGTGTGAAGCTGAACAGGAGCCAGAGCATACCAGCGAGGAAGCTGTGATTTCATCCAGCAGCCCGGCAGAAACTCCGAGGCTTCACTGCAGCAGTCTGGGCAGATGCAGCGGCATCCCCCTGACCGGGTCCACCTCACAGGCTAGCAGAGGAGTCCCCAGAAGGAGGATGCCCGTGTAATTCTGTGTCACTGCCCCCTCGCTTTTTAGTTGCCACTCTCTGAGGAAACCAGGTATGGTCTACAGGTTTTTAAGCAGTTTTTATTCCTTGGGATGAAGCCTAATTTCCAAGGGAAGGGTAAGCTGCATGGAAATGGGGAAGATTGATGAGAAGAGATAGAAAGGTCCCCAAGGAGGGTCATTCCCCTCGCCTGGAGCAGTGGTAGTCGGGTTTCTTGTAGGAGGATGTGCAGGAAAACGATCCCAAGCGGAGGTGGCTGGGGCACTGCCTGGGGTGCAGGTTGGCAGGGAGGTTTCTGGCGAGCTCTGCAGCCCGGTGACGGGGATCCAGAGAGGCAGCTCCACATTCGGCGTAAGGCCATGAGGGCTCAGGGGTGAGTAGCAGCTGTCACACGTGTTTTGGTGCTTGTCTGGGGACTGATCGGAGCTGAGGACTGATGTTTGTGGTTTGGTATCTGCACGTCAGCTTATCAGGCAGGGCAGGGCTGCTGCCCAGGCTGGGGAGAAGGTTTAGGACGGCGTGTGCTGGGTTGGGGAAACACTGACGATGATAGCAAACACATCTGTACCAGTGGGACTCCGCGGTGAGTCTGCTGAAACCAGTAGCGTAAGGCTGACTAAACTGTGAACCGGATTCGGCCTTAACATGTGAAAATGAGAAGATTTGGCAGGGGGCCTGGAAGGGTGCTGGGAGCTAGTGGCTGAATGTATAAATGCATGGGTTTCTAAAAAAGCCTGTGCTGGTTGCTGGAGGGATGTCTGAAGCTCTCGGAGCGTGCGCTGCCCTTCACAGGAAACGAAGGGGCTGTCGCGCTCCAGACAGCCTCCCCACTGAACTATTCAACGCAAATTAATAACTACAGAGCTTCACCCAGTTACATACAACTGCAAAACTGGCTCCCTCCCTTGCCTGGAATCAATGCTGACTTCTCTTTCTGGATGCTACATCATAGCATCAAAGGGTTGGCTTGGAGCAACGCTCCAGACGCTTGGAGAAGCAACCGAAAACACAGTAAGAGGAGTGCGGAGGGGAACTGATGTAACGCTATCTGCAAGGCTTGGACCGAAGCACAGACTGCTGCTGGCCGTGGGGAAGCGGCAGCGTCTGAAATAGAGCGTGCTTTGTGCCCTGTGGCGTCTTCAGAGCTAGTGCCAGTCCAAAAACGCTGACCTGGAGACAGCACCACCTAAAGCAAAGCAGAACAGCGCAAAGGCGGAGTGTTGTTACAGCGACTACTGCATGTGCCGGGTTTATTCCAAAGCAGGCGACGCAAACCCTGCTTACCATCCACACTGGCTCTCTTGCACCCTTTTGCTTGCTCAGCATCATCATTCTCCTTGTCAGATACCCCCACTGTGCTGGAGCTGAAGCTGGTACAGGAACCAAACGCCTCTGAATGCCCGTTCTCCGGAGCTGCAGGGCTGGGGGGCAGCAGTTTGCCCCCATTAGAGCAGCTCTAAGAACAGGTCCCGCTTTGCAATGCTGACACCAGTTCCCATGAACACCGTGGCAGGTGGGGAACAGGCACTGAACCAGCCCCTCGCCTCCCCCCGACGCCACGCCAGTACCTGCTGCGCGGGGGGACAGGCAGCTACGGGCCCCCCGCGCCGGAGGAGTGTTCGAGAGCAGCCCCGTGACTGAGCTGCATCTGCTTCACCAGCAGCTAAGAAGGACCCCGAATGCTCCCTGGCGTTCCGTGTGTGGAGGTGGTTACCCCTTCTGAGCACGGAGACATCCGATGCTCGAATCAGATCAGAAGTGTTCGCCCTACCATTCTGTGATTCTGTGATTCTGTGTTTACCTTTGCTGAGCTACCATTCCTTTTCCAGCAAAGAGAATTCACTAAGAAATTCATGGCTGGGCTGGAACCCAAACAATCAGATTGCTTCTCAGAGATCCCAGGGAGAAACGCAATATGAGTCACGTGCAGGGGCAGAAATGTTTTAAACAGGTTGTTTTGTTTGTTGTTGTGTGGAGTTAATATATTTGTAAAAATCACGGTCAGTTTGCCAGAAAATGATTATGTTTACCTCATCATTTATTCACAGTGTTGTGATTAACAGCCTTGTGTTGTTGGTCTGACTTCTCTATTTTCCTTTTAAAAAAACCCAACAAAACCTCATCTACATAGAGTGACATAATTTTTCCTGTGAAAGACAAAGTTTCTGAATCCTTCTAATGCTACATTGACTATAATGAAACTCATTAAATTTAGAGAGGCCAGGCTTCAAAAAAAACAGAGATACAGATTACCACAACCAAAGCTTTACATTTATATTTTGATATCTGGAGTGATCATAAAGAATTGCAGAAACATTGAACAAATCAGTAGAAACTACAGTGCGCAATGTAATTATGAACAAATGTGATATAATGAGGAAAAAAATCAGTGTAGCTTTTGTAGAAAAAAATATCTCACAGCTCTTCTGGAGTTTGTTGGGAGGAGGGAGGAGAGGGGAGTCATCAGTGAGGTCTCAGAAATCTGCCCCTGGGCTGGTGTTGTTTGGCATAGAAGTTATCTGGAAAAAGGAGCGTGGTTTGAGGTGAGAGAATTTCCTGATGGTGAGTTACTCGAGGCAGGAAAAATGAAAGTCAGCTGGGAAAAGGGTTTCAAGCTGTGAGTTATTGGGTTAAAATGGCAGAAAAAAATGAGTGTTGCTAACAGCAAAGGAACGCAGCCCAATCCTAACTTTGCATGCAGAGAGAGCAGTGCTGAGTTTTCTTCTCATGCTCGGGCAGAAGAGATCCCTGAGTTACGACAGAGGGTTTTATGCAGCTGTCAGCCCGGTGCTCCGTGCTGAAGGAGGAAAGCGACTACCGCACTAGGCGTTATTAAGGAAAGAACAGCGAGGAAAACATAAGCAGAGTAGCAGGAAGTTTATGGCGAACTCGCATCTTGGATATTGTCTGCAGCTCCATTTCTCTCGTGCTAAAAAGAACAAGAAAAGGTTCAAAGGAGGGTAAGAAGGCTGACGCAACTCCTACACAGTGAATGATTAAATCGTTTGGGACTCTTCAGAGTGGAACAAAAGGAGCAGAGGGAAGGTTGGACAACTCTTGAAACCACGAGCAGCGTAGAGAGAGGGACGAGAGAGTAACGATTCCATGTTTCACAAAGCAGAAGGACTAGAGGAAACCAAGAGAAATGGGCATGTAAAAGGTCCAAAACAAACAAAACCAGGTGCTTTCCAGCTAGCTGTGTAACTGAACTTCAGAAATCTGTGGATGCCAAAGGCTTACGTGGGCTCATGCAGCTACTGGCCAAATCAACGGAAGACAAATTCAGCCCATAAACCAGGAGGACAGCACATCTGTCCCAGGATGTCACCGAGCTGCAGAGCGCTGTGAGCTGGAACAGGTACCAAGCATCACTGTGCACTTCTGTTCATGTATCTCTGCAGGCAACAGCAGCTGGTGCTGGGCTGAATGGCGCTTTGGTCTGACCCAGTCTGGCCATTTCTAAGACTGAAATCCAGCAAAAAACTGAAATGTGAAAAAGCCATGGAGGCATCTGCACTGAAACAAAACAAATAAGTGTCCCCCTGTCCGGCTAAACAGCAATGAGGAAAGGTTGGCTGGCATAAGAACAACAAGCAGCATCAGACTGTTTCAGCTGTGTCCAGGCAAAATGAGTAAAATCAGCTTGTTTTCTTGGAAAAGGGAAAAGGAGAGAGATGCCAGGAGTGGGAGGAACAGGGTGAAAGGATTCAGCGTGAAAGCTTGCATAAGCTTTATCCACACCAACTCCTATCCACCTACCACACAGTGGAGGCCATTTGGATCTGCAGTTCCCAGATCTACCGCTCAGATGATTTGCTCCTTTGAAAGCTAGCTTATCGTCCCGGCAAATTCTTGGGGATAACCTTTATTATGGCATGAATGGATCAGCAAGTTATGACAAAAAAGTATGTGTAGCAACAAGGTCCTTTTCAGGGGTCTCCTTGTGCTGGTGTGAATTACCTAAGTCTGGTTTTGCTTTGTCTTTGTAAAATATCCACCCATCCTAAACTTTTCAGTCCAGTCTTCATGTAAGATTTTAAGAAGAGCAGGGCAAACATTCAGAAATGGTGTACAAGGGGTGAAAACAAAAAGCTACAAGAACTTTACCTATGAAACAGTACTAACTAGAAATTTAAAAAAAAATACAGACTTCATTCTGTGAGTTAGCTAATTCCATAGTGTTTAATGGAGGCAGATAAAGTATTTGTTACTGTGAACTACAGATATGCTTTTTGCTGTGGACGACGAAGATAAGGAGGTCTAGTATTTCTGCATGGGTAGTGGATCCAGCTAAAGACAGTGACAGACCTCATAAGGACATGTGAAAACTACAGCTTGACAGGTCTGGTTTAGATTTCACCTCAGTTTCACCTCTGGAACTGACTCGGTTCGAGAACACGTCCTTTGCCTGATTATTTATTGTAGAAAAGGGATGAGTCTTCAGACACTGTTACAGACACAGGACACTGTGTAACCGTAAGAGACTATGATCTGGTGTAATTCATACACTTGAGAGCTGTGAGAAGCTGAAATTAAAGCTCAAAGTCCTGTATAAAGGTATTTATACCGTTTGCATTTCTCATTAGGCTTCTCTTTCTTTGTAGTGGGAATTATTCTAGCTTAAATCATTTCTATAGAAATTTATTTCAGTCAGGTTTTGTAACATCATCCGAACTCAATGCAGTAAAAGCAATTTAATTCTAGTTCAGCCCACATTGCAACTAGTGATTTACTTCAACTGTTTTTGAGTAAACTTTAAATTGGATTAATTCCTTCTAAATGGGAAAGCCAAGGCTGGTCAGAGCAGACTTACTGACTCAAAACTGATAATGCAAGTTTTTTTTAATTCTTTCATCTACATTGGACATTAGACAAATTGAGGGATCGTATCATGCGTGACAGCCAGGCTACCTGGCTACCAGCTCTTCCCTTCTGGAAATGGGTACTAGAGCCACCAGTAAATACATCCTTACGCCAGTCTGTGCTGACCAGGAGTCACCGCAATGAAAACCCAGCATCACTGGGAATCCAGCCCTGCTTGCAGCAGGCAAGCCTAGACAAGGATTACAAACAACTAGGGAAGGTTTCCCACAACTCCTGTGCTTTAAGCTCTTTTTGGAAGCATTTAATTCCGCCTTTGATTTCTACCCACTGAAGGATGTTTTTTTCCTTTTCTCTCTGGTCTTTCCGTACCACTGTAGTCAACCAGTCAAACGTGAAGAAGGCAGACATGAGCAATCTGGATTTGTTTGTCCTTGAATTTATTCAACAACCATCTCCTCCAACATTGATCTGGAAGTGCAGTTACTCACAGACTGTTTCTCCTCATGACCCACATCTAAACTAGTTCAGTTTTTTAGTGAATCCCTTAGATCATTCATTGATTCCCTCAGGGCAAAGCTATTTTGCTATATTATTCACTCCTTCAGATTTTTTACAGTAGCATAGGAGAAAAATGGAGTAATGTGCCTCCTTGGGAAAACAGACCATTATTCACCTCCTGCTGAGAGACTGCTCATCTCAGCTGACAAAAGACGTCCTTTCCACAAACCTCTCTGATATAAGATCGTGGATTCAAGACAGCTCACACATTATACATATTACTCCACAGTTTTTATTATTGACTTTATTATGCCATTAATACATAGGTGAATTTTCCTAGACAGGAAAATACTCATTGTAAAGCAGAAAGAGAGAGTGAAACTGTAGAAATGCCCCACAAAATCTGAGGCTTACATTATGCTGGTAATGCTTTCTGCTGAAACTTGGACAATGAGAGTAGACAGAACCTTACGAAAAACGTGTAGTGGCTACTTAGGAAATTCTGGGAATGGACAGTGGCTCATTGACCCCAAAAAATTTGGAACCGCTGATCTAAATCCACAGTCTGTGAATGCTAATATCACACTCTGAAGAATTTGAGTACCAACATGACCTGTGCAGGTCTCGGTGCTGTGGGCCTGTTCTATTGTCCAGGAGAACAGTAGGAAAACACCACTCATATTCTGGTTTCTTGCTTGTTTTCCATCTTATTATCTCCTGCATGTATGCAGGAGAGAGAGAATTATAGTAGAAATTCAGGAAGAATTCTGTTGAAAAACTTTATAGATTTCAAACAAGATTCAGATACTGTTTGTAGAATAGAAGGAGTTATCAGTGAACCAACGTTGATACGAAGAACCAGGCTTGGTTTAAGGTTGTTCTGGCATGAACTGGTGCCATTGTACTCACTTTCATGGAGCTGCTGCAAATATATATTGGTGTACATGAATTCAGAATGCGTAGTACTTTACTGAAAAACTCAGATTTAAAACTGAACAATAGGCATCATGTCATATCTGTAGCGGGAGCTTTAATTACTATAATTAAAGAAAATCCGCATGAGCTGAAAGATAGGTTGCACTTTGAAGCATTGAAGTGAGAAGAACATTACCGTTCTGATAAAATCTTTAATTGCACCTGCTTACCTTTCTCAACAATTTTTTTTGGCCCAACAGTTTATGATCTCTTTTTAGCATACACATGACAACCGCTTCAGTGCATTTCAGTTTAGGCTATGGCTAACTTCCCTTCCAAAGATTTTAATAGATACCTTGCTAAAATTCAGTCAGATGTTTGCACGTGGTGGCCAGTTCTCATCTGAAAACTCATAGTTTCAGTAAAATTTGTGTTATCAATCTGAAACGCTCCTTTTTTGCACTTTAAAATTGCACTTTATTATAATAATGTTATACTAATATTCCAAGGGTAAGTTGATGTACTGTTGGCTGTTGACTTCTTTTTCATTGCTACTGCTTCAGTTCTGCCATACAACCACGCAAGGAAATGTATGGGCTGCTTGGTTTCCCTGGTCTCCTTGAGAAAACCATAGACAATGTGTAAATGTCGAGCACCATGTTGGCTCTGCCTTACATCTCCTGCTGAGGAAAACTGGGCAGCAGCCGAGGTGCCAGCACAGAGCCCTGGAGTTATTGGCAGGCAGGAGTTTCACGGGAGAGGGCAGGAGAAACCTCTGTCTTCCTGCCATGGCCAGCACCTTGGAGGGACGCACGCGTGTAGTCGTCCTTTGGCAGCTGGAAGATCTGAAAGAAGGATAAGATAGCGTTATCTCTTCTTTTTGGTAAACAGGAAGCCCTGGTTGAGGGGTAAAAGAGACTTCTCTTTCTTCTCGGCTGCAGGAAGCGGAGTGGCTGCATGTGAGCACCAGGGAGTTTGCTTCAGAGCAAGAATCTCCCGAGCCCAGGGGTGGGGTGGGAATCTTGGCTCACTTTCCTCCCCGGTAGCTAAAGTGCCGGCTGGGGTAGGCTGGACCAAGTCCTAACACATTCTCCAGGAGTTTAAAATAAACCGGCTTAAAAGTAGGACTTCGTCTGCCTGAATTAGCAGCTAAGTGCCACCTAAACTCCAGGGCGTCGAGTCTTCGCAAAGACCCCAGGTCTTCGCTGTGGCCACTGAAGAAAGCTGAGTGCCCTGAAGGCCACTTGTCCCTCTGAGCTGAGAGCTGGCCTTCCCGAGGGTGGGCACCTCACCGGGGGCTCGGGGTGCTGCTGGGGCACCCACGCCTGCAGCCCCGTGCCTGTGCTGCGTTACCTCACTCGGCAGCGGAGCAGAGTGCCGGGCTCCTCGCCTTTCCTCGTTTCAGTGAAATACCCGTGCCACTTCTCTAGGGCTTTTATTTTCAGGGATTTCAGACATTTTGAAGTGCGGAGGTGTTCTCTCGGTGCCTAACGTCCAGAGAAAGGCACCATCTCGCGGTCTGCACAGCTGACCCTTGCTGTGAAGTTGCTCACTCGGCTGGGACCCGTTTAGCCCTGTTGCCTTCGGGGAGGGATGGGTTGCTTCCTCTCGGTACAGTGAGGACCTGCACGAACAGCAGCCAAAAGCAGGTCCCGAGGAAAAAAATAAGAAACACGGCCATAAACAGATGTCATGGGAAAGCGTATGAGAAGCGAATCACAGAACCACAGAATGTTCGGGGTTGGAAGGGACCTCTGTGGGCCATCTAGTCCAATCCCCCTGCCAAAGCAGGGTCACCCAGAGCAGGCTGCACAGGACCGTGTCCAGGTGGGTCTTGAATATCTCCAGAGAAGGAGACTCCACAACCTCCCTGGGCAGCCTGTGCCAGTGCTCCATTACCCTCAGAGTGAAGAAGTTCTTCCTCATGTTCAGGTGGAACTTCCTGTGCTTCAGTTTGTGCCCGTTGCCCCTTGTCCTGTCGCTGGGCACCACTGGAAAGAGTGTGGCCCCATCCTCCTGACACCCACCCTGAAGATATTTACAGGCATTTCTAAGGTCCCCTCGCAGCCTTCTCTTCTCCAGGCTGAACAAGCTCAGCTCCCTCAGCCTTTCCTCATAGCAGAGATGTTCCAGTCCCCTCATCATCCTCGTAGCCCTCCGCTGGACTCTCTCCAGGGAGACACAGAATACCTGGGCAGATCGAAGTTTATCATTTGCAAAAGATTTAACCGCTGTCACCCCGTGTGTATCTGAGCTTCTTTCAGCCGGCGGGTCCTGGGATCCTGTTGCCCAAAGCCTTCCCAAGACCTGGCTCCATCCATCCGCGCCATCCCCGCGGGCAGCCTGGCCTATGCTTTACAGACCCAGTGCGCCCCTTAGGTGCAGCTGGAGCAGGTCCTTAGCAGGAATGGTGGCAGAGGTCCGGGAGGAGGAGGCGGCCGGCGTGCCGGGGAGAGCCGCGGGGACACGAGAGGGACGCGCTGAGGGCGGGTCACGCGTGCACCCCAACGTGCTTTTTTTGGCTTTCGAGGGTCGGGAAGGTCACGCCAAAGCTGGGCACGTGTGGAAATATAAAGCACGTGCTCGTTCACACGTCAGCTTCGAGGAACTGGAAAGCGCCTTGGCCGTGCGAGGTGAATCCCCGGCGAGGGGGAGCGCAGGGACGCGCAGCGCGGGCTCGTCATGGCGGCGCCCGCAGGCTCAGCCCGCTCTGAGGGGCTCTGGGGGCGGAGCGTGGCGGGGTGGGCGGAGCGTGGCGGGGTGGGCGGGGCCCCAAACGGAGAAGGGGCGTGGCGCGGCGCAAAGCCCGCCCCCGCCCGACGGGCTCCGCCCCGCCCCCCCGGCTCGGCGGCGCCGGTGCTGGCGGAGCGGCGGCGGAAGCGGAGGAGTCAGGTGGGGCGGGCGCTGCGTTGCCCGGGCGACGGGGGGCGGGCGGCGCGGCGGGGCCGGGCCGGGCCCTCCCGCCATGAGCTGCCGGGACGCTGTCAGCGGGATAAGAGCGGAGCGGGAGCGCCGGCTCCGGCGGGGGCGAGGAGTGTGGGTAAGGGTGGGGCGGGGCGGGGCGGGCAGGGCACCGTGGCCTCCGGTCTCGGGTTGCGGGACCGGGCCGGGCGGCGGGTAGCTCAACGGGCGCAGGCACCCCTGCGGGTTTCGGCGAGGGGTCGAGGCCGGCGCTGAGAGCCGCGGTGCGTGGGCCGGGGCGGGCCGGCGCCCGAAGCTGGCTCGGGGCGGGAGGCGGAAGGAGCGGGCGGGGCCCCGGCCGGCTGAGGCGGCCCGCGGCTGAGGGGGGGGCGGGTGCGCGCTCGGGGCCTTGGCGTTTCCCCGGGGCGGGGGTCGGGGAGGCCGCGCCGGAGGCGGTCTGTCGGCCGCGGGGCCTCCGCCGGTGCCCCCTCATCCCCTCCGCGTTAACGCGGCGCCGAGCTCCGGCGTGCGCGGGGCCGCTCCCCGTTCCCCGCCGCGGGGGGGCGGGCGGCCCCTCGGCAGCTGGGCCCTGCTCCGCGGGAGGGAGCGGTGAGAGCTGCCCCGGGGAGGCTGCGGGCGGGGGGGAGGCTCTTCCGAAGGGAAAATAAAAATGACGAAGGGCTGGACGTTATGGTGTCTCCAGATGAAGGGAAGAGCTGCTGCGGGCAGGGGCAGCGGGCGCGCCGCTGGGAGCGAGAATAAAACCTCTTGTGTGAGGGACAGCAGCGAAACTGAAGCAGTTCAGGCAGAGCATCAGCTGGCTGAGCGTGGTGGCTCGGGAGCTGGAGGAGCCACTCAATGTGGTTATGAACTCGAACTGTCTAGAGAAGAAAATCTGGATGGGAGACTTTTTTTTTTTCCTTTTTAGTTGTGGTGCCACATGAAGCAGTAAGACTGCACTACAAGGGTCTAGAGGAACTTGGGAGTTGGGGATGCCAGCTTGTGTCACTGGCAGAATCGTGCTGTTGGCTGTGAGGTGGTGGGACAACCTGTGGTGGAAAAAGCACCAAGGAGATCTGTCGCACTCGTCTGTCTCGCAGTCTTACGCTTGGCAGGAGAAAAGAGATGTCTGGAACACTTAACCCTTCCTGAGGGAAGGATCTGAATTCGCTTGCTCAGACCAGAGACCATGTCTGCTTGGAGCTTTTGTCATAACAGGGCTACGGTGTGGTGAGGAGTCAGGAAAATACTCTGGAGTCTCCTTTTTGACTTTAACTGTAGGCTCAGAGACCAGTAGCACAAAGAAGAAAGTGTCCTTTCGGATACCTGACAGAATCTGTGGTGGCTCTGAGAGTTGCCGGTGAATGTTTAAAATGGTGAAGAGAATGAGAATGCTTGCATATATGGTCATAGATAAGAAAAAAAACGGGCTTTTTCTAGGGTGTTTCAACTTTACTCTTCTTTCTTCCTCGTTGTGCTTTTGACAGAGAATATTGCAAGCTAAGCACGAGTAGCTTTCAATGCCTTACTTCTAAAAGCAAAGTTAATAGTAACTTGGTTTGCAAGACCGCATACAAATTTCTTAAGAGGAGCTTTTTTTAATGTCCCTCCCTTCCTGCTTTCCCTCGCTCCTTCCCCATTAGTTTTTTTACCATACTCAGAGAGCTTTCAATTAAAAATGTGTAATTAATTAGAAGAAGCTTTTCTGTTAGGTTAGTAACCAGTTAATTAAGATTCTTCTTAAATGCTTCTTTTGCTTCCTCCTTTCTCTTAGTCTCTGGTAAGTTTTTCATGTGCCTCCACATCAGTTTTTAATGCAGTTTAAGACAGTAGGAGCCTGTAAGCCCCTTGAACAATAGCATAGGACCTGTTGGAGAGTAAGACACTTGATACGTAAACATTAGAAAAGAGAAACTGCATTCTTAACACTAACTGAAAGTTGCTGCTTTTACATAGTTCTCTTTACAATTAAGCTCAAAGGACGTAAGCAAATACTATGAAATACGAACAAACACTTCAGGAAGCGAGCAGTTCTGTATTTTTATTGTCGGTGTTGTCTTTAATAGACCATGGTGCATCCTGATTAACACACAAGCTGTACACCCGTGAAGCTTCTGCAGGGATCTAATTTCCTTTGTATTTGAAGAATTTGGCCATTGTCATGGCGCTCCCTTTTCCAGTAAGGTAATGCTGCACATAGAGAAACGCTGAAGCAAAACTGGTCTTGATACTCATCTTTTGCGGGCAGAAGGGAGCAGAGGGAACGCAGGGTGAAATGATTATTTTGTAAGAGGATTCTGTCGCACCAGAAGCGCGCATTGTCCAGATCATGCTTGCTTGTCCTCTGCAGGCGAATCTAAGTTGTTTTTTTTTTTTTGTAGTGAACAGCTGTCATGGACGAGACCTCACTCATAGCTGTTTTATTCCTTTCGAGGAGACATCAGGCTCTGTGGGCTTGGTGAAGAACTATTGTAGCTGTGGCCTGAGGTATCGCTACTTGTTGATTCAGCTTCAAGGTCATCTTTTTTTGTTTTGTTTGTTGGAGAATTGGGTTATAATGTTGGAAAAGGATTGTAATACACAGTGGAGGGAGGGCTCTGTGTATGTGTCTGGGACTACTTTGACTTGTCTTTTCCAGTTCAGAGATGGGTGTGAGAATGTCAGTTACTCTGGCAAATTGTTGCTTGATGAAGATTCATAGGCCTTTAGATCAAGTGATTGAGCTGGCGTCATCAGAGCTATCGTCTCCTGTGATAGCACTGATCTGGAGATAATATACCTGTTTTTAGACTGCTGCAAGATCAGGTAGAAGAGATCTGTGGTTGCTTCTGTTCTGTCACCTGGACTGATTTGTCTGAGCTGACTAAGCTGCTCAAGTAGCTTGTTACTGCTGAAGAGGGAGATCTCCCTCCTGCTGCCTTCCCTTTGCTGGCAGTGACAACTGCCTGATCCCTCAACATGGCAATTCAACAACAAAAACTCCAGCTGAAAAAGCTAGTTTTCTGCAGACCTGTGGAGGCAAGTCACATGGAGAAGGAACTGGATGAGCGCAGCGCTAGAGGAAGGGAAGAGCTGCTGGGGAGTAACAGAAACACTTTCTTGCTAGTCATGGGTTGTCAGGTGGGCTGAGCTGTCTTGTTTAACTGTACCCTGAGCTGCTCTGCGGGAGGTGGGGGTTTCTGCTTAGACACAACAGGGTTTCCGCTTCAGCGGTCACGGTCATTTGAGAAGAACTGATAGAACAGCATCCTATGCTGTAGATCCAGATTTTTTTTTTTTTCCCCTCTGTTCAGATTCAGGTCTTGCATTGGGACGTGTGTTTGAGTGACTTCTTGAAATTAGTGCATGGGAGTGCCTTGCCTCCAGATAAAGCACTTTGTACAGAAGTGATACTGGAATGTGTGAAGGGAAAGGGGGGACAAAGATGCTATGTGCAGTCCAGAGGCTTTTCTTGCTATAAGCTGTTAGCTCTTTATGGTTTGTGTTTGTAGCCTGGGGTCTGACTCAAGTCCCATTTTTCTGGGAAGTCAGGTTTTTTGGCACTAACAATTAGAGTAGAAGCGTGAGTCTTGCTAGTGTGACTTTAGGTAACTACGGTGTACTCTGTGTCAAGGTGTAGGTCAAATGTGATGCAGAGTGTGAGAGCAAGACAGAGCAAAAGTAAACGCAAAATTCATTAGCTTATGAAGTATGTTGAAGAAGGGATAGGTATGTAATGCTGTGATCAGTGTGGTGAAGTCCTGGTGTCATGCTGTATCTTGGTACCTGTAAGTGCTGAAACTTCTATTGTATCTTTGTCCTGGATATTTCTCTAAAGTTACACTAGCTTTTTTAGTCACCACTGCAAATTACGTTTCCTTTCATGTTCTGTAGCTCGGGTATTTTGTGGCTTTGGTGTGTTACAGAAGAGCAGGGCTTCCACTCTGCTGCTTTTCTGACTTTATTTTAGCCCTCTTCTCCCCCATAAATAACTCACTACGCCGGCAGTTGCTGGTGAGAGGGGGATTTTGCAGTGGCCACACAGCAGATAAGCACCGAGAGGGTTGTCTTCTGCACTGCTGAGCTGGTGTAGTTCACTGCAGGCGTCTGGGGCTTGCCCTGTGACAGCGGGGTTTGTGTGGGTGTGTTGAGCCATGCGGAGCTGAGGCGCTGGGAGAATTACTTACCTTGTGAAAGAGGTTTTCTGCGCTTTCGGGATAATCTGAAAGTTGGGAAGTGGAGAGCAAAAGCCATGAGTGGTGGTTTGTGAAAGGTGGTGGAAGACTGGTGCCCGTTAGGCTGTGTCTGTGTCAGAGTGGTGGAGCAAGCGTCGGACAGTCTCGGCTAATCCGCTCGTTTGTGCGTTCTTTGCCCTCTTCTCCTGCACCCAGAAAGCTGAGCTCTTGGACTTCAGTTAAAAGCATCACCGCGCTCTGTGGAAAAGTATGGGAGCACAAAGTGCTAAATGTGCGGTGGGAAGAGAGAGTTCCTGGTTCTTCAGACTTCTGACAGTAGGAAAAAACCTTTCTACTTTCCCAAGAGAAAACTGGGAAGTTGAAATATCAGAAAGAGTTACTGCCAGGTAGTGCCAAATGCAAGGCTTCACTGGAAGCGTTATAACTAATGTTAACTTTGTCCAGTTTTGTTTCAGCAAATGCCTGACTGCATCTACTCCCCTTTAGTATTCTGGAGGCATTTACTGAAGATTTGTGTTCTGGGGATAAATGGCAACAAGCATCTAACTAGATCTGTTAACCTCCGTAAGCGACTGATCCGGTTTAGGCTTTAGTATATTAACAAAAAGGTAAGGAGTGAGTAACAGAAGCAGCAATCTGAAGGGATGAATAGTTCTCAGTGTCTTCATTCTGGAAAAGTGAATTAGTAAGGAAAATATTTAAGACTTAAGGAAATATTCCTGATAGTTCATGATTGTATTGCAGGAACTGATGAAAATCCAGCAATGTACTTTCATTGTAATATTTGAAGAGTTGAAATTTGTCTGGGTTTGATTCAGTAGTTCAAACAGACACCAAAATATTCTTGAAGTTAACCAAAAAGTGCGAGTCTTTCACCTTCCAATTCTCTTTCTGTTGGAAGGCAAGAAAGTTTGACAATCCTAATTTGAAAGAACTGAAAGGAAACGTTCTTATGACTTGCTGTAGAGAAAACAAAACAAAAGCCCCAAACTGTAAAACTTGGGGTGCTACCTGAGATACGTATTTATCCTTGTATTACTTGCATTTCTCAGTTGTAAGGGGAGATTTGAGTCACTGAGGAGTGCGTAGTTTCATTCTTGATATGTACATTTCAATTCACAAAAGGTCAAAGGAAAGCATGATTTCCTTTGTGCATCTGGATATATAGATGAAATAGTGTGTGTGGGGGTCTTTTCAACTCCAGAAGGCACTCCTAATTAATCTAGAACTATTTTTAGAAGCCTAAATTACTTCGGTTACAAAGTGAATTTGATTACTGGAGTCCTGCTAAATCCATATCATTTGCAGAAAAAATTATCATATGATGTGTGGTTACTGAAAATACTACTTGGCTGTGTATGTGGCCTTCTTCTGGCATGCTGCATTCATCTCCCCAGCTGTCTCTCAGCAGTGTGAAATCTTGTTTGTGTGTGTGTGATAAACATCTATAGTTTGGGGACTTCTTAAACATAAAATTTGGCTATTTTTTTCATTGTGGGTGGATTTAGAGTTTTCTGCAGTGGTTCAGGATTTTTGTAAATACTTATCTATCTTGTAACAGGTATACTGGGAGACTTCATACTCTTAGTCATTATTATGTGAAATTAAGTGTGGTGATCTACTGTAGTTTCTCTGTTGGAATCTATACTGCTTGACCAATTTTGAGTGCTGTTTAAACTTCAAGAATAAAATAAAAATCCTAGCTGTTCCTTATTTGCATTCTCATTGGAGGAAAGCTACCTGAAGAGAGATGTTATCCAAGTCACTTTGCTAGTAGTTTTTGTGATTGCTGACTGGGTCTTCCGGGGCCAGCTCAGTGCAAGGGGGGTCAGCACAACTGGAACAAATACCTCTTTGCTGCAAAGCCTGGGAGAAGTCTCAGGTCTGCTTGCCTAAAGCAACCAAAGCTGTTCGTGCTTTGCTAAGAAGCTGGTAGACTGAGCTTAGCAGGAATAACAGCCTATGAAACTCTCAGATATTTACATAATTTTTTTTTTTAATACCACCTTCAGAATTGCTACCTGCTGCCTGGTCTGCATTTGATTGCTAATAGAGAACATGGACTTCACTGACTAGTTTTGAGGTCCCAGAAGCAGAATTAGTCTTCTGCCCATTGGTGACCTCTCTTTTTAATTCTGATCATTGACCTTCCCCGCTTGTTTAATTGCTCGTAGTAGGTACTTTAGACACAATGCCAAAATTTATTGTAAGCACTTTCTAGTTTTAATCCTCGAACTACTAAGCTTTCAGGTTCAGGAATAGCCTTTACTCTTTCATATCCCTTCAGCAAGAGTGCCTCAAGATACCTGCACTCAACTTTTTTACCTCTTCTATCTCTCTGAGTATTGCTGCAATCAAAATGTATAATCTTATAAATTACACAAAGATTTGTATGGTCCTCTAGACCACGATTTGAGTGGTGCATTCATTGTTTAAAATAATCTCTAGGTAGATGCTGTGTGATCCACATACTCATGGTTGCAACTACAGCAGTTTTCCCAGTTGTAGCAGACCCCACGCTCTCTGCCGTACTGCCGATTGATGTAAGAGGGTGTTCACCGTCCGCCTGGTCTTGCAGGGCTGCTCTGCGTAGGCTCGCTCCTGGAGGGGCCCTGGGCTTCAGACTTACTTGCTGTAGTAGACTGCTTTTTCTTTTCACTCGACAGTCTCTGGAGGTTAGTCTTGATCTTCAGATTTAGTCATTACTGTGCAACCATGGCTGTCAAGGCTTGCTTTGTTTTGGGGGTAGGTGTCAAACCTAAAGCTTGGCAGAAGATATTTAGGAGTATTACCTGGATATGTTTTAATTTAGGGAAGAACTTGTTAGCATTCTTTGAGTAGTGTTCAGAACAAGGCTCACTTGGGAGCTATGCCATTTCAGCCTTTGCACTGCTGAATGTTCTACAGAAGATCTTCAGCCTTCGGTTTCTTTTGGAAGAACTTAACTGGTCCTTCATAGCTCGTTTTCTACATAAATTCTGTCTTGTAGTGGAATATTTGTTGGTTCCTTTCTCTAGTACCATGTGTTTCTTCCATGTAGTGTCCTCTGGTACTTCAGGTGAGATCTGCAACAGATGCTTGTCTTCAACTCTGCTGACAAAGCTTGTCTCTAACATTTCTATGGTATTGGTAGCAGCTTGGTATTCTTCAGTGCATTTTAGCCCGTTTCTGTGATAGCAAGCATATTTGTTTCTAACACAGTTAATGTTGCAACGATTATCTTTGAAGGTCCCCATGCCTATTCTAAGGAATGCTTATTCTCTATTCCTGCGTGCACTGGTCTAAAATATGCAAATTTCAAATGAACTAGAATGGGTTTAATGTAGCTAATAACTATATTGTAGTTACTGACCTTGGATAGTATAAAACCACAAGCTAAGCGTAAACTTGAGTATAGCATGTGGACAAGGTTAATGCATTACTTGAGTGTAGGTGGTTGTTTGAGAGCCTGTCTTTCATTAGTGCTGTACTTTTTATCTTGTAGATGAATCATCTTTTAACTTGATTTCAGGCTCAACAAGAATGCATTTGCAGGTGTTCACATTGTTTGGTGACTAAATAAAATTCCATGCTAAGTTGAGAAGCTCTCCCAAAGCACTGGTGTAATACGCAGCTAGCCCGTGGGATTCTTTGCCATTAACTCTGTCTCGATGATGTTTCATCCAGACTCAAAAGGAGGAAATTGTTGGTAATCTGCTAACTTGTAAAGGGGATACAGATCTTCATAGCTCAAGGCAGAACCTGATAACCTGCTGAATTCTGGCAAGAACTTTCCTAGCGTTGATCACTTAACCTCTGGTGCCTCCTTCATAGCACGCAGCTCGTATTGCATTGCTCAGTTCCGTTGCGACAGCTTGCATTGGTCATTATTACAGTGCATGCTTCTTAAATCTTTGCACTAGACTCCTAAAAATCTTAATTTTTTTTTTTTCCAAATAAGGGTCAGATTTGTCAAGTAGGTATTTATATGTAGAAAATCTAGGACAACATAAAACTAAAATATTAAGAATCAGTATTTCTCTGTCAACAGACTTTCCATTCCCCTTTCTTACGTGATGGTACACATGGTCAAACTTTTTGATAGTGTGTAGTATGAGTAGACAGTTAGCATTTAATTCTAGTCCCCAAGGTAATACGACTTTCCAATAAGTACATATCAAGCACAGATAGGATTTGCTGATGCTCTATATGTTAAATTTAACAAGTTCACTTTTTAAGCGTCTTGAAATTACAACAACGTAATAGACTCTACATGTCCTGTCATGAGATAAACAGGTAACACAAATTGGGTTTTTGCAAGTAGACTTTCAAATGATGAGCAAATCATGATGTGAATACTTCACAGTCAAGTAGGACAAGAAGTTGTAGTTTAGGTTAAATGTTGATTAACATTGCTGTTGGTGTTTCACCGCTATGAATGTTTCATAGCTTTTGGTGCACCAAAAGCTGCATCAAAAATTGCTGAATTGACCTTAATGAGACATTCTTAAAAATTACTCCCCTGATAAAGTAGACCAATTTAGTAAATTAAGTAAGGTTGCTATACAGCGTTACGCTACGGATTTCATCTAAGGTGTGGAAAGCTGTTGTCCATGTTCCAGAACTTACTATGGATGTGATGTGAGTGAGGACAACTAACACTCGAGAGGAACTGGGATGAGAGGGATGTCAGCCCTCCCAGTCTCTAACGCTTGCTGAGTTTGAGTCATGTGTAGCTTGGCCTCTGCCCTGCCCTAGTGCAGACTCTGCTGTGGATTCTCTCCCTGAATTGTGAGGCCCTGGTAGGCTAGGGCTGTTGTTGAGATCCGAAGTCTTGCCAGTAGCTTCACCATGATGGGTGTCAGAAAGTAGAATATTCATTATAATCATAATGATTATGGTTTTGACCTTTGGAATTGCAGACTTCTAAAACTTCATACAAACTGCATGTGCTCAACTTTTTGTAGGTCTCTGGTGCGTTGCTTGTGTGTGGACAAGTCTGCAGTTAGTTCGCATGCGAGCTGGCTTCATTTTGGGGCTCTTGGATCCTCCATCACTTGCTCTTGTTTTGCCAAGGTTTCTCTTCTGGTTTTGGTAGTCCCTGTTTGGTCAACTTTTTAAACGCAGCTTTATTGTTTCTTGATGTTGTTCTTGCCTTGGTTTCCAGTCATCTATGTGCTGCTACTAGTTGCAGTCTTTTTACAGTCCGTGGCAGCTAATAAATTAGAAACTTGCTCTTTTGAGTTGATGTTCTCCATTGGTCTTGTAGGACAATGTTAGGCACTTCAGGGCCATTATTAGGCTTTCCATTTAAAGGACTGACATGTCTTTTGTCAGGTACACAGAATGATGAAATGACACCATTCAGTTGGGGATGTAAATTGGAGTTCGTTTAATGGAAGCAATGTCCTAAGATCACGCTTTGGAAACTGTTGAACAGGAAAACTGAATTGTGGGTCAATGGGACTTTTTTTTTTGGTTCTATGTAAATGAAAATATTGTATGTATGTTAATGTGTTACACTTTTCTGAGTTGTGTTTCTATCATTCATTCAAAGCTGTTGTTACCAAGAACTATGCTAGAGAAAAGTGAGATTCGAGAAGTGGTCATGTTGGGGAGAGCAGACTTAAACACTTATGGGTCAGAATATATCACAGGAACCAGATTAAACTCTAGCAAAAACATTTTAAGTTACCTTTGAGGGGAAAAAAAAAAATAAGGCCAAGTTTGGGAAGTGTAATCTGGAACAAACTTTGTGCCCAAAGAAATTACCTATGAGTTTCATTTGTAACTGTCAGAAAATCACTGAGGCCTGAAAATCACAGAATCACAGAATGTTTGGGCTTGGAAGGGACCTCTGTGGGTCATCTAGTCCAACCCCCCTGCTGAAGCAGGGTCACCTACAGCAGGCCGCAGAGGACCTTGTCCAGGCGGGTCTTGAATGAGAGGAAGACTCCACAAAGAAGGAGACTCCACAAAATACATGGCAGATGGGAATCCAGGAGTAAGGAAGGGTTTGGGTTTTAGTTCTTTGCTTACATTCTGTGTGGTGCACTGCAGGTCTGGGTCTCGAGCAGAAGAATGACATCGCTGAAACTGTTTCAGGGAAGTTGACCTGCCGGTATGTGTGATGCCAGTCTGTGTGTCTCTAGGTGCCTGTAACCTTGGGTATGTTTGCTAATTATAGGTTTGCTGACTTGTTTATGTATACCTGATAGGTATTTTGGAAAGTGGCTGTTTCCTTAATTTGGCCAAATCTCGCATAGCATTTGTCTGATCTTGTTTGCTTTTTTTCCTTGGCATTCCTGTTCTTACGACAGGATTGGTTCGTTTAGCTGTCCTCATCACAGCAGTTCCTCACCATACGCAATACAAAAATGAGTATTTTTATTTCTGTAAGGACTGTTTTTTTTCAGAAAACACAGATAATGTAATTCCTTAAAATTCTGTCTTTTTCAGTGTAAGATACAATGCTTTCGCATCCATTTAGAGGTAGAAATTTTCTAATTCTCAGGTTGTAAAACTGAGCTTCATGGATGAAATTTTGTTTTCATACATGGGCACCAGAACATAAGGACACCACATTCTGATAGGAGGCTTAAGGTACTTGTAGAAGCAGGACTCTCAGACTTCGGGTATTGCAAGACGAGTATCCCACGTAGGTGAGATGGGAGTTCAGTATACTTCTGGTTTTACATGAAAGTGACGTTAGTAAGATTATACATACGTAAACACACTTGTATATACAGCAACACCATTCCTCTGAAGGTATCAACGTACTTTTCAGTGTTAATTAAAATAATACTTGTTTACCATCTTGTGAGCTTGACATGCTTTTGCCTGGTTAGTTAAAAGGACGGTGAATGTGTTATGTATACAAAAGTACTAAGCATTTTTTTTACTTTTTTCGTTATTCTGGGCAGAGAGGCTCTGAATAACTTGTTTGGAAATAATATTGATCTAGTGGATTACACAGAAGACAAGAAGCTAGTTCCTGAACTCTGATGAATTCAAGGACTCTTTCAGAAGAACTGTGCCAAGAAAATTGACAGCTACCTGCGGTCTTATGATGACTTCTGTCTGCGAAGAGGTTGCTTTTCATGTGTAACCTTAGGACTGGAGCAACACTGCCTTCATGTGTTTTAATAGGTTGTCTGCTTCTGTAACCCCAAATAGTTAATAAATAATAGCAAAGGACAGAGCAGAAAGTGGTTGGAAATAAAGAGTAAGTGGGAGGTCTTCTGCGGAGCTGGAGTGTTGTCTGGTATGTCTGTTCTGAGAATGAACCAGACTTGAAGTGTCTTGGTTTTGCTCGTTTGCTCATGTTTTTGAGTATCAGAGTTGTTGGATGGTTAGCAAATGTTCACTGCCTTTTGTAAGCAATGCTTTTGGCTGACTGCCTTGCATTGGTAGAACATGGCATCGAAGCCTCTCAAGTTTTCTGTTGATGCTCAGCTGGAGTTGCAGGTCCCCCTTTCCTTAAAGGCTTGTGTGTTGTTCCTGCTGGGTCACCTGCTTTGGCAAGGCCAGCTAGGTATTTGTTTCTAGCCTGTTTGGAGTTTTGAATGGTATCAAAACGACAGAAAAGGAAGAATGCTGATTTTGGTGATGTGTTAGTTTGAGGCTTTACGTGCATTGTTAAACCTGGTTTTATGTCTTTATTAATGATCTGGATGAGGAGATTGAGTGCTCCCTCAGTAAGTTTGCAGATGACATCAAGCTGGGTGGGAGTGTCAATCTGCTTGAGGGTAGAAAGGCTCTGCAGAGGGATCTGGACAGACTGAATCAATGGGCCGAGGCCAACTGTTTGAGGTTCAACAAGGCCAAGTGCTGGGTCCTGCACTTGGGTCACGACAACCCCATGCAACGCTGCAGGCTTGGGGTGGAGTGGCTGGAGAGCTGCCTGGCGGAGAAGGACCTGGGGATGCTGGTTGACAGCCAGCTGAACATGAGCCAGCAGCGTGCCCAGGTGGCCAAGAAGGCCAACGGCATCCTGGCTTGGATCAGGAATGGTGTGGCCAGCAGGAGCAGGGAGGTGATTGTGCCCCTGTGCTTGGCACTGGTGAGGCTGCACCTGGAGTACTGTGCTCAGTTTTTGGCCCCTCACTACAAACAGGACATTGAGGTGCTGGAGCGTGTCCAGAGAAGAGCAGAGAGGCTGGGGAGGCGTCTGGAGAACAAGTCTGATGAGGAGCAGCTGAGGGAGTTCTGTCTGGAGAAGAGGAGGCTGAGGGGGGACCTTATCACTCTCTACAACTACCTGAAAGGAGGATGTAGTGAGGCGGGTGATGGTCTCTTCTCCCAGGTAACCAGCAATAGGACGAGAGGCAGTGGCCTCAAGTTGTGTCTGAGGAGGTTTAGATTGGATATAAGGAAAAATTTCTTTCCTGAAAGAGTGGTCAGGCATTGGAACAGGCTGCCCAGGGCCAGAAATAACTGTATTGTACAATGGCTTATGGAAACTATGCTTTTTTTCAAAGAGTTAACTTTAATACCTACTAAAAATGCAACTTTATTGTACTCGCTACTCGAAAGGACTTGCAGCCATGCCATGCTTTGTCAATGTTTGTCCCTGATCTGAAACAGAAAACTGGAGAAGGTGAATAAATTAACAACTTCATGTAGCTGTATGTTCTCTGCTTCTCTTTCTGTGATCTGTAAAATATCTTGTCATAAATTTATTTTTCTTATGAGACACTGTCACTCCTTTAGTGCAGTAGTATACTCATATAACCTGGTAGACAAGGCTGCTTTTATTGACAATAACATAGTGAGATACGGGAAGTTAAGGCTCGCAGGTGGCTCGTGTGTGCCATGCGTACCTGCCGCAGTACATCATCGCTTTGTTCCGCTCAGCCGGTCAAGCCTGCCCGTGCAGCTGTATGAACAGCACTCGCAGCTTGTTCGTTTGAGACCGATGCAACTATCTACTAATGAGAAGCTTAGAGACATTTATTGACATCTACTTCACAACAAATAGAGGTGGCTGAAGTAGTTCCTTTTTCGCTAGTACTATAAAATTAACATTTAAAAAAGCAAACAATAAAGAGGCTATGGGGAGGTGGGTTTGTTAGAACGCTAATTTGGGCTGCTGTGTGAATTGGAGACCCCCAACAAACGTCCAACAGCTACAGCAAAGAGATAATTTAAATTGGTATTATGGGATTTTGACTTCATTTGGCTTAGCACCATATTTTATTACAATGCTGCTGTAGTAATTTAGTAATGACTACTTTTTATTCTATTTTATTCAGTATTCTAGACTGCTAAATTGGTCTTGTTTTTAAGTTCCATCCTTTAAATTATTTAAAGAATGATATTGGTATTTTCTTTTAAAAGCTTAAAGTCCACTGAAGTAAATACAAGTCATTCCTATACTTGAAGATGCTCAGCTGATGAGCAACATCATAAAAATGGAAAGAAGTTCAGAGAAAATGCAAGTTTTGAGTGTTTATACCACAACAGCAAATAGAAAAAAGTCCCTTGAGAGCTGGTGCAGAAAAGGGCCAGAGGGCAGATGTGATACGAGTTGAATTATGAGGATGATAGAAAGGTGGGCACAAAGAGGGCAGATTATATGTGAATGTCAGATCATTCGCAGTTAAGTGATTTATTTTTCAAAGCTTGTGGATGTTTTTTACTTTTAGAAATAAATACTAGCTAGTAGAGGTGATTTTTATGAACTATGATAGTCGTATTCTTCTAGAGGCTGAAATGGAATTTAAGAATGTGACTTTTTTCAGGGCTAGCTATTGTGAAGACCTGGCACACTCTGTATTCCAGAACTGTAAGCGTCCCGTTGGGACTGTGCACAGCAGTGGTGAACTGAGGTTCTGGTAGGTTTGTTTCTGCTCTCTTAGAGCTTAGTTTGTGTGATGTGTTAGGTTTGGGGGTTTTTACCTAGTTAAGGTGACCTCTCTGAAGTCTAAAGAGAGGTGAAGGCACTCTACAGAATCACAGAACGTTCGGGGTTGGAAGGGACCTCTGTGGGTCATCTAGTCCAACCCCCTTGCCAAAGCAGGGTCACCCAGAACAGGCTGCACAGGACCGTGTCCAGGGGGGTCTTGAATATCTCCAGAGAAGGAGACTCCACAGCTTCCCTGGGCAGCCTGGGCCAGGGCTCCGTCACCTTCAGAGTGAAGAAGTTCTTCCTCATGTTCAGCTGGAACTTCCTCTGCTTCAGTTTGTGCCCGTTGCCCCTTGTCCTGTCGCTGGGCACCACTGAAAAGGGTCTGGCCCCATCCTCCTGACACCCACCCTTCAGATATTTATAGGCATTTATAAGGTCCCCTCTCAGCCTTCTCGAGGCTGAACAAGCCCAGCTCCCTCAGCCTCTCCTCATAGGAGAGATGCTCCAGTCCCCTCATCATCCTCGTAGCCCTCCGCTGGACTCTCTCCAGTAGCTCCTCATCTTTCTTGAACTGGGGAGCCCAGAACTGGACACAGTACTCCAGATGGGGCCTCACTGGGGCAGAGTAAAGGGGGAGGAGAACCTCCCTCAACCTGCTGGCCACACTCTTTTTAATGCATCCCAGGATCCCCTTGGCCTTCTTGGCAACCTTCTGTATTACCTGGCACCGCAGCAGTTAGGTGTGTTGCTTGAAACAAAAGAAATATTCTGTAGTGGAGCAGTTCCTACTTAAAGCAAATTGACTGTCATGCTTTCTTGAAGTAGGATGAAATGCTGTGCTGCGTAGGCTGTAGTATCCGCGTACCACAGTCTGCAACAGAAAGAAGGTGACAAGCAAGCTGAAACCTTAGAGTGAGGGTGGATTTGTTGTTTTCAAAAACAAAACACCCCCCCAAAAAACTGTCTGCAGAGTGTTTGCCGTATTACAGCATCAGCAGGGCAAGTTGTTCACTGAGTTCTGCTCTGAAAAGCAACATGCCTGAAGTGCTCAAATCACTTGTCAGGAAACGAATAGGAGAGGGAAGAAGGTTGTGCATATGCAGCTTTTTTTGAAGCTTCTTAATTATGTCTCTGTTCTTCTTGTATTGTTCTTTGGCTTCAGGATGGGATGAATGATGAGGTTGTGTCTGAAACTGTTTTCAAAGACACGTTTGTACTGTCAGTCTGTTTCAGAACTTGGTTGCAGAAGAAGGACCAGGTACAACAGAGAAGTAGCTAGCATTTGTTGGAACGAGTCTTTCTAAAAGAAGGGCTTCATTATCCAGCATGGTATCCCTACAATATTTTTCTGCAATGTAGAATGAGAGCATCTTAATTCCTTACCAATTATATATTAAATTCCTGCATTAAGGAGACATGTTTGATGCCTTTTTGCACTAGCATAGCACTTTATCTTACCACTGATGTTAAGAATTCACCCTTTTGCTAGAATACGGCAGTGTGTGTTGAATCCATGTAATGGTGCAAGCGATGCTGGAGACCCGGAGAGTGAAGTTTCAGATAGAAGGCAACTAAAAAATGGTAGAGAGCATATTTTTACATTTTCTAATAGTCTGGTACAACTGCAAAGCCACTAGGTACTTCAGCTGTTCAGTTGCAATGAATTGTGAATGTTAGCTGTGTGGATGAGTTGGTTTGCTGCGAGGTGATGGGTGAAACGTGTTGTTCCCAAGTGCTCAAAGGAGGGGCAGTTATCAGGAGCTTACTGGGGAACTACGGTGTTTCTCTGCTTCCTTAACGAGGTCTTTCATGCAATGTCGATGCTAACAACAATTCCAAGTTGAAGTTTTTATTTACTTGCAACCTGAGAGTACTAAATAATGAATGTAGACTTTCTTCTTTGTCTTTTCCTTTCCCTGTCTCCCCCCCCCCCAGTTAATTGTGGATATAATAAATGTCCTCTGAGTGCTTACCTGGAGACCTTTGTAGTTGAATGTTTTTGAGGCTATTCTTGGTTACTACCCTCTGCGTTCCCTTTGATAGCAAATGTGGTTTTGGCTCTTTACCATGTCTAGAGAATGAGGTTTGAAGATTTAGACTAGCTTCTAGCTGGAGCACCCCAATTTGTGGATGCTTCAGTAAATGTGGGCTTGGACCGTTCACCTCTGTACATGCCTGATGTGCCAGTGGCTGTAACTTCTGAGAATTTTAGGGCTTCATTAGAAACTGGACTCAGCTAAAACGTACTTAATGGCACCATGCACAAATATTCTAACGCTAGTTTAAAAAAAACCTAGAGTTAACTACAAGCAATACTGGTAAAACGTTGCCTCTGCAATTATTGGTGTGTCTCTCCTAGGAAACAGCAGAGAAAGTATTCAGCCAGTCAGGTGAAACTTTACAATAGGTGTTAAAGCATATTTTAAGGAGCTTTTCAATATTGTTTAGGTAAAGAAGAGTATTTCAGGAAGAGTAAGATCGTTTTTTCTTAGATTGAGTACCCTCTAAAGATGTGAGCGGAAGTGGGATAACTAGAAACTTGAAGTCTTAAAATGAAAAATTAATAAACCCTTTGATAGTGTAGCTTACAGCAAGGAATGTGGAATGTTGGGGCTTTATGAATGCATACTCTCCATGGCACTCGTTTTCCTGGAGTTGTTACAGAATCTTTTTGCCCTTTGTGCAGAGCTCACGAAGATGGGGCTGGTGTATGCGTTGTGGTGTTCTGACTTTAGCAAAAAAGTATCTTCTAGGGGTGACTGTCTTGCTATTTCTGGCCCTTCTGGAGCAAATTGCGAGATTGCTTCTTCCTATCATTATCTTAGTCTTTTCTTCATGACTCATTACAGCTGAAACAAGAGTAGTTTAAAGTACTTTTTTTGTTTTGTTTTCTTAAATACATTGCCTGTTCTGATCCTCTGTTAGGACTTGAGGGGATTAAAGGGTAGGAGAGAAGAAGAAACTCTTAAATGGCGTTAGTGGACTGCACGGAGCAGATACAATGCTGTTCTCTTCCAGTTTCATTAACTACGCCTTCGTCAGTGCTTAATGTAATAAGGAATGGTTGTGTGTCAGGACAAAATGGAAGGGCAGGTTTGAAATGCATTAACCTCAGCACCTGACTGCACAATTCAGATTCTCATACTATCCATCGCTCATACCTAGAGCTTCAGGTGCTTCAGGTATTGCGTATGCAGGTGGTGGTCACTGAAAATTCATACTCTTTCTACAGGAAAATGTTTAAACTTGCATACCTAGCTCATTTTACATTTTAAGAACTAATGAACTATATTATGTTATCTACCTTATACACACCAGTTATTTTCTCTGTAATAGGATTTCGGTTGGGCACAATCATAAGCTGAAGGTGAAAACTAGAGCTTTAAACCTCAAAAAACCCCTCAAAGACTCTTCATAGACTTGAAATAGCTGTCATAAAATGACTTTTAAAATCAAAGAAATTACATATTAACCAGCATGTATTTTTCTCTTTTTAAAACCAGGTGAACCAGGGGTGATATTTCTAGAATATATTTGCTTTTTCTTCCAGATAGAAGATAAATGTGTTAAGCTGGCAGAGTAATTCTGGTAAGTGTTTTCCTGTTACTTCTGCAGTGAATGTTGCTATAAATATTCATAGTCTTGCCACTAAAAGGAGCTTTCTGTACCATGAGTGCTGAGAAACTTGCTCTTTCATACAAGATCTTATTTGTTACCTAATAATTGCATGTAGATGTTTCTAAGCAGTATTAATCCACCTGTTACATTTAAAAGTTATACTGAAAGTTATTCAGCTCTCTTTTTGCATGTTCTATGCTTGAACATGATAAAAATATTTGACTTTCAGTGATTTTACTTCAGCTGTTTATACTGAAACAAAAGGAGTTAAATACGCTCTAGTATTCATTAAGTGGGTTTTATGTGGATTAAATGTTCTTGTTTCTGTAGCGGCCATCACTGATTCTTGTTTTTGTTTTGCCTTCCTCAGTGATCCTCTTGAGGGTTTTCTACAGCTGAGTCTTGCATTTCTTGTCTTGTTTGATTTAATGTTTGTTTTAAATGTTTCAGCATGTACTAGTCCTCACCAGCCAAACCAAGCTGTGGCATAAGAGAAAACAAAGTGGTTTTAAAAGATAGAGTGAATAGGAGAAGTGCTGGAGTGCCTTGTGTGCATTATCTAAAGTAAAATTAATCAGTCTGGAAATCAGTACCAATGCTTTTGGTATTTTCTCCTGAACATGTGCAGTAGGATAGTATCTTGAATTAAGTACACTGTAGTAGTGACTGTCACCCACTTGGTCTTGCTTGAAGGAACACACTGTGAGACCTGATCAGTCTAAAGCATTGTGTTTCTGAAACTCCCATATTTATCTTAACTCATTAATTTTTCTTCTTTTTTTCCCCTTGAAACAATCTGCATACTGTTGGAATAGATAACATGGTAGAAGATAATGTGTTCAAATAAACAATTTAAAAATGTGTTTCCTGTGCAGTGCTGCATAAGAGCTGCCTGTTTTCCCCCTTATGCTTCATGTCAAATACCTTTTAGAAGCAGACGAAGGTTGAAGCTCACATCTAGGTTACAAAGAAAAGCTGAAATGAAATCATTAGCTTGAATTTGTGCAGTGGGAAGGAATACTGTATCATGGGCTTTTACCTGATAGATTTATAAAATGAGTGTTTGGGATCTTGAGCTGAAATAAATGAAACTCTGAGTTCGTCCTTCCCATTCCCTTCCACCCCATGCTGGTATATTGAGTCCTCAGTTCTGCAGACACTCCATATTTTGGCAGGAGTGGGGTATGGGGAGGAAGCACTCCTCTCAGTCGTTTTTTCCATAAGGAATGTGTTTTCTGATGGATTTAATTTCTGTAGTTTTCCTCTACTTGCAGCTCAGACATGAGCAGTGCCAGTAACTCACTGGCACGGGAATTCTTGACGGATGTCAACAGACTTTGCAATGCAGTGGTACAGAGGGCAGAGGCCAAGGAAGATGAAGAAGAAGAAACTCATATGGCAGCACTGGGACAATACTTGGTTCAAGGCCGTGGGTTTATTTTGCTTACCACGCTGAACTCAACTATTGATCAGGTAATAGTTTTTTCTTACCTAGTTATAGTTTTTGTGTTGAGCTTTGACTGTGTGGATTTGTCTGGCTCGTAGTTGTCTTGGTGCTGGTTTTCTTGGCTATGTATGGTAGAGCATATGAGTTAATTGTGAAGACTAGAAATTCCAGAGGATGCGTTGCAGTTGCATTCTGTCCTTCAGCAGAACAGAAGGAAAAATGGGTAATCATATACCTGTTTGCCAGCTGATACTGATGGTTGCTAGACTTTTGACTAGGTAAAGCGTGTGTGAAGCTCAAATGCAGTAGCTGAGTGGAAAGAGGCAATAGGTTAGAGTTTTCAAGAGATGAGTGTTTACTGAACCTGCAGTACAAATTGACAGTTTTTAATTTGAGAAGGTCCTTCTGGTTTAAGGCAATACAATAAAATTAAAATAGACACCTTTTTATTTTGCTTATGGACCGTAAGATATACTTTTGCTCTTCAAGTAACTTGCTCTTGAACATAATAGAAAGTAAATTATTTTGTAACTAGCTCAAAAGAGGAAGCATTGTAGAAGAGGTGGTCAGTTCATACTGTTTTTTAATATAGAAAGTTTAGCACACATCCCTGTAGCTGCAGATGTCCGTTTCCTTCTCTTCTTTCTCATCTCCTTCTTCCTCAATGCTGTTGGATATGTACTAAGCAATGAGTAGGATGAGATGTGCATCAAGTCTTTGCACTTTGGAACTGCAGATCCCAGTGCTTAAAAATCATGAACCAAGTGAATCCTGGTTGAGTTTATTCAGCCCTTGTCCTAAGTGAGGTCAGCAGTTAATGCTGGTCAAACTCCTCTCGCTTTTGCTGCGTGAGGTGACTTGTGCTAGGACTGCAGCCAGGTCTGCTGGCTTGGTTCTGGGTTGCAGTAGGTGTGCTGGCTAAACAGTAAATCCCCAAGACTGCAGTTAGGTATAATTGCTGAGAAGAGTCCTTACCTCTTCTAGAGCTGTGGGGGATTTTTTAGATGTCACTAGAGTTCTGCATAGTTGCTGTTAGTAGAGGCTTCAGGACTAAAGCTGCTGGAAAAACAGCTGGCTTTCATGTAAGAAAAAAATGGGGGATTCCGTGTGCCTCCACTCCAATAAAAACACACTGCTGAAATAGAAAGGGGAAAAAAGCTTGTGGCATTCTTCACACAACATCAGCAATTCAGCAATTATTTCCTATGGAAATATGTTTTTTAAGAAGGTGGTGGGAAGAGGAACCTCATTAGTGAGGAAAGTCAAATTCTGGAAGTGTACCACTGAAATTCGACAAGTTAACTATTTTGCTTTTTCCAGTCTTCTTGTGCTTCAGACGCTGTATTGCTCATTCCCATTCCTAATTAGTCTTGCTGAGAATATCTTTAGTAGCAGAAGAGAGCTGGGAGAATGGCTGAAAAAGCATAGTTTTCAGGTCTAATTGTATTGTATCAGTAGTTTCAGATGTTTAAAAAAATTAATTTAAATTGATAGTCTTGTCAGACTAATATTAACTATTTGTTATACATAGCTCTATAACTGTATATGTAAAACTGCATATATTTGTTATATATTTAACTATTTAAGTTGCCTATCTCCATAGATTTTAATTTTGTTGCTACTTTGACTTTTTGGAGAAGGATGTTGCATCAACTGCATACCCCTGAACCACGTTAACTGCCAAAATGCTTGAGTCAGCTTTTTGAGTTTGAAAATTTTTGATCTTTAGGACTTAAACCATTCTGATAGTGCTGCATACCACCAAGTAAAGGAATTGTGTTTGAATTCTGTGCCTTCTGCTGTTCCTTTCTGCATTGAAATTCTTAGTGTAGAAGTCTTAGAATCCCAATAGGAGTGAGGGTGTTTTTACTGGTTATTCTGAATTTTGGGTTATTTTGGATTATTTTTTCTTTAAGAGTAACCTTCCCTCTTTCCTCCCATAAAACTTCACCTTTCTATTCTGAGTCAATAACATCACTTGGTAAATGTAAGCTTTTTTCATTTGCTTAAAGGTGTTGTTTTGGAGAAAGTAGAAGGCTTCCCATGAAGTTCTTCGAAGTTACATTTTTGAATCTACAGAAGTTTCAAACTTGCCCTGGGCTACTTGTTGGCTTGGTTTAAATCAACAGGTTATTTGCTTTTGACTTTTCTGGTTTTGTTCTTTGAGCAAGGGATTAGAGAGCTTCTTATAGAAGCAGTTGCAGAGCTGTAGTAAGTATCTTAGATGCTTTCTGATTGGCTTTAGTTAATGATTATCGCACTCCTTGCAGTTCGGTCATTTTCCAGTGCATAAAAAAGCAGAAAGGCATAGGGAACTAAATCTTGAATAGCTTCGTAAAACAAGGTATGAAACCTTTTGTTTCCAACATAGGAGCTGACATGTCGGGAAGAACTTCTGACCCTCCTCCTGTCACTTCTGCCATTGGTGTGGAAAATCCCTGTCCAAGAAGAAAAAGCAATAGGTATGTTTTGTCACTTACAATATTAAGGACCTAAAAGAAGTGGTTTGTATATTACTACAGAGCCTAGGACTCCCGACTAAAGAGTAGTAGTTCATTGTCATGCACATCCTCTCAGCAAAGAATGAAGATGGGGATTCTGCAGAGAGCTTAAATACCGATGTTCTGTCAGCATACAGGGAAGATCCAAATTGTACAGAGTAGGTAAAGGCTCTTGGTCAGTGTGAAAAGCAATGCTTACGTTGCTGTGTAGCTGAACTTGGTGGTGAGGTTTTTTCTTTTTTTCAGTGATTTGGGGGGGAAAAGATATCTTTGCTAATGTAAAGTGTTTCATGACAAGTAGAGACAGAATGGAGACGGGTTTTTCTTCTGAAATTGGAGAGATGGGAAGTAGAGAGTAAGCTTAAAGCTGAACAGTGGGCAACAGAGTACGAAAGAAGTGCCGTATTATCAGGGAGACGGGCCCTGAAAAACAGAATAATACTGGATGGTTATGAACAGAACCAGGCTTCATTCCTTAGAAAATATGATGTTCTTCGTCAGAATCTGATGTTCTAATGGAGGAATGAAATCACAAGGGTTCAACTGCCAAAGAGTCAATTTAAAGTGAATTAAAGACATGAAAGAGATGATACAAAATAAACTTTATGCAAAAACTGAACCTGGAAGTGGCAGCGATTTGCTTGTTTTGTTTTGGGCTCTTGCATTTGCCTTCCGATGCATTCTTTTTTTTCTACTGGAGGATAGGACAAAGAGGATGAAACAAATGAAGTTGCCTGTCTGTTGGAGAGAGTTCTTAAGAATTCTCACCAGAAGCTCTCCCAATGTTTTCTGCATTTTAAACTCCTGCAGATTGAGGGCTTTTGTTAATGTTTGTAGACTCGGAGTATTTAAAGTGCCAGTTTCATAGCACTTTATTATATAAACTTTCCAGCTTGCTCAGTGGCATTGTTCTTTCATGCTCCTGTAAGCAGGATCGAACTAAAGAAACATTTTGGTTATCTTAGGAGAGCTTAGTGAGTTTTCCAGGGTTAGTTTAAAATGCTGTTGTGTAAATATGTATTAAGATGTTCTGGTTTTGCACTCTTCATAATGTACAATTTTTGCTTCTACAAATTTCCCTCTGATAATACTGATGTGGCAAACATGATGAGTATCCAGTTTTGCACCAAGAACCGTTGGGTTTTTTTTGTTTGTTTTTTTTCTTCCTGGACTGAAATAAATCCACCTGTATTAGGCAGCTTTTTTTCCTCCTGTGCAGAAAATATCCTTTGTTTGATAAAGTACTCCTGGTTAGTTTGCTGCCTCTAATGCTGATGATGTTTCTTCCTTAAGCATCATAACCATGACTTTATGGAACAGCAAGGCACAGCCATATTTGCACATGGAAGCATCTTTTCCTTCAGCTTGATTAATGATTGTATCTATTGTGTGGGCTTTTGGGGTTTGGAGGTGTGGGGCTGTTATTGTTAAATATCACTTTTTTCTAAATACTAAACTTACTGGATGGTGAATACTTGCAGTTGTTTTATGCTAGGTATTTTACTAGCCAAAGCATGCAGATACAATTCTGTCACTATTTAAAAATGACGATGGATTTTTATCCCATAACATATAGATTTTCCTCTGCCTGCTTTTTTGACAGTTTATGATCTTGATTTTCCGGTACAAATTAACTGGTGGTGCTTGCTTTTTATTCTTCAAAATCTGCTTGCCCATTGAATCAGATTTAAATTTTATATTTGCTATTTTATACTGTGTGCTTGAAAATTGTTTTTTTTGGCTTGGCTTTTATGGGAATGTTCAGCACCCTAAACATTATTCTTTTCTGTATTCCTCTTGTCCCTTGTATTTTAAAATCCATTAATTTCTGCCTTTTTTCGTGTTTGAAACAATTATGCTGAAGTAAAGACTGAGATCTGTATACTTAAAGATCTACACTGTTTCGAAGTAGAGAAACTGATTTTTTTTTTTCTGTTAGCACGAGCATGCTAACAATTTCTTCTTTGTGCATTCTAAGAGGACAGAGTTAACGCACCAGTTGCTATAGCAGAAGAGTTGCAAGAAGTGACAATGGGTCATCAAGTTGGAAAAGACCTTTTTCCTAGAGTTTTTCTTCACTTGTGGTACAGGGCCGTTTGGCAGTGCTTGTAGTGAGACTTTGAATATATCAGATGGTGTACATAAATGTTGCTTCAGTAGCTGGCTAGAACTGCTTCCATAGTGAAGTAATAGAGGAGATCTCAAAGCTGGTATCCTGCTGATTAAGATTTTACCTCTAGTGTATTAGTATGTCTAACTTAGCCGAATTTAAATTGAATGTAACTAGAGGCTTGTGGCTATATTGTTCCTTTGTCTCCCGTCTGGCACAGGCCAAAAGATTTTTCAACTAAGCTTTCTTCCCTTTGCTTACCAAAAAGTCCTTTCACCTATGTTAACAACTTTTCTTAAGAGAATGGAATAGCTATGGCTACAAAAAAGTTTTAGGAAACCCTCTAGCACATTTTTGTGTAACCCTAGTTAGAAAATGAACTGATTTGTGTGGGCTTTGAAAGTAACGTGTGGTTCCTAAACATGAATTGTTGATGACTTTTTCTGATACTGAAAATGTCAGACATAGCTATGTGCAAAAACATGACCTATTAAAATACAAATTTATTTCATATTTTTAAGCTGAAAGTATTAAACTATAAAATTAGGAAAAATTCTTTACCTATTATAATGCTCCTTAATGTTCCTTTGTTATTTTTCTGTTTCAACAGATTTTAATATACCCTTTACAGTAGACATATGCCTGACCAAAGAGAACAATTCAAATTCCATGAAATCTACTCAGGAAAAACTTGGCTTAAATGGAAGCACTCGTTCATCCCTTCAGACTTCTGTAAAAGTAAATCCTCGGTCTCGAAAAAGTGGACGTCTGCGCAAAACCACCCATCGCTATTCTGTGCGAGATGCAAGGAGATCTCAGCTGTCCACGTCGGATTCAGAAAGCAATTCTGATGACAAGGCTACTGTACCAACGAAACACAGACGCTCCCAGTTACTGCAGCCTTTTTTAACACACCCAGTTAGGGACAGCTACCTTGCAGGTAGAAGTGATTGCCTGCCTGCAGAAGTGGTACTAAATTCTAATCGTGATGCCTCTAATCTAGAAAATTCCAGTAGAATTATTCCAGATGAGCTAAAGCCAGAGATTCTGAATGAGCCAGCTGCAGGGATTGCTGAGATCAACATGGATAACTCTCCTTTTGATTTATGCTATGTCTTATTGTCACTCCTAGAGAAAGTCTGCAAATTTGATATTACTTTGAATCACAGTTCTGCTCTTTCAGCTAGTGTGGTACCCACGTTGACTGAGTTCTTAGCAGGATTTGGAGACTGTTGCAGTGTAAGTAGTAACACAGAAAGTGAAGTTGTTTCTGCAGGGTGGACAGAAGAACCTGTGGCTCTGATCCAAAGGATGCTCTTTCGAACACTGCTGCACCTTATGTCTTTAGACATTAGCAATACAGAAACCATGCCTGACAATTTACGAAGAAATTTAACAGACTTACTTAAAGCAGCATTAAAAATCAGAATTTGTTTGGAAAAGCAACCTGATCCTTTTGCTCCAGGATACAAGAAAACACTACAGCAGCCGGTTCAGGATGACTTCGTATTTACTAGATATCATCACAGAGCCTTGCTTCTACCTGAGGTTATAGAAGGGGTCTTGCAGATTTTGATCTGCTGCCTGCAAAGTGCAGCCTCCAATCCATTCTACTTTAGCCAAGCTATAGATCTGGTTCATGAGTTCATACAGCATCAGGGGTTTGAGCTGTTTGAAGTAACAGTGCTTCAAATGGAATGGCTATGTATGAAGAATGAGGCAGTAACTGGGGAGGCCTCAGAGCATCTGAAAGCCCTGATCAACAGCATCATGAAAATAGTCAGCACGGTCAAAAAAGTGAAATCGGAGCAGCTCCATCAATCAATGTGTACAAGAAAGCGGCACAGACGATGTGACTACACCCACTTCATGCACCACCACAGAGATCTCTCTGGGCTCTCCGTATCTGCTTTTAAAAGCCAAGCTTCCAAAAACCCCTTTGAAACTGCTGATGGAGAAGTTCGTTATCCTGACAGATGCTGTTGCATTGCTGTTTGTGCACACCAGTGTTTGCACTTGTTGCAAGAAGTTTCTCTGAGCAGTACTTGTGTTCAGATTCTCTCGGGTGTACATAACGTAGGAATATGTTGTTGTATGGATCCAAAGTCTGTGATCGTCCCATTGCTTCATGCTTCCAAGTTACCGATACTAAAAAACTGTCAACAGCATATATTGAACATCCTTACCAAGTTTATATTGGACCAACTGGGAGGAGCAGAAGTTTCTCCAAAAGCTATACAAGCATCATGCAATATATGTACTGTTGACTGCGATCAGCTTGCTCAGCTGGAAGATGCCTTGCAGGGCAACTCTAGTGATGCTGGTCTCGCATCAAATTCCTCGTGCAGAGTTCAGGGAATTCTGCCTAGCAGTGGATCTGAAGACATGTTGTTGAGATGGGATGCGTTGGAGGCTTATCAGGACGTTGTTTTTGAAGAAGACAAGCTACGTGGCATGCAGATTGCAAGCCATATTTGCCACTTAATTCAAAAGGGGAATGCTGTGGTTCAGTGGAAGCTATATACCTGTATTTATAATCCTGCACTTCAGAGAGGGGTTGAGCTAGCTTGCCATGCTCAACAACTCGGACTAGCTACAGCTGATAAACACACATGCAGTTACCATAGCCAGTGTTTGCCTTCTGAAGTACTTCAGATTTACTTGCAGACACTTCCTGCGTTGCTTAAATCCAGGTTGGTTGGTTTTATGTTCATTAATGCAAAGCATGCTAATTATGTACAGAGCTTTGTGTATTTGTTACTGATCAGAATGTAAGTTTTACTTGGATTGAAGGCCACGCTTGAATATTGTAGGGATGGCAACAAGTTGAATGCTTGAATAACATAAGACTTAATCCTAGATTCATAAACTGTAGAAAGGCGGGCACTCTACCAATGAGTTATGGTCTTTAACAAGCCAAAGTGTGTAGAAGCAAATAAAATCTTTGTCCAATGTGATATGCTCTTTGCCTCTTCATTCCTCATGCTAAAGTGAGTCGAAGGAATGTTGAACAGATGGACATGTCACTTTTCTATGGGAATTGGACTACTTAGTTTTCTGATCTCTTTCCCTTTTCTTTCTAGAATGGTCTTCATAGAAACCACCTTTCAGAAATAAGGCTTGAGAGGTTGACTTGTCCTGAAATAACTGTTTCCTAATTTACAAAATACTGTTCACTGAAGTGTAGGGGTTCTTTTTTTTAAAAAAAAAAAACCAACACAAAACAAAACCAAAAAAACCCACACAAATGTTCTTCACGGTGTGAAACAGAAACTTTCCTGTTTGTTGTTGAACGGATGAAACAGTTGTTTAATACAATATGGGGAAGTTTATTCAGAACATGAACGTGTCCTTTCATCCAGGAAAGATTCTGATCTTTTCTGTTGGAGTCCTGATAGACTGGAGTGAATTTAGTAGGGTTATTGGAGACAATTACAAAGAATAGACTAGTATTTCAGTTTAAGTAAATGAGTGTCTAATACATTTTTAACTTTTATCCTAACCTAAACTCTATCAGAAGCTATTAATTTTTGAAAGTGCACCTAGTAGCAAAGAGGCAAGAGAAGTAAAGTTTAAGTTACAGAAAGTTTGATACCCTTTTTTCTACAGGCTTAAAGAAGAGAATATACAAAGAAGTACAAGATTCATTTGATTGTAGAGTGTGTAGTTCAGTTACAGTAAAAACTGACCCTGGGGGAAAGATGGGAGGGTGAGGAAGGTGAATGTCTACAAGCAAACATAGTGCACTAAGACGCTTACAAATGCTTGCCCCAAATTCTGTATGAACTCAGCGTAATACTTGGAGTAGAAAGAATCATAGAATGGTTCGGGTTGGAAGGGACTTTATAGATCATCTAGTTCCAACCCCTTTGCCTTGAGCCAAGAAGGAAAGAATGTACTTGGGAACAAATACACAGAAAGGGTTCTTTAACATTGGACGTCCTGGCCTAGCAATGGCACAAGAAGTTGTGCTGGAAAGGTACTCCTGATTTCTATCTGAAATGCATCTCCCATGCAATTGATAGACATAGCTAGTAAAATGTCTTAAAACTTCAAGTTTATTTGAGAAGGAGTCTCTGCTTTCTGCAGAAGTCACAGAACTGAGAGATATGAAGATGTTTACTAGCTCCAGTTCCTAATAGAGGGTGTACCACTAAAGAGCAAATGTCAACTACTAAAGAGCAAATGTCATACAGTTAATTAAACACCTTTAATGTTTTAAACATCATTTTTGCGGCCTACATTTTAGAGGTTAATCTATTTCCTACATTATATCTTACAAAAAAATGTGTCTTTTGCTACCAGATGGATGATGCTTATTTGCGATTCTAGAGTGCTGCAAACAAGTTCCTCCTTTCCTTAGTTTTCAGTAATTTATAGCAATTACTGTAAACGTGATCGATCCTTGGTGTTATTCAGGTGTGTAGAACAGAGTGTTAATTCTGGATAAGATGTGTCATCTGAACTATGTGACTTTGTGTCTGATTTAGAAGATAACTCTGCTTTCTCTTGCAGGGTAATTAGAGACTTGTTTTTGAGTTGTAATGGAGTGAATCAAATGATTGAGTTAAACTACTTGGATAGTTTAAGAAGCCATTCTTTGAAAGTGTTAGAGACTTTGATACTCTACTTTGGTGATCAGCAGAAAGACCAAGCAATGCTGGAACTGGAAGGCCTGAACAGCGAACAAAAGCAATCCACATCTGACTTGCCTGCTTCTCTTTGTAGCCAGCATGCTGCTTCAGAAGTTCCTCAAAGCCTGAGCAAGTTTTATGCTGGCTTGAAAGAGGCTTACCCGAAAAAGAAAAAGTTTGTGAGCCAAGACATTCATGTCAACACAATAAACCTATTCCTGTGCGTTGCTTTTTTGTGTGTGAGTAAAGAAGCAGATGGTGATCTGGATTCAGCTAATGACTCGGAAGATACGTCAGGATATGATAGTACAGCTAGTGAGCCATTAGGCCACAAATTACCATATCTGTCACTGGAAAGCCTTACTTTGCCCTCTCTGGAACATGTTCACAGGGCTGCAGATATTTGGTCCATGTGTCGCTGCATCTATTTGTATAGTTCAGTTTTCCAGAGACAGTTCCATAGACTTGGAGGCTTTGAAGCATGCCATAGACTACTAATCCTGATAATTCAGAAACTTGCAAAAAATAAGGCAAAGGAGCAAGAAAAGAGGGAGAGAGTATTGAGTGAAAGCAACAGAAGTTCACATGGAAGTCCTCGTGGTGAGCTTCTCCGCAGGGATGACACTGTTCAGTTGGCTAAAAGCAGAGAGGTGACACAATTGGAGCCCAGTAATTCCGACGGTCTTGCTGGTGCAGAGCAGCTGGTGCCTGAATGCGTCTCCTGTGACAGCTCTTTGAGTAGGGAACACAATTCAGTTACTGCAGCTGTCGATCCTGAAGGGATGAAGACTTCTGTAAGAGAAGAGACCGAGTGGGCACTTCAAGGTATTAGACTTCTAGAAGCTCTGCTGGCAATCTGTCTACACAGTGCAAGCACCATGCAGCAGAAGATGGAAGTGGAGATGTTTCACCAGGTACTGTGCGACTTCCCTCAGCTTACTTTATTCATATTTGTTACATACAATGTTATTTTAACAGTAATTTAGTCAAAAGTTCTTTTAGAGGTGAAAAAAGCTTATGCTTTTGTTACGGTACCGTATTTTTTGTCTTACTGAAAGCATGCGGTTAAATGATGTGCTTGGCAGCCAAGGGCAGTGGTCAGCAGACATGAAGGATTGGGGGTGGGTGGGTGAACAAACTGGTGGCTGCTGTTTCTGAGGAGGCATCTTCCCATGTGTCAGCTTGTCACTTTCTATATTCAGCAAGATGCTGGTAAGGACCCTGCACCCCTCTCCTTGTTCTCCAACGTAATCTTTGCCCTCTGCTCTGTTGAGTTGGGTCCCTGTTCGTGCCAGTTGCCTGCTTCTTGGAGGCTAGGAGAGAGCCTTCCAGAATGGAACACGGATCCAGGCTGGATGAGATTTTTTAACTTGCTTGCTTTCTTGAACTGTATTTCTGGTTTATTTTTCATGTATCTGTTACGGTTTGGGCCAGCATGGTCAGTGTGGTTGAGGGCTGAACTCAACATCAGCTGCTGTTTTCTGGGTTAATGTCTCTTGAGTCCCAGGGAAGACTGTGATCCTGGCAGATGAAGACACTTTCTTTTTTTTCTGCATGAAATGGTCCTGACTAGAAGAAAGGGATGGTTTCTTCTGACTGCAAAGGCAATAGTGGATGTCAACAGCTATGAAATGCGGGATGACTATGCCTGTATTCATTTTTCTGGTCAGTTAGGGCCTGCTTTTTCTATTTTTCCCGTGTAGTCTTTTGTCCAGTCCCACATTCTCCAGAGACTTCCTGAGCTGATGGAATTTGAATGGTGGGAAAGACTTGGGTTTTTTGAAAGGGTATTGAGTGAAAAATGTATGTGACAGATGTGGGACTGAAGTCGAGCTGCATCGGCAAGACGCGAGTGTTATACATAGTGACTCATCACATCTGAGGTTTTTGATGGCAGTTCTGAGCAGAGCATGGCACTTCAGAAAGAGGAATATTAGAGGGCACAGGTACTGAAAGGACACCTGAAAAGACTATTATTTAAGCCTTAGAAGTGAACTAATTCAGTGTCTCACAAAGTCTGGGAAACTGGAATTCTGTCTGGGCCACGTGCTATTCTTGTGGACTTGGACATGCCACCCTCTGTCTGGTTAACCTCTCTAGTGGGATTGTGGTGTGACCTGAACACGCTGGGTACTTGAAACTCTTGCAGAGATGTTTATTTTTGAAACAGTGCTTGCACTTGCAATGTCTGGGAAACAGCATGTTGCCAGATTCTTTTCAGCATGCAGATTGCTGAACCAACGAAATCTCTGTCGTGACAAACAGGGTGGATCTTTCTTATTGCAAGCGACTGGGTGAAGTCTGATGGTTTGAGCTGAGAAGTCAGATTAGCGTAGGTGGAAGGGGAAGTTCTTCAATGAAAGTGCTGGACTATTTCTGTTAACCAAAACAGCATAACATTAATCAAAACGTTTGTCTCCCCCCAAACACAGAATACCTGTGTGGATGATCTCTTAATTCAAATAAGAGAGGAGCTTGCTCAATCAAAAGTGATAGAAAGTGACTTGGCAAAGCCTCTGCTTGATTCACTGCTGCGTGTGGCGTTGGGAATGTTTTCTGCCGATCTGGATCGTTCTGAAGAAAAAATTGAGAAGGTATGAAATGCCAGCTAAGTAGCGTAATTCTAAATACAGCAAGGGTTGCTCGGTCAGGTTTATGGTATTTGGGTCTGATTTTAAACTCAGTAGGACACGTTGAAATGTGTTTGGTTATTGTGGCTGTTGAAGATTAATTTTTTGATTCTCATATGTAAGCATGTAATCTGAGTGCTGGTTATTGATATGCTCCCCATGTTTACTGCTCAGAAACGAGTCATGCCCCAAAAAGGAGCAAGCTGCGTTACGCTTTATGGACATACCCAAAACCTGGCGTTCCCTTCCCTCTTTCATCCCACAACAGAACGTGACAAATGCTGAAAGGGAGAGCTTCAAACAGGGATGTTGACTGACCCAAGTGGCTGCAGATGTATCTTCACGTTAGAGTGAATGACAAGGCTCATGTTTGTGGTGACAGTGATTTTGGAAACACAGTTATTTGTAATTCATTGGCCACCTGCTTACCAAAGCTTTGGTCAGGTAGTTAGAAAAATCCATCTTTGCAGAATCCATTTTCTATGTAAGAATGAAGTATCCATAAAAAGTATCTCAAGTTTCTTGAAAGTGTATGATCGGTTTGTTTCTTTGGCCAATGGGCTTGGAGAAAATAGGCATCTGGAAGGTTCTAAATTACTTGCTTTTCTGACCAAAGCTGGTAAATTTGTGTTCTACAGACCCATTACACTGAAAAGGAGCCTGTGCCACAACCAGGAGATATTTCTGAAGAAACTGAAGACTCACAGTGCTGTAGTCTTAAACTTTTTGCTGAAGAGGAAGGATATGAAGCAGATAGTGAAAGTAACCCTGATGATGGCGAAACCAAGAATGAAGGTAAATGTGAACTTGCTGACTAGACAAAGCAGTCTGTATGACACAACAAAGCTTCCTTCTCTTTTGAGGTGTACAAAAATAGGGTGAACATCAGAGACCTTTAACAGACTGAAATAGTTTAACTCTTTTACTTCCAGTAGGATGCCGTTACAGATGGAGAGATGATTAATATTCTTACTGAGTGTTAGAGGAACTGTTCTGTCTTGGCTTTCTTGGTTTCTGTGAATTCAGAGAAAGTCATGTGGCTCAAGTGTGTTACTGTGGTCTAGAAGCAGTTTTCTCCAGAGGTGCTTATCAGTAGTTTGTCTGAAAATCAATGCTCAATTTTTTATTTAGTATGACAACAATCTAGTAAAAATTAGATAGTCTAATTATATCTTTTTATATTCATTCACCAACTGATGTGCAGGTGTCTCGCTGTACTCTGTTTGAACATGAATTTGCTTTGATTTTTTCCTTCATGCTGAACATCTGGATGCTTACGTTCTTGTATGAGGACAGTGTGAACAGTAACAGCCTCCAATAGAACTGCTTGCAACTGTTGCTGTTTACCGGTGTGACTAGGCTTTATCAACAGATATACAACATTTTAAAAGCGTTTCTGTATTAAAAGTTTAATCTGAAATATTTCCATGAAACATTTGCAGGAAACTTATGTCTGTACCAAAGAATTTTAAGTAACGTGTTTTAAAGTCTCTCCAAGATGTAAGAGGAGAGGCTCAGATGTTGTGGGTATTTTCCTCTTTTGATTGTCATGGGGATATTCTGTCATGTGCTGTCACGTGCATTTTCTGAGTTAAATAACTAAACAAATGCTTCCCCCAACCTTTTAACAGGAAATAAAATCATTTACATTTATCTCCTTTCTTGGCAGGCTCAGAGTTCTGTTTAGAAGCTTGAAGCTCTATTACAATGAGTTTCCTGTCGTGTTTCATGAATTGCGTATTTCATCATTACTATGTGTGTGCGCTTCCCAGGAACTGAAGGCGCATGGTTTAAGAGCATATAATGGGAGAAAGGAATCCTTGCCCTTCTGTATTGGCAGGAAAATATGAAAAGATGAAGCAGAGTAGAAGATTGTACTACCTTCTGAAAACTGCTTATAAGCTAGTGACTATTTTTGTTTTGTACCTGTGAGAAGGTTGGAGAACGCATGTCCTTGGATGTTCTGCTTAAATCATGCAAACTGTATTCAGCTGAGTAAGTTCTAGTAAGACAAGTGTTTTCTTTCAGGAGCAGACACAAAGGCAGAGCCAGGATGTACTGGTCCTTCAGGTTATTTTAATGACCTACCTGAAAACATCAATCAAGGAGAATTAATGTATCCCGAAATCTGCATGTTAGAATTGAACTTGCTCTCAGCTGGTAATGCGAGTTTAGATGTGCTTGCTCATGTATTCCAAAGCTGCCTGAAAATCGTCAGCCAGAAGGAGAGAAATGCCACTGTACTTATAGAACAGGTAAAAATGTTATTAAACAAAGGCAACAGCTTAGCAGTTGTGTACATTATTTTCTTCAGTTTTATAGTACTAGTGTAGCTAATAGAGTGATCTCAGAAATACTCTCTTGTGGTATGGCATTTGATAAGACTTGAAACAAAGTAAATGACTGATATTACCAGCTACGTTGCGTTTAGTTAACTGTAGTTTCTATAGTTGCTGGTAACTTAATATATTGAAAGATACTTGACCTATAAAGCTTTCAAGTTTCAGTTGCGTAATTTTATCAGGACTGTTCAATCGCTAGAGCTATCGAGACAGATTTAATGACTGTCAGGCCATTGGAAAAAAAAACCCTAAAAATGCAAATATCTTCTTGTATATGTATATATGTAAACTTTCTAAATATGTATTAAATATGTACTTTTAGAAACTTTTGGTGATGTACCTCTAATATTTCATGCTTTTATTCTTCATAAGCTTATATTAGAAATTAGTTATGCACGTGTTTGATGTCTTCATGATCCCTCAGAATTTCTGATGGTTAGCTTGCTTTGTGTTTTTAATAACTAAATTGAATATGCCTCTTTTGCAAAAGAGGAAAATACGGTTAAATAATCTAAGCTTAAAGTGCTTGTTTCTAAAATCGTTTGACTAAGCAGCAGAGTTAATGCTTTACAGCTTAAACCAAAAGCAGGAACGGAAAACATTGATTTCAGTACTCCAATTTGATGTGTGAATTATTAGCTTTAAGTCACTAGTGCACGTTTCCTTTTTCTGAACTTCACATGAAATTACTTCTAAATCAAAATTTTACTTTCATTACTCTTGAATATTGTTTAAAAAGAGCAATCCATCACACTAATAAATTCAGAGATTTTGAATATCTTGGATAAAGGTGATTTGAAAAATCTCTAATTAAAGATGTGTTTGAAGGATGCTCATAAGTGGCTTTTTTTGTGAGTGTGATTACTCTCTAAAGTAATCTTGCATAAAAAGCTTGGGGAAAGGTTGAATTTGCTTTCACTGTTGTATCACTGTATACCAACATGCTCTATTTTCTCACAACCTGTCAAATACTGTAATTCTGTTATGGAGGAGAAGACAAGGGAAATCTCAGCTCCTGAATTGATAGTGGCCCAAAAGTTTCTTGCTAGAATCATTTGGATTTCAAAGTCTCTTCTGCAACAGAGTAATGAACATGAAATAGTTTTCATTAGGAAATATGAAAAATATTTCTGTAACAGAAATTGTCTTTAAAATCAATAGTAGACAAGAAGTGATTGAAAGAAATTATTTCCTAGTTCTTTGAGCTGGTGTATATTCCTCATGAATTTTCCCTGTATTTTTAACAGGGAGCTGTTAAACATCTTTTGGGAGGATTTCTGAACATACTGACACAAACGGAGTCTAGTTTTCATGGTGAGTTCAAGGTCTAAGTAACTTAAGTACTGCTTTTTGTAACTTAATTTCTACACACTCAAATTTTTAGTTCACAGTGCAAATGCAAAATTGACAAAGGAAATTCATTGGCATGTGTGGATTTATGCAGCTGCTTTGCCTTGTGGCAAGTGTCGAACTTGTGTGTAAATAGAGGGTTATTTCTGAGCGCGCAGAAATCTGCTATTTAGACACATGCTAGCAGATCTGAAAATGATAGTCGAAATCATAAACCTACGGTGACAGTGTTAATTAATATTGCTTGGAAAAAATAGCAGTTATCCTACTGTTTGAATTTGACTCCATCACAACATAAGTTTTTATTTCAGATTTCTTTGTAACACAGGTCTTAGTGATGTCTTGATTGAGTTTTAGTTCTAACCGGAAAGCAGCGAGCTAATCCAAGGATGTGGGAGCAAATGAAACACTTGCCCTAAGCTAGCCTCACAGAATGAGGTTGCTCCAGGGCAGGAGGTGATGTAAACCCACCCCAGGACTTTGATCCCTGGCTTTGTGGGGAGAGCCTTTGCAATGCAGAGCTAGATTCCCAGACTTCCAGACTCCCCTTTGCAAACCTAGGAGCCAGACTTGCTGTAGCCGTCTAGATGCCTTCAATGAAGTTTTGGATGACAGTGTCAGGAAGTACTGTTGGATCTCTCTGGAATCCATCTTGTAATCGTTATTGCTTCTTGAATTTGAAGTATTTTTGCAAAATACTCTGAATTCCAGGTTAATCTTTCCTCATAATATTATGGAATATGAATTTTTAAAGCTTTTGAAAAATTCTTTTCAAGAATTTTGTTTTGTCATTGTATTTTTAGCATGTCAGATGGTACTGGTAGACCTATTAGTTTCCTTGATGAGTTCACAGACTTGTTCAGAAGAGCTAACTCTTCTTCTGAGGATATTTTTGGAGAAGACACCTTGTACGGTATGTATGGAGTAGCACATAGTAAAATTCAGAGGCTTAATGGGAAAAATGGAGCAAAAAGAAAATCCTTTTGTGTCCAAGTATTTTAGGAAATAAGGAGACTGTAACAGCAGCATTTGAACTGATCAGAGCAAATAAAATTTGGTGGTTGAAATAATTCATTCTCAAAACACGAAATGAGAGAAGAAAAGAGAGTATTTTAAGGTGTGTGTTACTCCTGGGGGCTCTCTTCAGCACAAGAAAACAAGATTCCACTTGAGACTGACACAATGGTTATGGATGACAGAACACCAATACTGTAAAATTTGAAGTCATTCCTTTGAAGTTATAAAGTATCCCACTATTTCAGGAATGCTTTAGCAGCAGGAATTGCTTTCAAAACTGTCTTAAGTTGGTTTGTGTAATGCGGAAATCTGCAGCTTGTGTGGGATATACTGCTGAAATACCGAGCTGTTGGTTTGTGTGGGAGTGTGTAGAAAAAAAACAAGTGGAAGGAAATAAAAAAAAAAAAATACTATGAAGTCTGAAACAGTACCAAACCAAGAAAGGAGACGCAAGTCGATTTTTCAAAGTTAGCTTGCAATAATTGGTGAAGCGACTAGAGAAGCTTTGTAGCTTAAGGGCTGGGCTAGATTTTGTTACTGATTATGCAATAACAAAGTGATAGCCTGCGTGTGCATGCTTAACCAGCCTCGAACACGGGGTAAAAGGTGTGCTTTGCTGTTGAAGTGTGAGTTAATCGGTTAGCACATAACAAATGTGAGAGAAGATTGTGCAATGACCACCTGCTGTGGTGCAGCTGGTCCCGAAGCATGGCAGCTTCCAGACTGCTCTGCCCTGAGTAGATCCCCAGAACTGTTGGGCCGTAGTCTGTTGGAGTTGCTGCTTGACGCTTTGTACATGTCTGTCAGTTTGGATGTGGAAGTCCACCTCTGTTGGGAAAACATGAATCCAAATTTAAATGAAGACCGGGGCACTGTTTAATTAGATGACACTTGACTACATTCTGTAAACAGTTTGATTTTTTTTTTTTCCTCACGTGTGTGGTTTATTTCTTCTAGGAGATACTACTCAAGGGTGTATTGAAGATTATAGAAACAAATATTTATATGAACCCATTACAGTACCTTGCCTTCCCTTTGCTGCACGGCACAAACTTGAATAGTAGTTCTTCACAAAAATCTGCTAGCACTTCCAACAGCAAAACTGCTGGACTATTAAAAAGAGCAAAATTTTCACAGAGTAGGAAAGAGGCAGATGGTGAAAATTTGCGTCACCAGCTGCTTTCTTCTTGGCATGTAGCCCCAATTCACTTGCCTTTAGTTGGACAAAACTGTTGGCCACACATGTCTGAAGGCTTCAGTGTCTCACTGTGGTTTCACTTGGAGTATGCTCATGAAACAGAAAATTCAACAGAGAAGGGGAAAAAAATCAAGAGGAGAAGCAGACTGGTAGCTGTAAGAGAGAACAGCTTTGACAGCACAGGTGAGGATACTTCCTACTTAGGTAGCACTGAAGGATTCTGGTTACAAGTATTACATATTGATGTGCCATATACAAAAGGTTGAATTTTTTTCTTATGATGGATATTAAACAGGAGCAGTAGTCTTTCTGATTTTTCTTTGAGTGCTGTACCATATAACTAAAACATTTCCAGTCTTAGTCCTTAAGTTTGATTAATGCCTGCTTCCTTAGAAATTTAGTGTTCTCATTGAATTTGTAACTTCAGTAAAATGTCTTTATGCTGCTTCATGTTATGCTGAAGAAAATATTAAATGCTGCAGCCGAAGGGTCGTGGGAAAAGACTGCTGTCAGGTTTATTTGCTGTCATGTACTGATGAGGCAAATGGCTTTTATGTTCTTTCTCTTTAATTGAGAGCTAGTAAATCCTTGTGATTTTGGATTTAAGTATTGGAACTCTTAGCTAAAAGATGTTCTGAATCCATCGGGTCAGAGCCTGTGGCTGACTCAGTATAAATACTCTACCTTTCCTTGTGTGTCTGCCATTGTAGATATTGGTGGCTGTACAACAGTTCTCTGTTTATACTTTTGTAGAGACTCAGCTGCTCCCAAACTCTTTTGAGCAGAATCTTTTAGATTATAATTTGTAGGACGAAAAATTCCTCAAATTATTTCAAATGCCTCCCAGTCACAACACTTGGAATACCTTTTACTGTACTTTTTTTTTTCTTTTTCACTGTGTTTGAATAAAAGAAGGGAAAACCCAACCTTGAATCTTGAAACTCACTAGTGCTGATTTTGTTAAAAGGTCTGGGTTTTTGTGCTTGGTAAAGTAAGAACATTGAATGGGAGATCATGCTGAAAGGGTGGTATGATTTGTGAAGAAAAATTTTACGATTTCCTGGTGCATACAAAGACTGGCAGTTCAGCATGGAAATGTAATATGATGTGGCATGTCGAGAGCATCACTGAATTAGAGTATATTGATGCTTAGTGTGTTTACGTGATTACCAGCAAAACCATGTGAAGTGCTGAGTTAATGTCAAGCTCCTCTGTTGCAGTATGAGATCTAGGTCGCTGAAGAGAATCATGCATATTGGTCAGCTCACTAAAAAAAAAAAACAAACCTACTAAACAAAAACCAATTCTCTGCAGTACCTGAACTATTTCTTTTCACACTTGATAGCTGGTAGGACAGACATTGTTGTTTTATTATATTGTAATTGTGTATAAACATGTTTATATTTGTAGAAGAAACAAAGTCTACAGGAATGGAATATCTAAGCCTGGGAGATAAACTTGTTGAAGATGGCTGTATTCATATAATTTCACTGGGTTCCAAAGCATTGATGATACAAGTGTGGGCAGACTTGAACACTGGAGCATTTATATTTCGGTATGGTGTCCAAAAGCAGTCTTGTGAATGTATGTATTGTTACTTCCAGTAGCAGCTGGCAGACCATACTGATGGGAGAGCAGAGAACTAATTTCTGTAGTAGAGTAATCTTGCACACTGATGGCAACATTAAGTAAGTTTATTGCAAACAGATCTACATGATTAGTTGCTTAAAATGTTAGTCTCTGGTCTTGCATGTTTCGTGTAGTCATATATAAATAATTTCCCAAAGCCAGATGCAAGGTCAGTCATAAACATAATGTAATGCGAGGCAGCATTTCAAGTATTAATGAAATTACACCATAAATGTGTGAAGATAAGCAAAAGCTTATGTAGCTGTAGGTTTTCACACTTCAGGTGTGAAAATTGCTGTTTAATACTTACCATGACAATCTTGGTTTTAATCTTCTGAAGACATTTTAGCCCTAACTTAGTTCTCGTAAGTAAAGTATCCTTAAAATTGGTCTAAAGCTGCAATCATAGAACACTTTATTTCACAGCATCCAAAGCACCTGCAATTTTTCAATAAACTGAACTTAACTTCTCTGTAGAGTAGAGATAATATCCTTATCTTAAATGTAAGCAGAACCATGCAAACAAGTTAAATAACTACGTTGAAACCATAATGTGAGGATTTCCCTAGCTTCTGTTGAGCACTCTAAATATAGTATTGTGATCAAAAAATTATCTGTGAAAGTTAAGGAATGTGATCTCAAAGTAACCGAGGCCAAAAAATTGCAAATTTGGGGCTTAAAATTCAAATTTGAAAACAAACATACACACTTGTGTTTTCCTTTTCTGTTGTTTTTCGTAGTATGTGCATGGATCCAAATGACGAGATGAAAGCTGGTCTGCTGGCACAGGCTGAATCTCCAGAGAATGTTTTCCTTGTGGGCAGGTGGCAGCATTTGGCAATAACATATCTGCAGCAGCCAGAAGGCAAGAAAAATATCCATGGAAAGCTGATGCTGTGGGTTTCTGGTCAGAGGTAAAGTATAGATTAGTTGCACCTAGATATTTATCTTCTTAAAAAGATGTTCACTGGTAGGAAAACATCTGCACTGTTTTGGCACAAGCTGAAGTTACGACTGGGTAGCCTGCTGGGGGTAGGAGAGTGGTGTCTTACACTGCTAGGAATTCCCTAGAAATATCCAGAGCAGTCTTGATTGCTTTGAAAATCCTCAGTTCATAACATGGACCAATGCAGACATCAGTGTTTTTCTTCATCACGAATAAGTGAAAGAGGTAAGTACTACAAGATTGCGTAAGATCTAAAAAAAGGCATGAGGTTAGCAGTTAGCATAATGCCTCTGGTGAGGTTAATCTGAATTAAGGAGGGTATAGTTCAGGTACTGGCAGTATTGTTCAAAGTAGGAATGAAGAGGAGATGGAGAGAAGGCAGACAGTTTGCTCCACTGAGAGAAATGGAGAGGGGAGCAGTTAAAAAAAAAAAAAAAAAAAAAAAAAAAAAAAAAAACAAACCCAAAAACCAAAAAAAAAACAACAAACAAACAAAAAACAACAACAAAAAAACCCCAAACAAATTCAGACAAGATCTGAACTGGCAGTGGGAAGTACTACTACTTCCACTAAAAACTTCAGGTCTATACTCCTGATACTAGGTTGGATGGGCCTGCGCCTGCATGGAATATTCACTGGTTAGAGAAGGAATTTATTAAATATCACAGTTTTTATCCTTTCTTCCTGAAGTCCAGAGTATGAAGAATTCATTTGTCCCATATATTAAGCAGGTGGTCAAAATGCTCTGTTGTAGAACAAAAATGTATCACAAAAATTCTTTACTATTCCTCTAGAATTTGGTCAGTAGACAAGCAATGTTATTAAAGACATTCCTAAAACTATATCCAGGAAAAAAGCTGTTGCACAGTCTTTCTGCCTGCAGCGAAACACTGCAGAAGTGTTTGATACACCAGAAGGACGGGATGCCATCCAGAGGGACCTGGACAAGCTGGAGAGGTGGGCCTGTGTGAACCTCATGAGGTTCAACAAGGCCAAGTGCAAGGTCCTACACCTGGGTCGGGGTAATCCCCGGTATCAGTACAGGCTGGGGGATGAAAGGATCGAGAGCAGCCCTGCTGAGAGGGACCTGAGGGTACTGATAGACGAAAGGCTGGACATGAGCCGGCAATGTGCGCTGGCAGCCCAGAGGGCCAACCGTGTCCTGGGCTGCATCAAGAGAAGCGTGGCCAGCAGGTCGAGAGAGGTGATTCTGCCCCTCTACTCTGCTCTGGTGAGACCTCACCTGGAGTACTGCCTTCAGCTCTGGAGCCCTCAGCACAAGAAGGACATGGAACTGTTGGAGCGGGTCCAAAGGAGGGCTACAAAAATGATCTGAGGGCTGGAGCACCTCTCCTGTGAGGACAGGCTGAGAGAGTTGGGCTTGTTCAGCCTGGAGAAGAGAAGGCTGCGGGGAGACCTGATTGCAGCCTTTCAGTACTTAAAGGGAGCCTATAGGAAAGATGGGGACAATCTTTTCAGTAGAGACAACAGTGACAGGACGAGGGGTAATGGTTTTAAACTAAAACAGGGTAGGTTTAGGCTGGATATAAGGAAGAAATCCTTTACAATGAGGGTGGTGAAACACTGGAACGGGTTGCCCAGAGAGGTAGTGGAGGCCCCATCCCTGGAAACATTCAAGCCCAGGTTGGACAGGGCTCTGAGCAACCTGATCTAGTTAGCGGTGTCCCTGCTCACTGCAGGGAGGTTGGACTAGATGACCTCTAGGGGTCCCTGCCGACCCAAAACTTTCTATGATTCTATGAAACCTGCAGTTGTAAAGTATAATACTTGTTTTACTTTGTTTCTGAAAATACATGGAGTGAATTTTTAAGCAATTTGATTTCCTCCCCCAGACTGTTCAGTCTGTGCTGATATGCATCCAAGTCTAAATATGGAAATACAGGGGAAACTAAAAATACTACAGTGTTCTGCACATGTGCAGTTAGGCCCCTCTATATAGAGAGTTTGTTGCCGCTTTGCTGCTAGTTAGGCTCTTCCAGGAAGCTTCAGGTGACCTTTACAGTGCAGTTGGTCTGCCTGTGTAAATGCACAGAAAGGGAATTGGATGCTTTCAGAAAGCATCCAGCTTATTGCCCGTTGCTGTGCAGCAACTTTCCCTGGTATAAGTAAATGATCAACATGATAATTTTCCAGCATATGTGAACAACAGTTTTCATGATGCACATTAGCATATTCAAAGGCATTTGACTTTTTAGGAATAGCAGGAATTCTTGAAAAATAGTGATATTTTAGAAGTGTGTGTGGTGTTCTATACAGTTTCTTCTTTGAGGTCAGAGGGAAGGAGGAAGGAATTTCAGATCTAGGAAATCTTGACTGTATGGCAACCCTAGCTGGGACTCTGTTCCTCTGTTCTGTGCAGTATTTGAATACATACGTCATTATGTAACTGAGTTTTAAGGTGCCTAAAAGTTGAAGGTGGCTTTAGTAATTAAATGTTGATAACAGCATGGCTTCTCATCTACTGAATACTGACATCTACTTTAGACCTAAGCTGAATACCTTAGATAGCAATTTTGATCATTTCTTGATTTTTAAACTTGTTTCTTTATATGTATTTTTAGGAAATGTGAGATTAATTTAGATTATGCGCTACCAAGAAAATCAAGCTTATCGTCTGACAGTAATAAAACATTTTGTATGATTGGCCATTGCACGTCGTCTCAAGAAGAATTGCTTCGATTGTCGGGTAGATGGGATCTTGGAAATCTGCTTCTATTTAATGGTACTTTTGTGTGCTTTTTCTTGAATAAGCCTTCATTTCCTCTTCCCCCTCCAGGATCAAAGGCTTAATTTGGTATTTTTTTAACACACCAAGCTTTTACAGTAAAAGCAACAATACATTCTGTACCAGCATAATATATCAGGGAGAAAGGAGGCAAATATTTCAGCATGTGGTGTTCTGCCATTATTCTCTTGCTTTCTTTTTAGTGCTGTAATGGGCAATTCCAGTTACTTCAGTGTTTCTTTAATTTTTTTTTAAATAATACCTTGGGGTAGGGATTGGAGAGATGGTGGTATTTGCTCCATTTTTTTCTTAAAGCACTCAGTCTCTCCCAGCTGGAAAATTGGTTTCACTTACCTGCTTCTAAACTACTAGTTTCAAATTACTCAAAGCACGTTGATAAGTCAACAAAATCCAAACCACTGAACACTCTGAGTAAAGCATGCTTATTTCCAGAACTGCTGAAGTTACTTCGGGGTTTGCGAAGGTGTAGAGTTCTCTTCCCTCCTTGGAAAGTTTTGTCCAGGACTTCTGGGTGTTTGCTTAGTGCTGAAGGCTGGAGCCCTGCGGGTCGTCATCTGGCACTTCTTCATGTGCAGTGGCCCGGTCGGGACTACTACACCAGTGAAATCAGTTTGCCGTGGTGTGGGTGTAGATACAGTGTATTTGTGCAGGCCATAGGTGAGGTGCTTGTCATAAATGTAAGCTCCTGGTGAATCTACGTGGTCCTATTGCTGTGTGCTCACAGCCAGCGTAAATGATGTGTCCAGAGAGCACTGGATTTAGTGCTGTACAGGTGCCGTCCACCCGTACATCACAGGCTTGGCTCCTTCTGGATGCTTCTTTTGAATTTGCATTCTCACAAACAGTTGACCTGAGGTGTGCTGTCCAGACAAGGGAGGGAGGTTCATCTGGCCTTCTACTTCCCACATATTTTTATTTTTTTCCTCCCTGTTAGTTGTAGTGAGCTTTTGTTGTTGTTGGATCCTTCTCAGTCACTCTGCCTGGTTCTCCATGATGTTGTAGCCCGTTGTTGCTACTTGTAATCTTGCCACACTTAGAAAACTTTGAGGAGGCTTGGATAGATAACTTTAAAAAGTGTAACTGATTGTTCAGAGCTGTTGGTCCTCAGTTCATGCCGGTCATTTTCCTGATTTGGTTTCAGCTGCCTTTGCCGCTGAGTTGATCTTGCTGTGATGTGTCAGAAATCAGTGATCTGCAGTAGCTGACAGGAAGCACTGGACTTCACTGATGGTTTCTTATCAGCAGGTCGTACAAAAACCAGCAGGTGATCTTCCTTGTAAAGTCTCTGACGCAGTGTGCTAGCCAAGGTATGAATTTTGCTTTATTGTACACTACAGAGTGAACAGCTTCTTTTCTGGATTTTAGGTGCAAAGATTGGAACAGAGGAAGCATTTTACTTGTACACATGTGGGCCGGACTTCACATCTGTAATGCCTTGTAAATATGGCAAAACATTGACTGATTGTTCGAAGTACATAAGTAAAGAGATTCTACAATGCGAGCAAATTAAGGAGCTCTTCATGGCAAAAAAGGAAGTGGATGTTGGGCCTTTAATTGTAAGTTTCTACTTCAAAATGGTTCTTAATCTCTTAGAACTGATTAAGAAACTGGGAACACATTTCCTGCTGTCTCCTGAAGTGCTTCACTTTCTCAAAGCAGGCAGGAGCAGATCCAGTTCTCATTAAAATCACTGCAGGATTCTTCCCATTTGTTTCAGTGGGAGCTGAACTCCACACAAGGTGACTGTTTCATCATCTTATAGGTTGGATGCTGACAACTTCTAGATGTTCCAGCATCTAGAGTACTGTATATTTAATCCATCAGATGAGCAGGCACCTCCAAAGGTGCATTAAGTAACTTGCCCTAGGATGAGAATAGGTAGCTCTTCTCTCCATTAGTGTAAAAGTAGCCAAGGACAGCTTAATTAACCTTTTAACATTAAAACCGAGAGGAGAAAGGAGGATTTATTTGGCTTTAACAGGAAGCAAAAGACTTCATCCCAATTCTTTGAGGGGTTTGAGAAGGGAATAAATTTGCATCAAGTTTGGCTGAAAAGTCATTTTCCAGCTGGCAGATCATAGCTTTTCTCATCGTCCCTGACTGAAACAGCCATGCCAGATGCAGGTGTAGATATAGTTACACTATAAAAAGAATAGAATAAAACTTTCTTACTAGTGGAGCCTGCTATATATTTGGGGAATTGTCTTCATGTGCTGGTAATTCCTGCTGTATGAGATGTTTCCACTAGAGGGGTTTTTCTGATCTTGTTCTACAGCAGCTCTGCAGCTGTAGCCAAAGGGTCATTCTGTCTGGGTGTGATCCTTGTAAACAGCGGTGCTAAATATTGGATAGGTTAAGAAGGAATCAATGGAATCAGTAAAAAGCCTAACAAATCAATCATGCAACTTTGAAGCTTATTTTGCTTTACAAAATACCAAGTAACCAGAGAGAACAACTATGTGCTCAGGTGATGAATTATCTCTGCACTTCTGCATACAATGCAAGTGCCTTCAATGTAATTTTCTCTATTTTAAGTAAATAACCTCCTAGATATGATCATTTTACATTTTCTGAGCTTTGGTTTTGCTCTAAGTCACTTCATCAGTAAAGAAACTTCTTCCATTAAGATCCTTTTTCTTGTGGTGAAGCTGGTTAAAGGATAGACTTAAAGTAAAAAATTGTAGAGTTTGTGAAAAAGTAGGAGATAACTTTCTGTTTTGGTCTCTCCACTGTAGAATGGGCAACAATTTGCCTAATACCTCTGTATGCTCATTTTCTTTTAAATTTGTCAGCAACTTTGTTTTTATGCAAAATAATTTTAATTCTTCCTGTGATAAGAGGGGGATCCTTGGTGGAATTCTTTAGTGCTTTCTTAACTTTCTGTGCTGTAGCTATTGCAGACACTTACTAAAATTTAGGAATCCTGTTGCGTTTTAGTGCATGTGAATCCACACGAAACTTAAGAGCACGCCAACGGCAAAGCAGAAATGAACGGCTGAAGCTGCTGCTGCTTGCTGTTAGGTGGCTGCTGTGTGTGTGGCTTTTTGTGTTTGAAGAGTTAGGGAGGTTTGTATTAAACTTTCTTCAAAAAAATGTATAAACTTCTCTTGTTTCAGGAGAGCCTTGCTGTTGTTTATACCACGTGCTGCCCCAGTCAGTACACCATATATGAACCTGTTATTAGACTGAAAGGTCAAGTGAAAGCTGTACCTTCTCAGAGACCTTTCAGTTCAAAAGAAGTTCAGAGCAATGTACTGGACTCTCATCACCTGAAAACACTTCAGCCTGTTGAATATAAAACTCTTCAGGGTATACTACATGAAACTGGAGGAACTGGTGCATTTGTTTTCCTCTTTGCTAGGGTAAGGGGGCTGGAGGAGAGGGGTGCATGTATCGGTTCTCCCGGGCAACATTGTCTTTGGATCTGGGGTAGCACATCACATATTCTAGCTGGCTTGCTGTAGTCTGCATGTGATTTATTTTCCAGAAATTTTCTTTAAGAAAAAATCTGTTGCATAACACAGACTACATCATACAGGTGGTCTTAAATTGGAAACTTAATTATAAAACTGTCATGTAATGTTTTTTATAATATTGCTAGTATGTAAGATGTGGTGTTACATTCTGAGGCTATGAGCCTTACCTTAGTTACTGCTTAGCTGTGACCTTTACACGGAGATGCTAATATTTGTGCTAGGAGTCTCTGAAGTACTACAGCTAGTTCAAAATACTGATGTAGACATAAAACTTGTTTGGTTTTGTATGCCTCTGGCAGTGGTACTGTTCTGAAAGGTATGCGGAGAGTAACCAGTGCGTGTTGGACTGGAGACAGTCAGGTGTTCAGACTTCTGCTTATGAAGACACTGCCTGCTGTAATTATAACATTGACAGTGAAAGCTGAGGAGAAGATCCTTATTCTTATTGTATTATGTAAATTTATGCTGTGTACATACTGAAAATCCTGCTGTAGACTATTTGCATCAGTGAAGCAAGCAAACAATAGCTGTTGGACAATACAGGTATACGTGTGTAGCAAAGTGCAGGAGAACTAATGGTTACACAGCAAGGGAACCTATAGAAACTGAAATTCCATTCATGTGAGATTTCCTGCTCGTAACATTTTTGGTAAAAATACTATTTGCTCTTTCTTGGGATTCAAGAATTGTGGGAAGCAAAGAGTGAAGAAGGGTCTGTGGTCTTCATCGGTCAAATTGTTTGTTTCTTCATGGACAAAATAAAACTTTAATGTTTGATACTTCCCAGTAGAGATAGTCTAGACCTTCTTAAAAAGTGATTCTTTTAATGGGGGTCTTTATTTTCTTAGCAGATCATTATTTACCGCAGTAGGGATTATCACCTCAGATATAGTATCTGAATGTACACATATAGCCAAAAATGAAGGTTATGTACATAACCTCAAAATCTTTAAAACAAATTTAATCCAGAAGCTATGATTTAAGATGGCAACAAAGCATTTTTAAGTCTTTTCTCTAAATGTTTCTCACTTAAACTGTTTTATTAAATTTTCCTTTTCTTCAGGTTGTAGAGATCAGCAGCTGTGAAGACACTCAAGCTTTAGCACTACAACTTATACTATCTTTAACAAAATACAACCAGCAGAGAATACAGGAGATGGACAATTGTAATGGTTACTCTATGATTCATCGAGTGTTAATCAAACCAAAATGTATTGTTGGATTTTGCATGTTGAAGGTAGAGTGCTCTTCAAACCTGGTGTTTTGTTCAATGTTAGCACAAGTTTAGAAACTTCGCTGTGATTTAAATCTTACATTTGAAGCTGTCTTCACAAAGGCAGAACAGTGATTTGGAGCAAGTTCGATTTCGGAGTGGTTTGGCTTGAACTAGAAACTCCTGATAAGTAAGGGGAGAAAAAGGAATCACAGAATGGTCTGGGTTGGAAGGGGATCTTAAAGATCACCCAGTTCCCACCCCCTTGCTGTGGGCAGGGACCCCTTCCACCAGACCAGGTTGCTCAGAGCTCCATCCAACCTGGCCTCGAACACTGCCAAGGAGGGAGCAGCCACAGCTTCTCTGAGCAGCCTGTGCCAGGACCTCGCCACCCTCAGAGTAAAGAATTTCTTCCTTGTATCCAGTCTAAATCTACCCTTATTTAGTTTAAAGCCATTACCCTGTGTCCTATCACAACAGGCCCTGCTAAAAAGTTTGTCCCCAACTTTCCTGTAGGCCCCTTCAGGTACTGGAAGGCTCCTGTAAGGTCTCCCCTCAGCCTTCTCTTCCCCAGGCTGAACAGCCCCAGCTCTCCCAGCCTTTCCTCCCAGCAGAGCGGTTCCAGCCCTCGCATCATTGCTGGGGCCTCCTCTGGCCCCACTCCAACAGCTCCAGCTCTGTCCTGTGCCTTCTGGGCTGCCAGCGCACACTGCTGGGTCATGCTGAGCTTCTCATGAACCAATACTCCCAAGTCCTTCTCCTCAGGGCTGCTCTCAGTCTGTTCTCTGCCCAGCCTGTATTTGTGCTTGGCATTGCCCCAACCCGTGTGCACTTGACCTTGTTGAGCTTCATGAGGTTTGCACAGGCCCACCTCTCAAGCGTGTACAGGTCCCTCTGGATGGCATCCCATCCCTCAGGCACGTCGACCACACCACTCAGCTTGGTGTCCTTGGCAAACTTACTGGGTGTGCACTTGCTCAGGAAGCGTTGAAAGACTGATTTCAGAGGAGGTGGGGGGGGAGGGTAAACTTAAACTTGTAAGCAATTCATTAAAAATATTTGAGTGCGCTGGAATATCTTTAAAAAAAAAAAATACTGGTGTTAAAAGAATGAAGCCTCTTAAATGCTTCCAGTGGGGTCACTAAATTCATTAACTATTTTCATTGACCAGGTAGATATAAGCCTTCCTTATCAAGAGTTTAATGTCTCTTTAAAGTGGGTTTTTTTTTGGTTTTGAGAAATTGAGTAAGACAACTGTACTGCTTTGTGCTTATGACATTAAAAAAAAAATTCACCCTCTTCCAGACTCTTCTTGAAGGATGCTGCAGTGATGAGATCCTCTATATAAATGAAAACGGGCAATTCATGCTTGACACAGATTCTAGTGCGGTTATCCAAGATGTTCAATTGTTAGAAAAGCTGCTGCTTGACTGGAAGATATGGTCTAAAGCGGAGGTAATTACTTTCATTTTGGGAAGGTTTTAAGTCTAAAAGTCAATATTTTAAAAAAAAAAAAAGGTGGTAAAGTGTTATGAGGCCTGAAATTAACTTCTCCAGTTAGATGTCAGTAATTACTAATATTTTCTAAAATTAATGGTCCTTATTTTTTTGACTAGCTGATAGTAGCATCAAGCTTCCGTTATCAGTGACATAGGTAGCCTTAGTGTTTTAAATTGTGCAAATGTAATGTATGTAAATGACTTGTTGAATAGATCCATTTTTTAGGGAAACTTGTTCAGACTGAGGAGGACCTGTTTCCCTCTGGAGTTAAACCGTTGAAAATAGCCATCCAGTCTTAATATAGCAAAGAGTATATAAAACTAGTGTTAGACAAGAAGTAATATTTTGTAGCTTAATCACTAAAATATGCTTAATTTTGTATGAGCATAACTTTTGTGGTAGTTTCTAGTTCTGACCTGACCATTTGCAGTCATTTAGTCTTTTGCTTAGGTGCAAAACTAACTCGACTTGATTATGTTCCTAAACTGTCTGTTTTTTTTATTCTCAGTGCGTAGACTCAGAAATACATTTTTGAAGCCATGTTCCTGTCTTGTTTTTCAGCAAGGTGTTTGGGAAACTCTGTTAGCAGCTCTAGAAATCCTTATCCGAGCTAACCATCACCAACAGATATTTAACATCAAGCAGCTGTTGAAAGCTCAAGTGGTACATCACTTCCTCTTAACCTGTCAGGTTCTGCAGGTACTCGCACTCTGAAATCCTACTTTGTGCTTGGCAAATACTCAGTTCTACCTGGGGGGGAGGTGGGGAAAGAGACTAAATGCTGTAGAAAAAAATATTTCAGTAGACGCTGTCCTCTGTGCTCCCAGGCCCCTTCCACCTTCTTCAACAGGTATTGTTGGTGTAAACTGATAGAGATCCCTGCTGGGTGCCCTACTTACTGCTCTACAGAAGGGGCAAGAGATTTTAATCATTTGGTACTATTTCAAAACCTAGGTGCTACATTACTAGCACAATCCTACATGAGTAGGAGCTGAAGTGAACTGTGACCCTTTTATAAAGACCTGGGATGTCTCTTACTAGCTCGTGAGCTGTCTCTTATGAGTTCAAGTCTTCATTCCTGAAAAACATAGATACTCTGCAAGTAGCAGAAACCGTCTATCCTGCATCTCATCAGTGTGAACAGGGCAACCGGCCGGTAGCGCTCAGTCTGGGCGCTCCTCTCAAAATTTTGATCCAGTAGTAGCTTCCTCCATGACGTGGAGATGGCTGGAGTAAAAAGCTTCAGCCCTTTGATAGACACTTCTTAGGGGCATGACTTTTGAAGTGGTTTCCTGCTTGTAGCACGTATCTGTTTGTGAAAATATATATTGTAATCCCATTTTTCTACACTGTATTTTCTATCTTACATTCTTTTTTTATTCTGAGTTTCTCTCTCTAACACATGAAATGCTTGTGTTGTTTTTTGCCTCTTTTAATGATTTTTTTAATGTAAATAATTTTCATTGCTGTAAATTTTTAATTTCTTCATTTTTATGTGGTATTCTCTCCTATGGGAACTTGTTAGTGGTACAGTTAACTTTTAAAATTACATATTAATGCAAATGCCTAGATACAGAATGTTGCATAGTATTTTCCCTGTCTTTTGCACCTGAGTACAAATGCTAATATGCGTGCCTATTGGGCAAAAATTAATTTCTCAGTTTAAAAAACTACTCAAATTCGTCAACAATGATTTGGCAATTTATTGAAAATGATGGAATGAAAGATAGAACTATATAAATCATTCTCTTCGAAAACCTCACTTAATTTAACTTCATTTACTCCTTTTCAACCAGCATTCTCCGTTAAGGTGCTTGGGTACCAGAAAAGAGGTGAAACACAGAGAAGTTAGAAACAAGCTAATTGCCATAATTGCAGTGAGGCTTTCCATAAGTTTCTTGAAGTCCAGTTCGAAAGTCATTGTTCAGTTGGTAGACTTTTTTCAAATAGCCATTGTTAAACTGAAATTATAATTATCAATGAAATCTCAGAAGTGTGTGTCTATAAAAATGGCCATTAAAGGGGAAATACAGAAGACCCAGTGTATTACTGTTTGGAAAGTTCTTAATGTTTGAAATGTTGGTATCAGCAACTATTTTAATTTCTCTACAAATATGTAATACAATGGCAGTAAACTACACTTTCAGTGGTGATTCATGTCTTAACCCTCCAGCATTTCAAGTCGGAGTAGTATAGTTTGCAGAAGATGTTAATTTTCTAAAAATAAACTTGCATAACATCTGCAAAATTTGGTTTGCGCATGAATTTTGAGTGTGTTGAACTTGGGTGGCATTGAGTAGGTACAGTAGCTCCTCTTAAAGAATGCAGGCTTTACTATTTAAGCTTTTTTATTGTCTGTTCTACTACAGCATGACAATTAAAAAAAAATACAATTTTTGTCAAATGAAAAATATAAACAACTTACAGCTGCATTGCTCTTCCTTTCTAGGAGCATAAAGAAGGGCACCTTGCATCCCTGCCTCGGGAGGTTTGTAGGTCGTTTGTGAAAATAATTGAAGAAGTACTTGGATCTCCTCCAGACCTGGAGTTGCTGACACTGGTCTTCAACTTCCTCTTAGCAGTTCACCCTCCCACTAACACATATGTCTGTCACAACCCCACCAACTTCTACTTTTCACTGCACATAGGTAGATATGTCACATTTAACTAGAAATAAACAATAAGATAAAAATCTAGTAATAAATTAGTATCTTAAAAAACCTCTTGCACTCTTGTAAATTACTATTCTGTGAATATATTCTTTGATTGCTGTATTGTAATAACTGTATATAAAAAAAATTATTGAACTATTGGGACATAGTAAAGTAAAAGTAGTTTACAGTATTGAGAGACATTATAGTTAGACTTCGCTTGCTTGGCTTTCGTGGAGAGCTTTCTCCTGTCTGCAGCCATAGATAATCTCTTTGGTGGTTGTCTTTAACTTTCTTTAAAGAGAGTTTGATGCTGCTAAATGGAATGCATAATGTTAGCTGTCTGTATAGATGTATTTGCCGTTGGGCAAATGTTAGAAAAAACGTCTAGTTTACCTGTAAACGAGGCTTCTTCAGAAATGTGTCTATATGGTCCTGTCTCCATCTCTACTTTCTTGTTTCCTGTTACTGAATTCCTAAAAAAATGAAAGGCCTGGGGAGCATTTTTTGCGAATGATCAGTTGCGCTGCGGGGTGTCGTTGGCAGGCACCGTCAGTGCACGGCGCACAAGTTACTGAAAGCACTTCTGTGCTGCGAGGGCCGCGGATACAGGGCAGCGGCTGTCCTTAAGGTACCTGTACTAGGTGAGCACTCTGGCAAAGCGAGCGGTGCCAGCTTTACAAATGCTTTCTTGCTCTCTTAAAAAACGAGAAACTGGTAGATGTATAGTTCATGCTTTAATATTAGCATTGTGCAACCCTTAGCCAGAACTTATATGAACATGGAAAGGATCATCCACTTTTGAAATCTTTTCTTCTTTTGCAGATCCACGTATGTATCCAGTTTTAATAATTAGTTTCAGAGGCAGTACAGTTATTTTTCTCTGTATCTGTCATCTAATACTAATAGATGTAAAATTCTGAGTAAGAGTAAAATGCACTTTTTGATACTTTGAGCCTGTTTGAGAACAGTCACCTGGGTTTGATGTGGCAAAAAGTCAAAGTTATTACTGCTTGAATGCCTGCAAGGACCATCTTTAAATATAATTACTTTAGAACTTCATAATATTTTCAGTGTTCTAAAGTAACTTTTAAAGATAAATGACTAAAACAAAAATTTGTTCTCATGTGCTTTTTCTCAGATGCTTGCGAGTTGAGCACTTCTCGTTAGCCTCCAGTGATCACCTTGAAATGTAACCTGGCTGCTATGAGCCTAAATATTTTAAGAATGAAAATTTAAAAAGTTCTTATGTAACTTTCCCCTTATCTCTTCTTTCTAGATGGTAAAATTTTTCAGGAGAAGGTTGAATCGCTTAGGTACCTGAGAAATTCCAGCAGTGGTGGGAAGTCAGTAGACGGTTCTGCGTTTGTGATTACAACTCCAACTGGATTTACAGCTTTACCACTGGGAGGTAAAACAATGCTGGAAAAACAAGGACGTCAAGACACAGTCCTTTGACAGATGACTAGAGTGCCTTGAAGTGTTGCTTTCCCACAGATATTTCTTACAAAGCTCCCCCTGCCCCTTGGAGCTTGATGCCTGAAGAGCAGAGTAAGAAGGATGGGATTGAACATCCTACCTAAACGGCTCTTCAGTCTCAGGTTGAGACCAGTTGCCCCATTGGTGGCTCAGGCAGTGAAGTGGACCTGATAGCTGAACAATTGTATTTGTTAAGCAGACCTGCTAGAGATGTCTGAGTGCCTTAACCAGGCGATAGCTGAAATAGTGAGCCATAAGCAGCTGTCCTATCTGTGCAAAAAGCATGAAGCTGATGCTTTCCTTCATTTGTGCATAACTGTTAACGTCCATCTAAATACAGTACTAAAGTGTCAACATGTAGTTATACTGCAGATATGTGTACTGTTCCTGCATGACAGGATGGGAAAGTATCTTAAAGAACAATTTAGATACCTTGGTTATAAAAATTTAAATTTAATAGCTTTCTAGAAACAGTCTCATTATATAGCATGCTAAACACGTTGAGGTCTATAAAGATAAGTGCTTTAATCAGTTTTGAATTCATCTGATACGGATGCTGAAATAGTGTGATGTTACTAGTTCAAGCTGGTAACTTTTATCAGTTGGTGTGCTGTCAGTGCGATATTTTGTTTTTTTGCATTGTTATTGAATTAGATTTTTAATCATACTTTTTACATCTATTTGTGTAGGCAATCAACAAATCACTAGTAAAACAAAGGCGAAAACATACAGTTTATGTCTAAGCCTTTATTTAAACTCGTTAACAATGATAAATAAATTCTAAATAAAAAATACCTAATCTAACCAAGTTTACCAAATATACAAGAGTGGAGACAAATTACTCTGATCTCTGACTTAGCTGCTATATATTTCAGATCATGTATGACTTGGCTATATTGTGTATCGCCAGTGTAATACCTTTCATAATTGATGTCTTGTTGCTACTTCACGTGGGAGGAGCAAACTGAGTCTGCAAGCACTACGTCAGTTGAAACGGTGTTAGTTCGAGTGTCTTTTTTTTATTAAAAGCAGTGATGTGAAGAGCAGACTACAGTACTAAATTGTGTATAGAATTAGTCATTCTCCCATATAGATTATATATGAAATCTTACTCTTATAAACTGAGTACTCTTCATTGTCAGTAGTACCAAACTGTTGTTCTTGAATAAAGAGTATTCATGTGTGCCAGAGGAATACTGAAGATAAATTTTTATGAAAATAGGTGTTTGAGTATTGTGTTTCTGAATGTGAATTTCTGAATTTAGATACAATATTTGAAAAGGTATGGTCCTTAGGTACTTGCTGCCTGCATGTGGGTTTGCAGCTTGTGCTGCGTGCTGGTGTGTGTGCAAGCTTGGCTGTAAGATTGTTGCATCTATGTAGATTCTTCCTGTTGTCTGAATGCCAGCTTGGTCTGGCTATGTTTGCATATGTATGTGTGTACGTATATGTAAGTATTTATATATTAGTTTTATATATAATCTCATTTTTAAAAAAATATTCCTGATATATCATCATTGCATTAGTACTAGCCGGCCAGTGCATAGTTTTGGAAATATTTCTGAATGAACAAAGTCTCCTTTTCCTAGACGAACAGAAAGCTGCTTCTACCAGCCTGGTAGACAGACTGCTTTCCCTCTTAAACGTGTATTTTATGAAAGACATCTGTAATGTGCTCTGAAAATTTCACAGAATCACAGAATGTTCGGCGTTGGAAGGGACCTCTGTGGGTCATCTAGTCCAGCCCCCTGCCGAAGCAGGGTCACCCACAGCAGGCTGCACAGGACCGCGTCCAGGCAGGTCCTGAATATCTCCAGAGAAGGAGAATCCACAGCCCCTCTGGGCAGCCTGGTCCAGTGCTCCGTCACCCTCAGAGTGAAGAAGTTCTTCCTCATGTTCAGCTGGAACTTCCTCTGCTTCAGTTTGTGCCCGTTGCCCCTTGTCCTGTCGCTGGGCACCACTGAAAAGAGCTTGGCCCCATCCTCCTGACACCCACCCTTCAGATATTTACAGGCATTTCTAAGGTCCCCTCGCAGCCTTCTCTTCTCCAGGCTGAACAAGCCCAGCTCCCTCAGCCTTTCCTCATGGGAGAGATGCTCCAGTCCCCTCATCGTCCTCGTAGCCCTCCACTGGACTCTCTCCAGTAACATTTGACTGTTTCAGTTCAAAATGTGCCCTTAAAAGGAAGTCCTGTTAAATAAAATATGCACTGATTTGTAATAAAATCTGAAGTATACGTAAAGCCTTAATGCAGAAAGGGTTGGTGAATAGTATTTCAATGTCCACTGAAACATGTTGGTAGATTGGACCTCTTACACAAGAGCTCCAAATAGAGCAGCCTGCTCTCTTTGGCCGTGCTTTGAGCAAGGAGGCTGGGCTAGACAATCTCCAGAGGTGCCTTCCAGCCTCAGTAATTCCATGATTCTGTACAAATTCCTGCTGAGGGTTAGCTGAGAGGATCATAATGTATATCCAGAAACTCCAGTAGTATATATGCAAATATTATTTTGCATTTTATATATATTTCAGATTCGTGACTTGCTAAATATATATAGCTGCGTAATAGTCTACTGTCTCTACTTGATCAGCCAAATCTGAGCTATGCAGGGTGTTGAATCAGTTTTGCCACGTTATATTGGCTGGGATCATCACTGTGTTGAACGTGTGTGGGGTGTAACATCGAGGGAAAAGCTTGTTTCTAGTGTAAAGGGAATGCTAAAGATATCCTTATTTCTCTAGGTATAGCTTCCAAAGCTCATGTACAGCAGAAGATAAGCTCTCAGGCTCCTAAAAGGCTTTGCAAAAGCTTACCAGCATCTCCTACGTCCTCACCTCAAGTTCATCAAAAAAGGCTAACTGAAAGAGTGGGCAGGAGCATTGATGACCTGCAGATCATTGGCAAGCGTGACTACGTTGATCTCCAGGGTAGAAATGGTTTTGTAGAAAGTTCTGAAACCATAAAGATAGCGCAGGAAGAACTCTTTCTTAGCAGTTGTGAATCTGCAAAAACGGTTTGTGACTCGGAGCTAACACCTGCTGAAGCATTTGAAGACATTGCAAAAGAAGAGTTATCTGAAAATGCATTTGAGGGTAAAGAAGCAGATGTAGATCTAAAGTGTAATGAAGGTGGCGGTGCTGGAGCTGAGCCATCGCTCCGTCGTCCAGACGATCTGAAAGGACTGCCTTCATTTCAGAAGAGTCAGAGTAACTTTGCAGGGTTGGGCTTAGCGTTTTCCGTTCATGGTGGATCATCAGCCATTGCTCGCTGGCCAAGCTTTGCTGACAAGAATGTTCCTGAAGACTGGGAGAGTCTTGCTTTTTCTTCAGCTAATGAGGATATCCAAAAAACATCTGAAAGCCCTGATGATGACAGGTAAGCAGATAAACAAAATAATAAATTAGCAGTAGCTCAGTATATGAGCTTTGATTTCACAGTTCTGGGTCCTGATGACTTTTCTACAAAAATTGGAATCATGAAAATTAAGGGAATGTGTTCAATGGCTGTCAAAACCTCACTCATTAAGTCTCTAGTCCGTAGAATTGTGCTGTTCCATTTTTTTGCATTATTTCTGTAGCAAATTTTAAAAATCAGGAATTTTGCTATCCTGTGGTAGGAGTGGGAACTCGTTATGCTAGCTCATAAAAAATCTCAAGCAAGTAGTTCTAGTCAGATTATCCTTCTTGCTGTCTGCTATCAAAAAATAAGCATTAATGAAGAGTGGTGATAGGAGTATTGAGAAATGTTTGTCAGATTTCCTCCTCTTTCTCCTGCCCCCCAATTCTAGATAACTTATTATGCTTTTTTTAATGTTTCCTGTTATAGACAATGAAATGCGGCAAAACTTATTCCTCTCTTTTCAGATGTACAGAAGATTATCTTGTGCTTATCTGTTGTGGATTATATGACCTCTTGCGTGGAGTTCTCCTGATCCTGCCAGATATCATGCTAGATGATGTGATGGACAAACTTATCCAACCTGACTATCTTATAGTTCTTGTGAACCACCCATCTCCTCTCATACAAAAAGGAGTCATTAAAGTAGGCCTATATAAAATGTTTTCAGCTATAAAGTTGTGAACTAGCATAGTTAACGTCGGAAACGTGAAGTTTTCTTAGTATTTTTTTATTTTGCTTTCTTCAGTTTTCTAGGTTTACTTCTGAGTTTTAAGATATGTTACCAGCCCCGCAGATTTAAAACAAAAACCAGCACAGCACAAACATGGATTCCTTTGATATATAAATGCAGTCTATGATCTAAGCCAGAGTCCTTAGGAGCATATGACAGCATTGCTGATGTAAATGGAAGCGACAATGCAGAATAAGTCTGTGAACATGTCTTCAACATTAAACACATGATGCACTAGGTTAAATTAAGGTGCAAGTGAAGTTTTGGCTTCTAACACAGTTGACTTTCAGTTATTGTGGGGAATCATCCACCCATTTGTGGCCTGAACATGGGCTTGAGGCTTCAAAACGTTTTCAGAGATTTTTGTAGTATTGAGAAGGACTATGTTCCTGAATGATAACATTACATAGATTAAAAACTCCAAGTAGATTTGTATTTTAATTTGAAGAAGAATAAGATTATATGGCTTTATTAACAAAATGATCCAAAAATCATGCATGTACTTGCGGACTGAAGTGCAGGATTTAACAAGCGTAAGAAATTTGAATGTATTTATATATGCATTTTGTTACTCATATGTGTGTGATTTCATCTCCCTCAAACTTGACTAAAAACCTAAGAGTCTTCAGATTAAAAGGATTAAGTCAGCTGTTGGTTGTAACAAGGGCAGTGTCGACTGCAGTTGCAATAGTGTGAATGATGTTTTTAATCCAGAATTTTAAATCTTTGCATTTCAAACTGTTCAAATTGCCTACAAGAACTTAATTTTCAAAGGAGTTATGTTAAGTGTTTATATCTTACATCATGATTATGCATTTATTTTTAGTTGTTGGATGCATATTTCAACAGAGCAAGGAGGGAGCAGAAGGAGAAATTCTTAAAGAACCGTGGCTTCTCCTTGCTAGCCAACCAGCTGTACCTTCACCAGGGGACTCAGGATGTCGTAGAGTGCTTCTTGGAAATGCTCTTTGGCCGCTCTGTTGGCTTGGATGAGGAGTAAGTCGTGCTTTGCGTTCTGTAACTTAATGATTGAACTGCAAGCAGTGCACTTTGCTGCTGGAGGCAAGGATGTGATGGTTTCTTACTAGGAAGAAAATAGCAATTAGAAAACTATCATTATAAATTCCTTCAAAATTGTTTTGAAATATTTCGTTTGTAGCTTTAACATTTAAACGTGTTAAACTTCTTATGACTGTTGTATGGCCCTTAAGCTGTTGATAAGCAGTTTCACCTGCTGGGTGCTGTCAGCTGGGATCCTCTAAACCCTCAGCCCTCCTGAGGGCCTCAGAGGCCTGTGCACTCCGAATGTTCCACCATCAGTTTAACTCTTCCTGCTCTTTCTGATCCTGCATGAAACTCTGATTTATATCCCTAGAAGTTTTAACTAGTACACACTAGGCTTGTGCTACTGGATTTGGGTAGATGATGAAGGAACAAGCTTGATGTTACAGCTGCTTCACAGAATCACAGAGTGGTTGGGGTTGGAAGGGACCTCTGTGGGTCACCCAGTCCAACCCCCTGCCGAAGCAGGGTCACCCAGAGCAGGCTGCACAGGACTGCGTCCAGGCGGGTCTTGAATATCTCCAGAGAAGGAGACTCCACAACCTCCCTGGGCAGCCTGTTCCTGAGTCCCTATTTCTTTCAGAGAACATCCCACAGCTACACCATTTCCTTTAACCGAAGAGCCACCTCGCTGACAGGAAAGGAGATTACCTTTGTGCAGACAATAGTTGAAGTACATGATATTTTTTAGAATTAGTCTGACTACTTAATGAATGTAGAGGGACAACATTCATCTAAGGAGTCATCAGTGCAAACATCTTGCACAAAGCTCCTTCCCAGTTGCTGCCTTTGCAGGATTTGTAGCCATATTGCTTCTGCCAGTTGGCCTGGTCGTCACCCCTTAAAAATATTCCTGTTTAACAGCAAGACTTAAACCTGGCTGCTTAATTCGCCCCAAAGCAGAGAACTGTTATTTCCTCAGGACTGATTATGGGGCTGGAAAAGTAATTCTGTTGTCTCAGGTTTTTAGGATTGTGTACAATAGTCGTGATGGGCTGATAGCCTTAGTGTAGTAATCCAATTTCCTAATGCTCAAGTAATAGAAGGTCTGAAGCACTGTTTTGAGTTCTGCAGTAAGCCAGAAATTGCCAAATTTAATTGAACTTCAGCAGTAATGGATGCAGGCTATCAAACCTGCTGTCAGTCAGTATATGATTATATTGATGCCAAGCTGTATCTGGTTTCTCGATAGTGTCTCAGTGCCAGCTGTAATACATATTGCTGGAAAGATGATGCAGCATATTTTTCTACGCTGATTTAAAAAACCCCTTTGTCTTCATGAAATCTATATTGTAAACAGTTAGTAGTTAACTGCAGCTTCACATATATTTTTTAGGCACTTCATTTCCTTGTTGGCTCTTGAAGTGTTTATTCTGCTCTTATTTCCTTTAGTAGAGAGGCATTGTTACTGCAGTGAAATGTAGGGAATTGCCATCTGTATCTTTGCCAAAATACTGGCATAGGCTTGTATTCTAGTTGCATATACCAGGCTGCTATTTGAAGGATGTCACTCACTTATATTTATGTTACTAGATTTGATCCGGAAGATGTCAAGAATGTTGGACTCTTTCAAAAATGGTGTGTCATTCCTGTTCTGGGTCTTATAGAGAACTCTCTGTACGATAACGTCCTGCTGCACAACTGCTTCTGTCTCCTGCTGCAAATCATAAATTCCTGCTCGAAAGTTGCAGACCTGCTGCTTGATAATGGTTTGCTGTACGTGATGTGTAATACGCTGGCTGCTCTCAACGGACTGGAAACAAAGTGAGTATTGTAGCAGTTGCTGTAAAATAGTCCAGGCACAGCCTGAAGTCTAGCAAAAATGACTGTATTGTATTTGTTCTACTTTCTAAAATGATTGGAGATAGTGTACAAAATAACACTGTTTTGAGACTTTCAGCTTTCGTTTTACCTGTAAGTGAAAGTTAATGTTTAGATATTCAGTTCAAACAATGGAATATAGAATGTTCTTTCCATACCTCAAACTTTCAAGTGAAATGACACTTTAAAATGCAAGTTTGTCACACTGTGTGCAACTAAGATGCTTTTCCTAATAAAACTCACCTGAACAGTAAGACAAAGGCCCAGGAGACGGTAGCATTCTGCTGTGTCTATAGCTAATGTCAAAACTGCAGGAAAAGTCTCTCCTGTGCTGCCTGTGATTAATATTAGAGGTTTTGAGTAACTTAACTTCATTGATTACAAAGATTCTGTACTTCAGTAAAGGTTATACAGTGAAGGAAGGAGAGGTGGGGTTTGGTTAATTTATTTAATTAGTTGGTATCCTGAAGGAATAGACAGATTTCCTTTTACCTCAGTATATTTTTAGTTCAGAATGGTTACAAAATGAGATATTGTCCTGATTTTTTTTTTTTGAGAAATGCAGGATTTCACACCTGTACTTTAACTTCGAAATCTGATAATAACGCATCATTGCTTTTCCAATAAAGCGTTGTTACAATCTTTATGTTAGAACATCTCAAAGATTTGCAAGCATCCCATCTGCTAAAGTGAACACTAAAGAGGTGCCTTTGATTACGATTTTCCCAGCCTTCAGCAGTAACATTTTTATATGAAGTACGGTATAACATTAGGTGGGGTTGGCAGAAGTAGCAAGGGGAATAGTAATGGGTCTTGTTATGGGTTACAATCTACTAGAATTGTCACATTTCTGGTAACTACAACTTTGTTTGCAGCATTCCCTTGAATGACTACAAGCTACTTGCGTGCGATATACAACAGCTTCTGGTAGCAGTTGCAATTCATGCCTGCAGCTCCTCAGGTTCTCAGTATTTTCGTGTTGTTGAAGACCTCATTGTGCTGCTGGGTCATCTTCAAAATAGTAAAAATGCGAGGATGCAAAGTAAGTTATCTGCTTGGTTTTGGGGTCTGGAGAAGTAAATTCCTTCCCCACTGATTTTTGTTTAAATTAATATTTAAATTAATATTCCTGTCGAGGGAGAAGGGGGAGTTTGCTGGTGATGGATCTTCTTTCTCTTCTAAGTGGTTCTCAAAGTAGTAGTTTTCCTCAGGAGCCTGCCCTGTGGTAAAGAATTGTGTACTGCTAATCTGAACAGTGACTGCAAAAGTTCTTTAAGTGTATTTAAATGGAAATGTTCTATACAGTTTCATTTGGCATATTTCAGAGCAATAAAATTCAACGGCTTTTCTGTGAGAACTCACTTGTCTACTGTCTGTATCTGTGGAATAGCACTGGGACTTTCTATGTGACTTCGGTGGAATTGAGAGTTTTACAGCTCTTGACACGTTCTGTTGTATTCTTTTACTTTTTACAAGCAGCTAGTAAAATTATTGAAGACATACAGAGAATGTCCTATGTCCTTTTTATGCCTCTCTTTGTAGATATGGCAGTCGTTCTGCAGTTGAGAGTTCTTCAAGCAGCTATTGAATTAATAAAAACTACAGCAAACCAAGATGCTCAGGAGCAGGCCGGTTCAGTGCCATCGCCATCTGCACCACATCGTGCGATGTTTCAAAAACGTAAAGGCATTGCTGGTGAGTAGCAGAAGTGTAGTCTTTTTGTACTTCTTCCTGTATGTATTACTTTGAAACTGTAGTTTCAGTGATACAGCAAATGAGTCCCGGTGCTTTGCTTTTTCTGTGGATTGGCTTCACAAATCCATATATATATATTTTAGAATAGTGTAGCCTGTACCCATTTTGAACTTGTGGGGTTTTTGTGTTAGGAGGGAGTGAGCTGTGAAAATGAAACCTCAGTCACCTTTCCACTGCAGTGGCTAAAGCCAAATACTGCCTTCTCTGGGATTCTCTTAAATTCACAAGTTGCTTGGTAAAGGTGTTTTTAAAGTAATCCTTACTGGTTTTAATAGCCAGCTTCATAGTAAGGAAATGCCAAAATAAAGTTGGTGCTTGTAACTTTAACACAGCTATGATGGGGATTGCGTTGTCGCACGACTTTCAGTGGTCGTCCTGAAGTAAATGCCTGGCGCTCCAAATTGATAGTTGGGAATGCAAGATTCCTAGGTTCCACAGTGGCTGTGCTTGGAAAACATTTGTGCAGGTCTAGCTTTAGCAGTAATATTTTCTCTGTATTTGATAGCTTGTAAATCATTCTGTAAAGGTTTTGGAGTCTTCTGGCTGGAAATAGATTTTGAATCCCTCTTGTATAAACAAAGCTGCATTTAAGAATTTGTAGAAGATACAGTTTTAAGACCCGACGTGTTTGAGGTTTTGTTTCGGGTTTTTTTAAATAAAAACCTAAACACTGTTATTCCCTGCTTACTATGAGAATGTTTCTCTTGATGTGGTCAGCATTTGAGGTCCCTCTCCATCAGCCTAGTGAAGATAGTGAAAATATTTTTGTATTAGTGAATCCGGTAAGGCACTAAAGATAAATTAAAAAAAATTAGTTATTTCTGAAAGAAGCAAGTACAGTCAAGAACCACCAGTTAATTTCAAGAAAATCTTAAAGAATGTTCTTATAAATTGGAAATAGTAGTTCTGTCAAAATTAGTGGCAATGGGTATGGTACAAAATATGTTTATAAGCTGTTAATATAAGTGACTCCTCATTTGTGCTAATAAAGCTACTTTCCAATATGCAGTATTTCTTCTTGTATCCTTAATTTTTAATCGTTTATCCTAATTATAAAGTAAAAACAGCAGTAAAAGTAACTTTTAGAATCTGCTTTACATAAAAATATGCAAGTTGTACAACAAATCTGATCTTCAGGCTAACTCATTTCGTGGTATCATTCTTGAATTTTATCTATTTATTTTCCAATAGAAAAGCTCTTAAAAGAAAGAGACAAACACTCAAATGACATTTATGTTCCCTTCAGTATTAATGTATTTCGAATGTTTGGTTTCCTTAAATGATGTGAACTCTTTGGATGAAAGCAGTTGCCGAGTGCTCAATTTTCTGTGCGTTTTAGTAGGATGTTATTAATGCTTCTCTACTTAAAGGCTCCAGGAAGTTTTCACTGGCTCAGTCTGATGCTCTGCTGATGAAAATGCGTTCCCTAGCAAGTGAGGAGTTCAACATGATGATGCAGCGGCGAATGAGCCAAGAAAATCCAATCCGAGCCACCGAGACGGAGTTTGTACAGAGGTTACAGAGGCTGACTGTTCTAGCTGTTAACAGGCTCATTTATTTAGGTGGGATTTCTTTTGGTTCGTTTCTGTTTTGACAGAGCTGATGTAGTGCTATGCGAAAAATGGATTCTTGCTTTTGGAGCACTGAAGTGTTCCAGAGGAGATACCACTGACGCTATTTAATGGGTTTAACCACAAAACAGCATTCTCGCAGTGATTTGTCTCACGGTGTTATGTAACCAACCATCTGGATACAGTTTTTGTCTGAATGAACTGAATAAGTTATTTTAATTTTGTGTTGGTCCATTCATGTGTTAACTGCCTGAATTATTACCTGAAGATTTAACTCTGCCAAAAGGAGCATCTGCTCTCTTAAAATGCATCAGTTTACATGTTTCTGTGAAATGGCTGCCTTTATTAGCCAGACTTGATGACACTGGGGGCTAGTTCAAATTCCACAGAAGCAAGAGAAAGAGTTTAGCATGTGGGACAAATAATTGAGTGGTTCTGTGATTAACCGTAAATGCTGAATGAATTGGGTCATAAGGGAATTGAAATAAGGAATACTTAATGGTTTTTGAAATATAGTAGTAGTATGGTAAGTATAGTAGTAAAGGCAATGTTTGATTTAATGCCAACTGAAGGATGATGGGATTGTCTTGTGTGAGATGGTTCTGATCAATGTATGCCTCTCTACAATTTAAGCATCTACTGAAGAGTGCCTTGATGTACTGGGTATAACAGAAACCACAAGTCAAAGCAGACTTGCAGCATCCCAGCTGGAAGTGCCTGAAGAGGAAAGCCAGCAAGAGCTGCCTAACAGAACAAATCCTTTTCTGAAAGAAATGTTCAAAATGTTGGTGGAAGGAATCAAAGTATCCATTGTAAGTAGCTAGATGTTGTCCACATTAAAGCATATTGCATACGGTTCCCTTGTTAGGAACTTTTTACACATGAAGTCTTCTCTCCAGAAATGCTTTTCTTGCTGCAATTCAGCTGTGGCATTAAAAACTCTGTTCAGCTTCCCAGTAATTCTGCAGTTGTAAAATAACAAAATGTATCTGCTGTGGTTTTTTTTACCTTAACGTTTAACAAAACTCTGCTTCTTGAACAAGCACACAGAGGTTAAACAGATTTCTGTGTAGTCCACAATTTTGCTTTGTCTCTTCAATCTCAAGGTTTAAGTTTGCTGTGGCCTATTAAACAAGATCCGCTGTGCATCCACAGATGATGGGGAGTTTAAGCGATTTGTGTCTAAAATACATTTTGGAGTTGGTGATATAATTCGGGGGGAAGAGGAACTTTTTTTTTTACTTTTTTTTTTTTTTTTTTTTTTTTTTCAATTATTGCTAAAGGGCTGAGAGTTTTCTAGCATACAGGTGTTAGCTCGTCAGCCTTTCCAAGGTGATCGGGTTTTGCTTGGGTGTTTTGAAATGATGTTACTGGAAAACTTGATGTACTGCTTCTTGCCTCTTTATTTCTCTTAGGTCGTCTTTATAAAAAGTAGCTCAACCTCTAATTCTCTTTCTAGCTGTGGAAAATTAAGTTTGCTAGGTCTCTTATCTTTCCATCGTGCCATGCTTACACTACTTCTCAGAGATGGCAGGTTTCTTTTTGTGACCACAACCACCTCAATCCAATGCCTGGTTTCTAATCTTTTGAGGTAATCCATTCAGAAACTAGCGATTAACGTAGAAGGGCTGTTCATTAAAATAAGCAAACAAAAAAAACCCTTTAACTCTTTTAGACCCTCTACATCACAATTTTCACTTTTGGATTGCTGTATAGTCCCTGTAACTGAATTTCCATTTTAGCTAGGAGTCGCATGCCTAATACTGGCAGATTGAGAGAAGAATGCTTATCTTATTAGAATGAACAAACCCTTCTTTCATTTTTTTAGTAGAACACCTTTTAACCCATAATAATAATAATCAGTAAACTAAAACACTATTCTGGTAGAGAAATTTTTATTGTCTTACATTTTGATCATATTAACTGTGTTTTATTTTGTACTGTGAAAAACTTGGTGAAAAGAAGCCCTAACTGTAATATTAAAAAATGATCTCTTTCGCTTAGGGCACCGGCAGAATGAACGCACCGAAGCAGCAGTGGAAGAGAATCCTCTTGTCGTGCAGGGACACGTTCCGTACGCAGCTTGGCAGGCTTCTTGTGCACAACTTGTCTCCAACGAGGCCACTGCAAGAGAGGAGGCAGGCGCTGGAGATGGTGCATGAAGTAAACCATCAAGAGATTTTGCGTGACTGTCTTAGCCCAACTTTGCAAGTAAGCTCAAGAGTGTTTGAGAGAAGTTTGTAAAACCTGTATCCAATTTTTTTGTTTAAATTTTGCCATTACTTAGAACTGTATGTGGCTAAAGTTGTTCCCTGCTGTTTTAGCAATGTTTAGTGTAATGACAAGGTCATGTCACACAAAATGCCTGTGTGCACCTCTGCAACTGCTGTATTACCCTGCGGGTAGATACTTCTAGTAAGAGACGAGGCAGGATTACATCTGGATCTGTTGACTCTGTAGCGCATCAAGCATCACGTATCCTGTATAGTGCAGAAACAAAAGGTGGTACTAGTTTTAACATGAAGAATTTTGCTGAGGATGCTTGAGGTTAAGGTGCCCTGAAAAAGTGGATTAATGAAGGAATTCTGCTGGCCTTGGAACTCTGCCTGCAGGCTTCCTGAAACTTGTAAGAATTGATTGCCACTAGATTTTAAGAGGTAGTCAGTCCTCAATCAAAGCAGTACTCTTATCTTTCCTTATTTAGCCTTTATTAATTCTTAAAATAGGATTGTGTATTCTATGCTTTTAACTCCAGTAGCTGAACAGTTTCTCCCTGCTTTTCTGGGTTTGTCAGGAAGAAGCTTTTTTGATTGTACTCTGTTAGTGCAGGCTTGAGGGAGAGCATTTCTTAGAGCCGTGATCAGGAATCGGGTGAATTCCTGTGTTGCTGTGTGTGAGATCTTCAGGAACTGCAAGAATGAAATAAATTATGTCAGACATGCCACAGTTTGAGTCCCTTGTATACTAAGGAGAGAAAGTGCTTATGAGATGAACCTGTGACACTTACACATTCCTGATCATGTATGCATTATTCAATTAAATTAACACTTCCACCGGTAAGAAAAGAGGTGATATATTAGCACTGGCTTCTTTGGGGTAGTGCCATGTTGAGTGTATTTATAGACTGTGTCTGCTTAACTTCACTATCTTAACTTCACTATCTATCAGCTCTAATTTGGTTAGTCAAACAAGGTGTAATGAGCTTGGCATGCAAAATTAGGAATCCCTGACACGTATTTCCTGAAGCAGAAGCAAGGCTGTGGGAGCTGAGTGTTTGGAAAAGAAACTTAGTTTTCCGGTAAACCATTTGAATAGTCACAAGGTGCTGGGGGAGGTTTTACCATGTGGAGGATTAAATTCAGTGTCATCTTTCTAATTTTATGAAAGCTTATATTCAAACATTAAAGTGGCCATTTTCTTTAAATCACATAAAAATTAGAAGAAACCTGTCCAGGCTGACCTGAAAAGGGAATAAAGTTGGAGGAAAAAACTGCTCAGTGTTGTATTGTGGAAATGAGAATGACCATACATCTTTTTCCCCTCTTCCCTTCTTTTCATCTCTTAGCATGGACCTAAATTAGTGCTCTATTTATATGAGTTAATGCACAATCATAGCGATGAAATGACCAAAGAAGAACAAAGAGCCGCAGGAGACTTTGTGAATACATTGAAATGTTGTGGCTATAAATGCATTCCCCTGAGCCCACGACCAAAACCAGAGCTGATAAAAGCTTTGAAAGAGGTTTGTGAATAAAAACTTTACTTCAAAAACTGGGTATATTTGAGACAATTGTCGGTTATACGTGGTCAGAGATTTACTGCAGACAGCTGTTTTGTTTGCTTGGTGCATGGCTTATGCTTTTGGGGATTCTCTTTGGGTTCTGAATATTTGTCGCATATACTCCACGCTTCACAACAAGCTCACATGTTAATGCTTCTTGGTTAAGCATATTACTTAACTCAGGCAAAGTAAGAGTTCATAATAAGCTACTAGTATCTCTCGCTGTCGGGGAAAAATAATTTTTATGGTTCCTTGCAGGAAAGTATTAAATTATATTGAAATATAATAAAACAGCAGTAACTCAAATGGTCTTGAGGTTTTTAAATGCTGTGAAGCTATCAGTTGAACAGTCAGTCTTCCTTTTTTAAATTGGCGTATCTTTTAGCCTCTGCTGCCTTATTTTGTCCATCTGAAAAACAAAGTAATGTATAAAACTTCCATTCAGGATCAGAAGAAATACGAGATGGAAGAAGGTGTAAACAAGGCTGCTTGGGAGAAGACAATGGCTAATAATCGGCAAAAGTAAGTGCCTTCTGGAAGGGGCTGCAAGAGCTCTGTAAGAACATTCTCTGTTCAGCACGCCCCATTGCAAAGTTGCCTATATGATTACAGACGTTTTTTCAAATTAACAGCACTGCTAGCTTTCAGGTCTTTATTTTAGTTGTAAAACCGGCTTTGTTGTAGGTATATGCATTTTTGATAGGTTGTATAATAAATGTGTGAACTTCACAGTAATGAATCATTGTTGGTGCATCCGGCATTTCACCCTTAGTTTTACAGCTGTCGTATCTGTCCCGTCACCTCTCCTGTTGCTGTCATCTGTGCAATTTAAGGCAAATGTCCCTGCAACTAACCCTGATCTTCAACAAATAGAACATCATTATATTGAGTATAGTATTTGAACACCTGGTGAGCTACGTAGACTGCTGCTACTTGGCGTAACGTAAATTTAGGTAGCTTGTGGTAGATGAAGAGGTTCTTCCCATTAGTTTACATTTTGGGCTCTGCTGTAACAATCGGATCTGAGATGCACACACAACCTGTTTCAGTGCAGGCGACTGTAGTAGCTGTAAAGGTCAGCTTAGTCAAGTCTGTCCAGATAAGTTATTCAACACAGTAAAGTCCTACTGCTTAAGATATTTGAGCAGTGGTAAATTACTGTTCTTACTTGAGACTTTTATTGTAATGAGTATTCATTAACTAGTGAAGCATGCTAACATGTAGCCATTGATCTTCTGATTGGTTTGTCTTGTCTTTGGCCACAAGTAAGAGCTTTTCTGAAGACGAAGAAGCAGAAGGTATTCACAAATCTCATGGAAATTGTGTAGGCGAAGTTGCTCTGCATCTGCTGTAACAAGAACGACAGATATCTACTGCCAAAGTGATCGTATTTTATAGGGGGTGTTGGTGTCTCGCCTTCTCTTTTCAGTGTGTTTATTTGACACTTTAAAACACAACTCTTTTTCCTCAGTCTCTTTCAACGCCTGGATACAAAATCTAAAGACATTTCTAAAATAGCTGGAGACATCACGCAGGCTGTGTCTCTGTCGCAAGGAATGGAAAGGAAGAAAGTAATCCAGCACATCAGGGGGATGTATAAAGCGGAGCTAAGTGCCAGCAGACATTGGCAGGAACTGGTTCAGCAGCTTACCCATGATCGGTAAGTTGTTCTCTCGTCTCAGTGAAAAAGCAGATGAGAGACTGCACGCCTGACGTGCTTTTCATTCTACTTAGAGGCACATGAAATGTAGATAATATCAAAATTAGAATTGATTCTTTTTGTTAATGGTTGAAGACTTGTAAAATACTTGATTTATTCTCCTGTTTTTTTAGGGCGAGTAGCCAAATAGTATTTCTATGCCATTTAGACAGGTATTTTGTCAGATACATTTTGCTGTGCCTAATAGTATGAAAAATGTAATAAAATTTTAATATCTTGCATTACACTGATAGAGTTAAATAATTTTTGGTGTAATGTTATTCACATTACCACCCAGATACTCTGTTCGCTAGTCTGAATAGAGCAAAAGCTGTTAAGTCTTGACAAGAAACCAAACAATGGTATTTTTGCCACTGCAGAATTAGTATTATATCATGTTTGCAGCAGTTGAGTTTTCAAAATATAGTATTGGATGCATTGTATTGCTGCTTTTGTCAGAATTAGTAACTTGAAGAGCAGTCTTACAGTAGTAGCTCCTAAGTAGTCAGTCAGTGGGATAGCTCATGAGAAACCTACAGAATTCAGTCTTTTGGTACTACTTCAGAAATAACTGCCCAGTGTACGCTACTGTGAAACTTCTGCCTTTCTACTATTTAAAGAAAAACAGAATGGATAAGCATGTGTACTGCCTCTGCTGCCAAACTCTAACATACTTGGCTTTTTTCAGAGCGCTCTGGTATGACCCAGTCTATTACCCAACTTCTTGGCAACTGGATCCGACGGAGGGTCCAAACAGAGAGAGGCGCCGCTTGCAGAGGTGCTACCTAACGATTCCGAACAAGTACCTTCTCCCAGACAGGCAGAAACAGGAAGGTAATTATTACGTCTTCTAGGAGTATGTCTGAATTGTAATGACTACTAGTGCCTTATTATTTGTGGGTTTTTTATAGGTGTGATAAAAACTCCGTTATCTTACCTATTTGAAGACAAAACACATTCTTCTCACTCTTCTACTGTAAAGGACAAAGCCGCAAGTGAACATATAAGGTAAGCTTTGGGTTAACATTTATCTCCCTTTCCCACCTTATCCCATTCCAAAGAAACAGTCCTCCTTACTTTTTTGTCTAAATAAACATAATAAAAATTCAAGTGAAATGAGACAAGTGTCAAAAATGGTAGGTTTTTTGCTGTACTCATAAGCAAAAGACTGGAGCTACCAACACATACATTTTCTGAGTCTTAAAGCAGTCTATCTCCATGACTTCAAAAATTAGTAAAAGCAAATACCATCTGGTGTGATATCGGGATGTGACTTCTGTGGGATAACCTGATGGGATTTCTTCACTTAGTTGTCACTTACATATCTAAGACAGGCAGTGCTACTAGAGCTGTAGGTCTTTCCATCAGTGTTCAAAGGCAAATTGTGTTTTCATCCTCTCTGCTTTTACCACTGTGTTACTCAGCGCTGCAGCTGTGTCGATTTTCCACCCATTACAGGCACTAATGTTGCCTAAAGTAACTGCAGAGAACACACAGAGAAATAAACACAAATACACTGATCTGCAAGTGTAGACGGTCGAGGTTCTGTTTTCCTTCCCTCTTTGGGATATGAACCATCAGAGTCATAGCGTTGAACAGTCCTCCTACTGTAGCCTTTGAGGCTTTTAGTTTTAAGTATGTGTCGAAAGGTACATAAATCCATAAGCAATAATACACTTTAAATATTTCAGAGTTAATCGAAGATGTATAAGTGTAGCCCCTTCCAGAGAGACTGCTGGTGAACTACTGCTGGGTAAGCAGAATTTTCAGTCCTCATAAATATCCTTTTTGTCTAAGATTCTGCTGTATATGTAAACTTGGCTGATTATTTCTTTAAAGTAGTTGAGCTGCTGCCTGACAACTTATGGATTATATACTGTATAGATCGGTTTTGCCTTCCTTCTCTACTGTTCCTGAGTGCTATTTGGACTGCAGTTAAGTTTTAAAGTTGCAGACCACTTGCTAAAAGATGTGGAAGGCTAAATTCTATTTCTGTCAAGATACTATTGTTAGTATTCTGGACACTTTGTACAAGTTTATATAACATTAAGATGCATTATACAAATGGTAATATCACGTACCCTTTTTGCAACTATATTTTTTTTTCTTGCAGGAAAATGTGGCATGTATTTTGTTGAAGACAATGCTTCAGACACAATTGAAAATTCCGTGAGTATTAGAACCTATTGTCCAGCTTTAATTTTTCCAAACTATGACGATGAGTAGCTTTTGCCTGCTGTCACGGAGATTGCTGGAGTACTAGAGTTGGAGGTCTCTGGACAAGGCCAGACAAACTGATTAGTTTGGACTCGGTGTTGCTTCTGTTGCCCCTGGCTGTGGAATCAGGGGTGATAGCAGAAAACGGGCAAGATGTGGGCCTGGGGCTGGAAGGGAACGAGGAGGGGGTGATGTGGGGAAGCTTCTGCATCTTGCTGTCCACTGCTCTGAGTTCGTCAGCATAAGTGCGCGGAGCTTGCTTTGGTCTGCACCTGAGAACTTGCCTCACTGGAAGCTGGAGCACTAGGAAGTACAGCAACTCACAAGTGTATTATGAATTACACATACATTAAAATTACTCTACATCCTCTGATTCTTGACCTTTCCATTATATAGGATGGTCTAGCTCCCCACGTATCCTATACAAGAGAGGAGGACTGTTTTGTGGAGGAAACAAACTGACCTAATCCTTCTGATAGACAAAGGGTCTGATGTATTACTTCAGTTTATACATCCAACAGACACTTAAAAAAAAAAAATCAAGTTAGGGTTTATACTGCTGAAAGTCTTAAACTATTTTCAGAGAGTGCTTCTTTGCATCCACGAAGCACACAGCTCCTGTGGTTTACGATGTTGCCAGCTGTTTTGCTGCTTTCTACTTCATAGAACTGTCAGAATTAGGATTCATGGCAAAGCTCCACTCACTCTGGTTGGCTATCCCATGTTTTAGTTTAAGAGCCAGTGAAAGGATGTCGTTGTGTGCCAGTGTTGGATGGGCAACTGGAGCAGCTGAGGAGCATGCATGATGTTCTGCCCACTCCCTTGAGGAGAGTGGAGGGTGGGAAACATGTATGAAGAAAATGGCAACGATGTCTTAAAGCATCACGGCAGAGTTCAAGCTTGGCTTATGATAGCTGTATGGTTATAAACTGGCCCCTTTGAAGGGTTTCTTGTTTGGGAAGTCTACTATATAAAAGAACTTTTTCAATTGCAAATTTTGCAGAGTTTTCATGGAGAAACTGAACCAGCATCATTTTCTTGGACCTATGAGGAAATTAAGGAAGTCCATAAGCGCTGGTGGCAGTTAAGAGACAACGCTGTGGAAATATTTCTAACAAATGGCAGAACTTTACTCTTGGCTTTTGATAACATAAAGGTAATGTGGCACTGATGGATAATAATATAACAAAGCATTTACTGTGTCTTTGTAACATGTACATTCCTGCATTAGTTTTTAAGGAGATCTGTTGCATGGACTAATTAAATTCTGCTTAATACCTTTGAAAAAACTTTGCTCAGCTAGACTTCTAGACAAACACAATCATGTTGCAAAATGCATCTGTGATATATTAAGACATTAAAGAATCGTAGTAATATTAATCCACTACAGCAGAAATTGGTAAAATGAGAGAAGTTTACTAAGTCTTGGTAGTCTGAAGCTTTTTAAATTCTATGATTAAATCTATGGTATTTTCTTCTAGGTCCGTGATGATGTGTACCACAACATCTTAACTAACAATTTGCCTAACCTTTTGGAATATGGAAACATTACTGCTTTGACCCACCTGTGGTGCACAGGACAGATTACTAACTTTGAATATCTGACTCATTTAAACAAACACGCGGGCCGTTCCTTCAATGATCTCATGCAATATCCAGTATTTCCTTTTATACTTTCTGACTACACCAATGAAACGCTGGACCTAAATGATCCATCGGTATATAGGTAATATGAAATGTTTGGAACTGGTTATTTTGAAATACTCTAACTGATCATCCAGTATAGCTTTTTAACTTCATTGTACTAAACTGCACACATATATAAATTGAACTATGCAGGGACAAGTCGCATCCGTAATACCTTGGGCTTTTTACAATAAGTGGCTTCTTCACCTTGGACTTGTAAATATAACGCGTAGTACTGTGAATGTGTATATTCAAAGGATGCTATGAACTGGACTTACATACTTTCTTAATGTGATATGGATAGTCCACAGATTTAAAGAAAAGCTGTATGTTTAAATTCATGTGGTTAAAGTCTTCCAGGCCAATTAGCAAAAATTAAATAGAAAAGGATATAATATTGTAAATTATTTGGCCAGTTACAAAATCATATTGTCTTAATTGTGAATAGATCTGAGTTGTCCCACCCTAATACTGTTAAGCTGATTTAACGATAGTGTGCACGGAGTCTTTGCCTTTATATGATGCCTCTGATTTGACAGAGGCACTTAGCATTTGCTTGCCTGTTACTGTGCTGTGGGGTGGCCTGTGGACACAAGTTTGTCTTTAGCACTCACTAAAAGTGACCTTTTTATTTTCTGAACTCTCTTGTGAAGTGCTGTGAAGTTTTGCTTGTCCTTTCCATGATACTAAGGGCATTATTCTTGAGAATGCTTTATTAAATGGTGTGAATCAGCATCTTTATAAAAATGACAAGATATCAGTACTACTTCTTTTACAGAAATCTGGTCAAACCAATAGCTGTGCAGTCTAAAGAAAAAGAGGATCGTTATGTGGATACTTATAAGGTAATTTGGAGAACTTTTGCCTCTTGTCTTTTTCCTGTATATAAATTATACGGGGGCTAATTTTTTTTAACATACATTGATAGGGGGAAAGAAACCACAAATGAAGTACTGTATGCCTGTGGAATTCTCACTTCCAGTGTGCTGCGTTTCCTGGAAGTTGTTTTATAACATGCTTGGAACCTGTGTTTGTCTGTTCCTGAAATCATAAATCAATTTAGTCTTTCCATGTGATAATGCTGAGGAGGTTAAATTGATATCTTCTTACATGTGAACATACATATATTTAAAGATTCCTAAAGATCAGGACAATAATGTATTGCTGTTTATTTGAAATTCAGTGGAACTTGTGGCTGTTGTTTCCGTTTGATAACGGAAAAGCTGTTTTCCCACAAGTACTCTGTTATTTTAACATGCCCTACTATGATTGCAGTGCTCTTCGATTTTTTTGCTTTTTAGAATGTTTTAAAGACTGTAGGAAGCTACAACAAGCTGGGGATGGAAAGCATCTGCAGCTGGACCTTCAAACTTATGTCTATACCATCATGGTCTAGTGCACTATTTGCAAATATTGTTTTTTCTATTTAGTATTGGAAAGCCTGTACAATGACTCTGCGGTGTTAGAAAACAAGTGAGGAAGGGGGCAGGCAGGGAAAGCAAAAGGAATAAATACTGGAAAACAGGTCATTTAAATTGGCTTAAGACTTTGATACCGAACTAGATTGTAAAAGTGATCATGTGTCTTTACACACTTACAAAGTATTTGATTTCAAATCACTTTTAAATGTATGTTCCTCTAAAAGTTTAAAGTTTATTCCTAAACAAGTTAGGCAAGCTCTTACTTTCGTTATTGGAATGCAGTCTAAGTGGGCGGCTTGTGATTTGCTTTTTTTTTTTTCTTCCCCCTACTACTTTTCCAGTATTTGGAAGAAGAGTACCGTAAAGGAGCACGAGAAGATGATCCAATGCCCCCTGTACAGCCATATCACTATGGATCTCATTATTCCAACAGTGGAACTGTGCTTCATTTCCTAGTTAGGCTGCCACCTTTTACTAAAATGTTTTTAGCCTATCAAGGTAAGGTTACTTTTGCTTGCACTTGCCTTTCACATCTAGACCTTGTCCCCATGACCCAGGAATGCAGTATGTTATGCTGTTTGGCATAGTTTATCAATTCCAAATAGCTGAGTTCAGTAAAATTAATTCTGGTATGTTTTCACAGTAGATCCATTCTGCAGTTATCAAGCTAGACTGTAAAGCTGGACATCTTCTACATATACTGAAGTATAAATATAAAAATAGCTGACCTATATTTGACTTGTAGTCCACGTTAGCACAAAGTAATTGAGACAGAAGAATTCTAAATGTTCTCAGCTACTTGAAGTTGCAGATGTGGAACTGTTATCATGTCAATCATCGATGTAACAAATTCAGTTTGGATTTCTTTACAGATCAAAGTTTTGACATCCCAGACAGAACTTTTCACTCTACCAATACAACCTGGCGACTCTCTTCGTATGAATCTATGACTGACGTAAAGGAACTTATCCCAGAATTTTTCTACCTTCCCGACTTTCTAGTTAACAGAGAAGGTATACTAAGAGGATACCAAAAGTATACATCCAAGACAGCTGTACAGTTGAGCCTATGGGTTGAAACTGAGAACATTTATATCCCTTGACTGAATATGCAAAGCAGTAGATGTGTGGGAGGAATCTGGCACAAACTTGTGGGATATGCTAAAAAAGCTGTTACCTAGGACTTAAGGGAATTTTTTTCGTAATTATGTCAGAGGTGCAAAGGAGTTTCCTGTTGTCTCATTTTTCCATTTAAATGAGTACGTACAGCTTGAATGTGTTTGTGGGGGGACTTCTAATGGTGCTGCTCTGTTGATCAGCAGTCACCATGCTTAGTGGTTAGCTTTCATTGAACCCTATAAAGACCTTTTTGAAGTTACCGTCAACCAAAATGTTGGAACATTTACTCCTGTTTCTAGGTTTTGATTTTGGAGTACGTCAAAATGGTGACAGAGTTAACCACGTCAATCTTCCACCCTGGGCTCGTAATGATCCTCGTCTATTCATCTTGATTCATCGTCAAGCTTTGGAGTCTGACCACGTTTCCCAGACAATCTGTCACTGGATTGACTTGGTGTTTGGTTATAAGCAAAAAGGCAAGGCGTCTGTTCAGGCTATTAATGTCTTTCATCCCGCAGTAAGTATTTGTTAAGTGTGTTCGTTGTACTTAGTAACTTAGTGGGGGGAAAGCTCGGTCTGAGTTGGAAAGCATCCAGCATGAAGCAAGATCTCTTACTTGCAAAGTGTCAAAGAATAAGAAGAGGCTTTAACCATTTCAGTGCGGAGCTGACAAGATGCTGGGGACTGTTGTGAGAGTTAGTGAATTTGTGTTCGTCTGTCTTGCCTGAAGATAGGCATGGGGGATGAGCAGGTATGGGGTTTAGGCTTTCTGCGTAGCTGCTTGCAGTGGTATACAGGTATTGCGTTGGTGTGTACCTGCTTCCATCTCATTCAACAGAAGCCTTTCATTTAGGCAGACTGTGCTGCAGCTTTTGATAAGGATAAAATAGGTCAGTTTGTCCTAGGCTAATTTTTTGTGTTCTTTCCTTCATTTACACTGTGTTTTGTCCTTCTAATGAGCACTTTCTCCTCCAGTAAATTTAATTTCAAATGAGTCTTCGTTTAACGTGAAGACTTCCAGAGTTTCATGACTTAATTGTAACATGGATATCTCGGATTCTATGCTTTTAGCTTCAATCTTTACTCTCATGAGGTTTGCTCAGCCAGGCAGTTCTGTTTTCAAATCCATTCAAATGTGTTCTGTGTGTTTAGTGTTCATTCTATAGCTGGAAGAGCTGATAAAGCAGTAATGCCTGGCAGTGGTGGCTTTTTCTTTTCATGCAGCCATCCAAATGCTTACCTTCCTTTTGCCTTTTTTGTGCTTAAGTATTGATTCAGTTATTACCTTAAGTTTCAAATACTAAGTTTGTGTGAGTGTTCATTGTTTTTTAAAGTGAAAAATGAAGGCCTTTGTCAGTGTGACTGAGGAAAGGTATGTGGTACACAATGAGACATGAAAGACAAGTAGAGGAAAGAAAAGGATTTCTGCTCTCCTGAAATGAGGGTTCTTCCTCCCTCCCCACCCCAAACCAGAGCTTTAATACGTTAACAAAAAAGAGGTACAGAAAATCAGCTTTCTCAATTTTTTTGTTCATCAGCAGCAACCAACACAGATTAGTAAAGAAAACTTCTTTGACGAAGTCAGTCATGGAATACCTGTAGGGGCAGCTCACATGACAAATAGTGATGGTTATCTCCAATAAAGAAGTAGTGACAAGGTTACTGTTCTCAGTGGCTCTTTAGTCAGCACAGCCATTGTGGGATGGCTTCTGGTCCAAGTCTTAAACAGCTGAAGAGTCTGCCTCGAAATTTGTGTGCATGTGTTGAAAAATGTTTCTCAAAGACAAACTGGATAACCTTATTATTGCTCGTCTCCTCCCCCTTCTATTTTTTTTCTTCTCTAGACCTATTTTGGGATGGATGTTTCTGCTGTTGAGGATCCTGTTCAGAGAAGAGCCCTTGAAACAATGATAAAAACATATGGGCAAACACCTCGCCAGCTGTTCCATACAGCACACGTTAGCAGACCTGGATCCAGGCTTATCATGGAAGGAGAACTTCCTGCTGCCATGGGCTTACTAGTGCAGTTTGCTTTCAGAGAAACCAGAGAACACACTAAAGAAATAATATATCCAGTATGTTATTTTGATTTGCAAGGTGGTTTAACTGATGTTCATATGTTAGAATTATTGTACCCTTAGGTTTAGTTTCCTTCTTAAAACTGCAATTTACTACCCATATTCTAAAGAAAATTCACAAAATTAGTAAAGTGATAGTGAAAATTATTTTCTTGCATTTGTGATATATTTTGTGTCAAACTAAGATACATATGAATTTATCTTGGTTATAGTAAATAGGTGTTAGAAAGCATTTCACTTAACGAGTTTCATACTGTCAGTGATGAACTCTAGAATCTGTGTGAAAACCTATAGTAGGTAAACACATACTGTGCTTTCTTCCATCCTTATCTCTTTCATTGTCTGTAAGACAGTTCAACTTCCTACACTTCAAATACTTGTTTTCCCTCAAGCCCAGTGAGAAACTGAATCCTGGCATTTAAAGAACTCGGTAGTTTTCGCTACACTACCTGAACTGCCAGCTTGCTGTCTCAGCCTTTAAAGAAGCAAGAGAACTCCTAATAGTTTAGCTGATGATACTACAGTGCTTCATACTTGTCTTTCTAGTATTTTTAGAATACTTCAGCAGTCCTTACCATGTGATTTCTTACAGGAATGGGATATGAATAATTCACCCTTAGTAATGAAATAATATTTTTCTGAAAACTTTTTACCGCCTTTTAATTTGAACCGTATTTGTGCTTGTTTTTAGAGTCCATTACCGTGGATAAAAGGCTTGAAGTGGGGAGAATATGTTGGTTCCCCAAGTGCTCCAGATCCTGTTGTCTGCTTTAGCCAACCGCATGGAGAAAGGTTTGGCTCTCTCCAGGCTTTGCCAACTAAAGCTATCTGCGGTTTGTCCCGCAAGTTTTGCCTTTTGATGATATATAGTAAGGAGCAAGGTATGAATTTGTGCTTAGTCTCTACATGCACAATGCATGCGAAAATGAGCTATAAAATTTTAAATCTAATGCTACTGTTATTCTCCAGGAAACTTCCCAAATTTAGTTACTTTTGCCAAAGATTGATTTATAAATCCAGTAACAGCTTTCATCATGTGTGGTGTCTTTCCTGGAGGGTGGATTGTACTTGTAATTTTCAAAACTACATAGAGGCATTCTGTAATTAAGTTGATATTTTTCATTAAAGTAACTGAAGCATGAGGATTTAACTTTAGAACTTGCCAGCAGATTCAGTCCAAGAAGAACTGAACAACAGATGAAAAGAACATGTGACAACAGAAAGGAGAATTAAAGGAACGGTTTATAGAGGCAGAGAATGAGGAAAGTTATCAGTAGAAAGCAGAGGTGAAAGATCTTCTGCTTTCACATCAACTCCTTGGAGGGATTCTTACTGATAAAACAAGTCCTCATACTTTTCTTTTGTTTTCTTTTAACATGTACTGGTGAAGGTTTTTTAAAATTAAGTGACTTCACGCTCAATCAACAAAAACAAGTCATTCTCCTTGAAGTTATGAACAATCATTTCTCCAGTTGGGAAGTATTCTCAGCCTCTTCCGCTTTTCTCCGCTCTCATTAGATGAAGCATTTCTTCAAAAATGCTTTGTCCAGGTTGCAAAGAGTCTTTGGAGAAAATTGAGTGTTTACATAGTCTCTGAAAACTATGTTTGTTTCTAGTGCATTACAGATGAAGCACAGCCTAACAGAAAATACCTTATTTTGAGGCTCTGGAGTTTTATATATTCCAGCTTGTGGTAAAACATGGGCCTGAGACTTCTATTGTTGACTATCAAAGTGATCAACTCATTGGTTGCTTATGTGACACAATATTATATGCCTTCAGGTGTGAGAAGCATGCACAGCACTGATATTCAGTGGTCAGCTATCCTAAGCTGGGGATATGCCGATAACATTTTACGACTGAAAAGCAAGCAGAGTGAACCTCCAGTAAATTTTATACAGAGTTCGCAGTTCCATCAGGTAACAATCGGTATATTGGTGTTGAGTTTAATATTGCGAGTTTCAGTGGTGGCCTGACTTGGCAGTACGTACTCTTGGTTTAATTTTTCCAAAGACGCTGGTAAATAAGAAAACTTACTCTTGGAGATGAGCATCCAAACACATCTGGTTTTAATCAGTTTGGTTCTCCTTTGGAATGTGTCCCTCATCGCTCCACTGTATCGTGTTTCCTGGATGTGTTTCTGTGCTAGGTAAAGATCCCTTTGAAATACATTTTGTAGCTCTGCTCTCCTGTGCGATACTGGTGTGGATTTATAAAAGCATAAGTTCTGGGCCAAGAAAAATGAATAGAGGAAGAAATTATAGATGCCTCGCATTAGAAGCAGAACTCCACTATAGTTTAGGATTCCTCTGAAAAAGTCTGAAAGATTGTTAGGGAACACTGCATAATCTCTGTTAAGCTCCAGTGGTTGGTGAGATTCTACCAAAAACATTTTGGCGGATGATCCAGCTGTAGGTCTAGAAGTCTGCAGTAGTTCACTGCTCTTTAGCTGTGAATTCTGGGCTACACAGAACTTCCCTCTTTGCTGTAGTTTGTGAAGTAACAGCTGTGTGGAGAGGGACCTGGGTGTCCTGGTGGACAACAGGTTAACCATGAGCCAGCAGCTGCCAAGCTGCAGCACCCTGGCTGCCAGGAAGGCCAATGGGATCCTGGGGTGCATCAAGAAGAGTGTGGCCAGCAGGGCGAGGGAGGTTCTCCTTCCCCTCTACACTGCCCTAGTGAGGCCTCATCTGGAGTACTCTGTCCAGTTCTGGGCTCCCCAGTTCAAGAAAGATGAAGAGCTACTGGAGAGAGCCCAGCGGAGGGTTACAAGGATGGTGAGGGGACTGGAGCATCTCCCTTACGAGGAGAGGCTGAGGGAGCTGGGCTTGTTCAGCCTGAAGAAGAGAAGGCTGCGAGGGGACCTAATAAATGCTTATAAATATCTGAAGGGTGGGTGTCAGGAGGATGGGGCCAAGCTCTTTTCATTGATGCCCAGCGACAGGGCAAGGGGCAATGGGCACAAAATGAAGCAGAGGAAGTTCCATCTGAACATGAGGAAGAACTTCTTCCCTCTGAGGGTGACGGAGCCCTGGCACAGGCTGCCCAGGGAGGTTGTGGAGTCTCCTTCTCTGGAGATATTCAAGACCCGCCTGGACAAGGTCCTGTGCAGCCTGCTGTAGGTGACCCTGCTTCGGCAGGGGGATTGGACTAGATGATCCGCAGAGGTCCCTTCCAACCCCGAACATTCTGTGATTCTGTGAAATGTGACCTAGAGCAGGTATATTTTAACTCTTGGATTTCTTTAGCTGAGGTATTTTACGTGGCTTTTCTTAGGACAGCCAATAAAGAATCAGTTGGACCAAATGCTATGGCATAATGTAAACAGCAGTCAAAATAGTTTCTAATTTTTTCTGGCTTTGTTTTGTCTTTCCAAGGTAACAAGTTGCGCATGGGTGCCAGACAGTTGTCAGCTGTTCACAGGTAGTAAATCTGGTGTCATCACAGCATATATGAACAGATTCACTAGCAATACGGTAAGTTCCATTGGGCAGGATTTATATTTAATGATTTAGCTGTATTCACTATTACCGTCTTTTTTTTAAAACAGGAAAAGTGAGAAAAGGGTAATATGTTATATTCAGGGCAGTTGCTAAAAACATCAAGTGCTTGTTTAGTATTTGTTTTTGAAGGATCCTCTGTGACATTAAATAGATCTCTCAGCATGTTTATTTGTGGGTTTTTTAAAGCTGTTGTTCACATATTGCTAGCCTTTAGTCAGCCCTCAACATCCAGGTGCATTAACTGATTACACAGGCAGCTCTGACTGTATTCTGGCTAGAGCTTGGAATTGAAGCTGTCGGGTACAGTGAAGCTCCTTACATTAAGGAGTAACTTTTTTCTGTGAAGGAGACAGAACCTTTCAAAGCCTTAACAAACTGTGGGATTCATTTCCCTGAAGTAAACAACATTTCAAATGCAGAAGGCACTTATACTACAGAGAGGCGGGATGAAATCTATGTTGGTGTCTATATTAACCACGAAGCCTCTTCGCTTTGTCAGGGGAAAAGCTGTGAGGAGAGAAGGGAGAAAAGTAACTTGCCTTGCTTAATGCATTAGTGGAGGACACTGAGATACTAGTGGAAATCGCCCTGATACTATGTGGTAATATGCATGGTATGAAAACACAAATAGAACTTCACATTCTGGTTCAGACTGAGTTTCTGATCTTTCTTGACTTTCTCCAGCAGTAACTTCTACTCTTCATAGTTTTAACAAAGAGTTTGTAACTTTCTTGACAGGTCATTTCAGGTATGTCTATAGGATTACCCGTAGCACCAACTAAATTAAACTGATTTCTCCAATTTAGCTTGATACAGATACAGGTATTGGCAGACACATTTGTAGTATTGTACTCTTGATGCTCTTAAATCACTATATTAGCATGGGCTAGAGGGCTTGGTATGATCTGCTGTGCCTACCCAGTTTCCTGTTTTCAACAGTGGCAAACAGCAGATGTTTGGGAAGAGCACAAATATACAGTGATTTCTTCATTGGCTTTCTTCCAATTTCCGGTGATTCCTGAGCTCAGCAGCACTTGAGTTTAAAGAATGAAGTAGAGCTTTAAGCGTGCAAGCTTCAGTCGGATCTGAAGTCAGGCACCTTAACTGCTCACTAGAATAGTGAGCTTGTAAATAACCTCTACTGAGACTTGGATTCCAGTTAACATTTTTTTAGGTACTAAAATAGAAATTCAATATACTTGCCTTCTGCAATTCTAAAAAGAAACTCCAGTAGTGGGGTTATGATTCTGAAGTTTCCCGCGTTTCCTAGAAACAAGTGATTTTTGTTCAGCTGCACAGATGTTGTCTTTGAGACTGTCTTTGAATTTCTCAGCGCTGACAGTTTTACATGCCCCAGGCAGACTGACCTTGTGCCAATTCTGTAGCTCCGGTTGTCGAGTCAGTTACCCCAATCGGGGCTGCAGGGAATGCAAATATGCTTCCGCATCTGTTCTGTATGCATCTTGTCAGCTGTTTGGTGATAAAGTGAACAGTCTGTTATAATGCAGTACTTGAAACCTGAATATTTTTCCCTGTTTCACATTATATAAATTCTATGCACAGGCATAAAACAGATATGTTGTTAATTGGATATGGGAATTGAAAGGCATGCTGTCAGAATTGAAAAATACTTGAATGTTGTACTTCAGATGATGTATTTTTTCTAGCATTTCTTTAAGATGGTCAAAAAACTAATGAAGTACTGCTTTGAAACTGTGATCTATCTTGACAATAATTCATACCTTCATGAAAACCACAGCCGAGGCTTTCTGGTTGTACAAATTACTCCAGCCTTTACTTGCTGACTATTGGAGTTGTCTTGCAAACAGAAAGAGAGCGCTTTACCCAAACAGATTATTAAAACTGGACAGTGATAATTTAAATTCTCCACTCAAGTACCATAGGCGATCACTTTGGGTAATCAAGAGAAAGAACTGCTATTTAAAGGTAGATACGCACCTACGTGTTTTTCCACATCTAGGTACTGTTTTAGTGGTTGTCATCTAAAAGCAAGCGGGAAGTAAAAAAGGGGTGGCATTTGACGGATGAGGTAATTATTTCATAACTTACTAGACCCTAATACAGTTGGTGCTAAAATTACAGCTTGTCTCATTACAATATTACTACCATGACTCGGTGAAGAATCAATAAACCATTGCTATTGGTGCCATAGAGAGAAGGTGCTAAAGGTGAATCCTGCTTTCAGCGCAGGTGTTGACATGCAGATCAACAGCAAACACTTAAAGGACATAGGAGGAGCATGGTAAAAGGGTTATCAAAATCCGTTGTGCAGAAAATAACAAGTCTTGATTGTTGCTGTTATGCCAAAAAAGGTACATTTTTTCTCTAAACTGAGCAAGGATTAAAGAAAGATCTGCATATGTGATATACCACACCGTTCTGACAACCGGATACTGTCGTGTGTCTTATTTGCATGAGATGCTCAGCAGCAAGAGCAAAATAGCAGGTCTTCCTCTTGTCAAAAAATGTATTGACTTTTGCAATATGACATAGATTATATTGTCCCTTTTCATGCAGAAAGACGTCAATTTTCTACAAACTAAGAGTTAAGCATATGTATATTTTTATTTTGTCTGTCTCTACTTTCAAGCTTTTTGTAGACCTCCTGAATGCATCCTGTACCCTCATACAAAAAAGCAGACCATGTGCTCTGACGTGTGAGGAAACAAGCAGAAAAATGTTCCTTTCTTTTATGGAGATTATTCTAATCTCTGTACAGCAAGTTGTCCTAAAGCATTAGTATTCTGATTAAGCAACTCCTTCACCTCAGTCAGTTTTCAGGAAGTCTGAATCATTTCAAATTATAGAACTTGAATAAGCAGTGTCATTTGGCGTTAAATTTGCTGCTTTAATTTTTATCTAGCAGTTTCTATATTTAAACTTGACTTCCTGCCTATTTTTCCAACTTGGTATCACTGAAGGACTTGGCACCAACTTGAGGAATTCCCAGTAATTTACTGCACACAGACTGGTAACTGCTGAGCTGGGTTTTCCTGCTACGCTTCCAAGTGCTTTCTCTAGATGCTGAAATATTGACGACTGTCATTTCGCTGTTGTGTGGAAATAGCACTCTTGCAGAAAACTGCAGTGTGTAACTGAGACAGAGGAAGTACAGTCGTTCTTCATTTTGATTCATTGGACTATATCAGAATGTTTGCTTAGACTAAAGCACTGGAAGCAAACAGTTGAACATTAATGACATGTACGGCTTATCACAGATGACATTAAAAGCAATAGGAACCATTTTTTGAAATCTAAGAATTATAAACTTGTCCCTAGGCTTATCCTTTTCAGAAAAAAGACATTAATTTTTTTGAGTTCGTGTTTTATTTTCCTGTTTTTCAGCCTTCAGAGATAGAAATGGAGTCCCAAGTCCATCTGTATGGTCACACAGCAGAAATAACAAGCTTGTTTGTGTGCAAACCGTACAGTATAATGATAAGTGTCAGCAAAGATGGAACCTGCATCATCTGGGATTTGAACAGGTACATGTATATATGTAACTCTTTCCAATGGCTTTCCTTTAAATACTTGTTTTCCAGCTTTTGGTTGTCTTTACCCTTTTAAGGTTAACTGAATTTGTTCCACGTATATCTTAATATGAAGTCAAACCCTTACTGTTTTTTCCTCGTGAAGGGTGCTAGAATTCTAGAATGAATATGAAAAATACCATCATCATGCAAAATGTTGAAGAACCTTTTCTGAGTTTGAGTCTGAACTTTTGGCTTGTTCTCTATTTTCTTCAGGCTGTGCTATGTCCAGAGTCTGGCTGGACACAAGAGTCCTGTGACTGCAGTTTCAGCCAGTGAAACAACTGGTGATATTGCCACAGTTTGCGATTCAGGTATAGTTGGCAGTCAGGAAAGCTGTTTTGACTTGCAGACCAAATAAATCATGATACTTGCTATAATATTAGTTACTGAGTGTGAGTTAATCGTCTGAGGATGCATTTGGTCAAATAGAAGCGCTCTTTTTTTTACATAGTAACATATACATTTCTCCAGAAATGATTATGCATGTGTTTGAGCAAAATGTAGAGATATAAAAGCTAACAGCTTGATCTCTTTATAAAGACTTGAAATTTCAACAGATTCCTGGGAGACCTAAATTCTGTGAAGTTCACTGCTTTCATTTTAGCAGGGATTTGTTGTCAGAGGTACAGTTCTTCAGTATATTACAGAGCAATAGGATTTTTGTTATTCACTCTCTCACTTTAAATGCTTCCATATCGCCAGAACCAAACACAGATTTCCATAGCTATTCACTAGCTCAAAGCAAAGAGGTGTAACAGCTGTACTAAAGCAGGAATAGATATTTGTACTCGGGCTTCTACAGAGGGAAATCATTCTCCCCCATCTTATTTTAAAGCAGGTTTTTGTACTGTCTTGTTTTCCCCATAATGCTGTTGTCCAGAAACAGTACTAAGAGCTGTCTGAGCAGTGGGTTTTTGAGTATTTCATAAATCGGAATGCTCACCGCCGTGAAGATTGACTGTGTGCTACAAGACTGTGTATCAGTAACGCAGGGCCAACTTGGAGTCCTCATGCCGTTTTGCTTTCTCTAAAGATATCTGTGTGTATTGTGTTAACTCGAGACTGGGGGAGGGAAGAGGTTCCATCTAAATGACAGACTATTGTTCTGTTGATCCAAGAAGGTACAGAATATAAAGGAAGAGAGCTTAACTTTATCCATAGTGTTAGAATACAGTTAGTGACCCAATTTTTGCTTTGTTTGGGCAAATTTTCTTTCTCTTCTGCGTTTAGTAAGATAAGTCTTACATACTGAAGTACCTTTTAGCCACCTTTTCTTACTGTAGTCCTCCACAGACTTGCAAGAAGCAAAATAGCACAGTATATACTACTAAAGGACAAGGGGAAATTATTCTGGCAGTTTTGGAAACCGTGGAGATTTTCAACTCAATTTCTGTAGCTCACCAGCCAGGGTTTTTTTTCTGGAAAAGATTGTGTTGTTCTTTAATTGGTAAGGAATATGAGTTTCAATCCCCTTTAAGACAAAGCAGTAGCTGGGTTACTAGTTTTTTGACAGAATCAAATAATTCCAGATAACCAGGTAAAATAATTGTGCTTGCTACTTTTAAGTATTTTAAATATTTTGCCTAAAAAAAAAAAAATAATTAAGTATTGTGCCTAAAATGCAAGCCAGGGTACAAGAACTAGCTGTTCAAAGTAGGTAGTATGAATTCCCTCTTAGTGCTTCCCTGTTAGCACACAAAAATTGGTCATTAAAAGTAAATTCGGATAGCATTTTGTAAGTACAGTGTTCCATAAATATGAAGTGGTATCTACTAAATCACTGCAGCAGCTTGGTGGTTTGCATGCTCCCTCTCACAAAAGGAGAGAAGAGTTAATTGTATACTGCAGTACGCATCACTGAGTCATTTAAACCTTCTGATCATTCAAGAAGTTGAGTTCTTTAACAGTTAAAGGTTCTGTTGCATAGACCTAGCTGTAGTCTGGATGTATTTTTTGAATGCTGCCATGCTATGTTCTGTTGCAGTTGGAGGGGGCAGTGATTTGAGACTTTGGACGGTTAATGGTGATCTCGTGGGACATGTACACTGCAGGGAAAGTATTTGCTCCGTTGCTTTCTCTAACCAGCCTGAGGGAGTGTCTGTCAACGTGATTGCAGGGGGGCTTGAAAATGGAGTTGTAAGGTAAGCATTTGAAACTTATTTATTAAAATGCTTTATAATTTAGGCTCAAAGTTTGAGAGCATGTAGCCAAATGTCATGCTGATATTTGGCTTTAAAGAAAGTGGACAAGCTGTTGTTCAGTTTCCAGTCTTAGTAGTTGCTAAACAGGTTATGTTTATCACTGAAATACTTGTAAAATTACATGTGCAGAAAAATTATGCTTTCTTTCAGACTGTGGAGTACATGGGACTTGAAGCCAGTACGAGAAATAACATTTTCAAAGTCAGCCAAACCTATTGTAAGGTAAAAAGATCTCAAGTATACAATAAATGGATTTTTCTCTTGGGGGGGGGGGGAGGGGGAGAACAACAAACCACATAAAGCCAAACAACAAACAAACCCCAATAAAACCAACCAAAAAAACCCCAACAAAATAGCCTTGAGTACTGGAATTGGATTTGACATGGGAACAGGAGGTAAACACCCAGGTCTAAAAAGAGCAATGCAATCCTACTAATTATTCATGGAAGCAAAATGAGCACAAGTGTACTGTGTTTGTAATGACAGTAATAACTAGGTTCTGCTGCTGGCAGATAGAAATTAGCAGGATTCCCTGGAGAACTGAACAATAGGTACGCTTCTTATTTCTAAGTTTAATATTTTTTCTCCAGAATGTGTAAGAAATGAGATAATATTAACTGTCAGACGCAAACAGACAAGAGTTTTTTCTCCCTCAGAAATAAATGAAAACACTGCATTTTTCCCTGATTTTTTTTTTTCTGATGCTGGGGGAAATGGTGGTGAAGGGAGTAAAGGAAACTCAGAAGAGCCTGGAAGCTGCCATTTTAGACTGCTTGTATAATTTTCTCCCTTGATGATTTATATAAGCAGAATTATTCTCATGCCAAAGTGTTTTCAGAACATAGTCAAAGGATCGAGTCTGATATCCCCACTGGTACAGTACCCTGCACAGAGGTCTTGGAGTTATGCCAAAATTTTATCATCTTAATGTTAGCATAGTAACAAATTACTCTGGAAAAAATTTGGTTTGACCATTGCTGAACTATCATTTAAAACCAAACCACTACCAACCATTTTTTAGAAACAAAAAACATCGTCTGATTAGTGTCTTTCTGTTACCTCCTTTAAGAAGCATATTTCACAAAGCTTGTTGATAATGATTTAGTAGCTATTGAATAATTTAAACTTTCCTGCTTAAATGAGAGGGAAAATGGATGCTGACCTTCCTGCTCTCTAGCATTACCCGTGGTATGACTGACGGGCTTTACTACTGTTCTAGCTTAAGAAATGCTGGGTTGAACAAAAGTCCCGTGCTGTGCCATGAAATCTGGTGGGTTTAGTTTCTGCCTGTGTCAGCAACCAAGTTCAGAGGGCACCGAGTTCTGTTGTTGAAAAGCCTGCCTTTCAGAAGCAGAAGGGGCAGCCCAGGGAATGAGTAGGATGCTGCTACTGATCCTACCCTTTTCTTTGGTGCTGGAAAGAAGTGGGTTCTCAGCTGCGTGGCATATTGAAATGCGGCACAAATGCTGTAGCTCAGCCTGCTTAGTTACAAAAGTGGATAAGCAGGTATATGCAAATATATTATGATGTTAATGTACTGACCGGGTCTCGCCTGAGAGCTGGTCTTTGTTGGCTGTGCTCTTACAGGCTTTTAATGTCTTCTAGCCAATAGCTAAATCTGATATAAAAATAGATTGTCTTCTTGTTTTTCAGCCTTACATTTTCCTGTGATGGGCATCACTTGTTCACAGCTAATAGTGATGGAAATGTTATAGCTTGGTGTCGCAAGGACCAGCAGCGCCTGAAGTTACCCATGTTCTATTCGTTTCTTAGCAGCTATGCGGCTGGGTGATGACTATTTTTGCTGCTAACTCATGTCTCTGATGCACTTTAAATCCAAAATAGATTGCAGAATCTCTCGTTTAACTGGATTTTGAAGTACTTTGAATTTCTCTAAAATGACTGAACAGATTTTAAAAAAGAGCAGTCTAAGGTGGTTGTAAAATCGTGTACATCCATGCACAAACCTGAAGCATATCCAGGTCACCAGGAAGCTCTGGTCATATACTCCAATACCAGCAAAGTGACTCATAAATGCTCTAACATGCAAGTCAAAATGCTGCAATAGAAAACATAACAGGATTTTTTTAAATCACTTCATGGACAGAAGTATTTAAAAAAATTGATAATGCTTATTCCCCCTCTTATGTTGTAAAATATTGGCAGCGTAAAGGTCTGTAAATATCTATTAAAATGTCAGCATATGTATATCTGAGCGTGGTATAGTTAGCTCTGGGATAAGAAACCCAAAACTTAAAAATCCAAGACCACTTAAAATTGCTTTTTTTGAGAAGCAAAGAACTTAGTAGGTGCTTTTTGCACCATCTTACGGTATTGTAATGCTAAAAAATTGAATTTCTGTTATCTTTATATTTGTAATTTTTTGCCGTCTTCTCTGTTGGTACAATAGTTTTTACAACAGGCAAAAATAAAACACTTAGTGATCGATAGACACCTCATGGCATCATGAAGCAATAGTTAGATCACATTTTGGTTTTGTTTTTTAATGTAGTGTTAACTCCCTAACTTTGTAACATCTAGCTTTTGCAATTCTGTGGCAGAATATATATTATATACACACACAGCTTATCTTCCAGAGCTCCAGAAGAAGGTGTTAAAGAAGGCACAGATGTGCTCCTGTTCTAGTGTTATTGAAGTTCAATACACTGTAAAATGTTGGAATCTAACTGCTTGAATAATCAATGTTCATAGGCATCAGATGATTTGGAAGAGTTTACACAGATACTGTGCAAATATGTTATTTATTCCTAGGTGCTATCTTTTGGGGGGAGGGGGCGGGGGGGATAAGCCTCCATTGTGAAAGGCTTAAATTTGAATTCTTAGGCCAGATCAAAAACTAACATTTCAGTTGATGGATTTGAAATTTGAAGACCTCTAAACCTAAGACCATGAATGAGTGCCTATTAGTCCTGCAAATGGTAAAACAAAAATGCTATGTAAGTCTGATGTAGTTACATTTTTTGTTTTAAATTGCTATGCTTTTTCATCATTGACATGTTCCGCTGTTGCCATACAGACGAACTGCTCTATCTTCTCACGTTAAAGGTTCATCTGCCTTCAAAACACCATGTGTGAAACTGTCAGGTTGTGATGAAGATGACATACACACAAGAAATCTTTACACTTCTTTTGAAATTTCCAAACAGTCTTCAGAAATTCTTGCAGCTTCCTGATTGAAGGACTTTTCAAACTAGAAAAATATTCTCATAGTCCGTGACACAAAGGCTGATCTTTGGTTCAGTTAAACAAGTGGCTACATACTGTATGAATTGGATTTTAAACTGCGTATATTGTAGCACCATTGTATGGGATGGCTTTAGTCATGGTTTTCACTGTCTAAATGTTAATGTAAGGTCCAAATACAGACTGAAAAGCTTCCTGGCTCGTGTTAAAGTGATGTGCTTCAGTTAAGAGGAAAAAAGACAAATATCATGGGTTTGGGGTGCTTTTGTGCTCCCTGGTTTGGGGTGTTGCTCACAAAGGCTTATTTTTATAAAGTAGAATTCCACTTGTTACAAATCAATATGCAAAATTGCTGGCCTTGTAAAGAGTGCAATATTATATATTTTTATGTAAAAGTAAAAATGATTTTTTGAAGCAAGGAATATTTATTCTGCTTAACATTCTGGAACTATTAAAATAACATTGCAATAGTATCTGTGCATGATGTACTGAAATTTCCTGTAAATGTCACATTCCACACTGTCGTCGTATATACACTGTCACATTGTTGGGTAATAAACAGATCTTTGTACCAAATTGTTTGAGATTAGAAACATGGTTTTGGCTTGGTTTCACCTCTCTTCTTTTAGGGGTTTCACACACCTTGATCTGGATTGCTGTCTGCTGGTTCTCATGTCTTTCATGTTTTAAAAATCGTGAAGTGGGAAAGTTCCATTTATGGACTACAGCATCACAGAATCACAGAATGGTAGGGGTTGGAAGGGACCTCTGTGGGTCATCTAGTCCAACCCCCCTGCTGAAGCAGGGTCACCTACAGCAGGCTGCACAGGACCTTGTCCAGGCGGGTCTGGAATATCTCCAGAGGAGAACATCTGGCTGCCAAACTGAGTGGGGGGGGTATAAGATTGAAATTGAGAAGAACCCCAGGCATATCACTTGGCACATGTGTGCTGCCTGTGTCCTTCCTTCCCATAGGATGTGTGGCTACAGTTCAGATGACGTGATGGCTTCCAAAGCGACGTTCCCCTTCCTCCCTGCTGCCTCATCCCTGAGCTAAAGAAAGGCAGAAAAGTGACGCTGCTCTGGATTCTCTGAGGGAAGGAAGAAAGGTGCTGGGGGGGAATTGCAGACTGGGATCTCTGGGAGGCTTCTGACAGAGGATGCAAGGCTCTTCCTGTCAGAAGCCAGGGTTTGGGAGAGGTTCCTGTGGCAAGGCCTGTCTGTCTGACACCGCTCCGGGGTTCTGCTGTAAACCCAGATCACTGTGTTCTGACTGTGGAGATCCGTAGTGAGGACGGGAAGGGGAGGTAGTAACCAGATACTCACTGGTGGTGGGGAGAGGAGAGGGAGTCTCCAGACCTTTACTGAAGGAAACCCTGATCTCAAGTTTGAGATCTGCTGTCCCATGACAAGGGATAGGAGAAACAAAACCAGTAGAGAACCGCATCTGTGAACTGAATTAAACGTGATAAAGCTTTCTGCAGGAAAAATGGTTTCTGTGACAGAATAAAAACACCTTTCAGCTCTGAAACTTCAACTTTAAGGATATTCTTTGCACTTTAACCACATCTGTCTTTGCAGAAAGAGCTGAAGAGTTGCTTCATGCTGAGCAAGAGCCCCTCCCCTGGGTTTCTAGATTTTGCAGGATTTACTATGCATTTTTGGATAGAACTCGAGAGCAGTGGGGGGTGGGGGGGAATATCCCCTGGTTTGCTACTGACACTTGTAGTTTACCTTTGCGTTTTCTTCATGCTTTGTTTTGTCTAAAGCTGCATTGGCTTTTTTCTTCTTGCATATGCTGTAGGCGGCTACTCTATCACAAAATATATAAACCAAAAGCTACTTAAAAGCTCTGCTCGTCTTACAAAATATCCACTGGAACATTAATTAAGCTTCTAGAGGTACGTATTGCACTGTTTTCTTGGCTGCTGTAGTAAGTTACAAACTACTGACAGATGACCTCTATGTAGAGATTTACTTGCCCTTAGTGCTCTGGGGTGGGGTCATAAGGGCGCTGATTTTGCATCTGGATTTCTGTAATAGGCTGCCCTGTGCGTTGCACAATTTGGGCAGGCCACTTCTGAAAAAGGACTCAGAACTCTGTGTGACTGCTCCGGCTGGACTCTCACACTGCCCTGGGTGGCCCAGCACAAAGTAGCAGAGTAAAACCATGAGCTTGCTCTCTGTTTCCAGCCTTGAGCTAGCATTTCCAGAAAAAAATTAAACAAATCCAGGTTCTCTAACACAATTGAATAAGGCCCATAGAAGCCTCATCGGGCTAGTTCACGTAGATTGGAGGAATAGAAATCCATGCTGGCCGTTACAAGTATTGTATTTAAAGCCTATAGGCCAGCTCTGGGAGGAGACTCCTGGTTGTGGTGGAACATATGAGTTTGCAGATTAAAAAGTATCTATGATCTATATAATCGATGATAAAAATGCGGTTTTAAAACGGCCATTTTGCCCCTTGTATTTTGGCTTAGAGGATAAAATTATTAGAATCCACTGGTAAAAATACCGCTGTCTGATTATTTGAACCATCTAGCAAGGGCTCTTTGTCTAACAGCATGTAAATCCCTTGTCTGGTCATTGGAGCCTTACGTAGAACGATGATGCCATTAAATGTGAATGAAATGGCAGCAACACCGGCCCCTTAGGTTTCCAGTCGGTTTCTGGAACTCAGGTTGAGGTAAGCTCATGAATTTACCTGTTTATATTCTGTAACGTTTACCCCCTTCCCGCTGCGTTTCCTTCTCCCCAGCCACCACCCTGAAAGCCGTTGACTCGGCCTTGGATGAGGCTGCCCTTGCTCCAAAGCACCTCGAAAACTGGGGTTCTTCTCTGCTCTCTTTCGCATGGAAAATAAACGCGCCTTGGAGCTGCCTCGGCTCTGGAAGAGGGAATGAGAAAAAGCGCCAGGAGGAGGGTGAAAGGGTGACAACCGCACGCCTCCCCCCTGGGAACGAAACGCAGGAGTGTGTGGTGATGGCACCCCTGCCAACATGTGAGTTACTGGCGCAGGCTCGTTTTCCAGTTAAAAAGGTGAAAAACTGCCGCTTTAACTGCTGCTCGCCTTTATGGTTGACTCTTAAATTTGTAACAGAGAAGTATATAAAAATCGGTCCATAAAGCTGAATCTTTGTATTCTGACACAGGAGCCTCCCCACGGTGACTCGCAGCGGTCCCTTCTCCTCAGCGGTTCCTTTCTCCACACTGAGTTGTTTTCCACTTCCCCCTCCCGTGAGACAGGGACGGACGGGGACAGCCGGGGCTCCCACCCGGGCCGCGCCAGTCCCGCACCACCGGGCTCCCCGCCCGGCCCCCACCGCCCGTCGAAGGGGGGAGCGGGAAGGCCGAGCGCGAAGGCGGGGCGGGGCCGTGCCCGCGCCTCACGCCCCGCCGGCGGCCGCGCGCGCCGCCTCAGCCGAGCGGCGGGAGGCGCGAGGGCGGTGGCAGCCGTTGGCCGCGGCCGCCCCGCCCCGCCCCGCCCGTCGGCGGCCATGTGCCTCCGCGCCGGGCTGCCAGCAGCCTCCCCGCCCGCCCGGTGAGTGCCACGGCCAGACCCCGCCGCTGCCGGGTTCCCGGGGGGTGCGGGGGGTTCTCCCTGCGGGTGGGGGGAGGGGTGAGTCCCGCTCCTCAGGCGCTGCTGGCGGCTCGTACGGGTGCGGGGGGCTGCGCGCGGCTGCGCCGCGGGGCCGCTGAGGCAGCGCAGCGGGAGAGAGAACTCGGGGTAACAACTCGAACATCGCTGCTGTCCTGCAGGCAGCCAAGCGCCGGGCTGCTCGCAGGCGTTTTCCCGACTTCAGCGCGTCACGGCTCGGTTCGTTTCGAGCAGGATAGAGGTGGAATAATCGAACTTCCCCGTGTATTTCTTTAAAAGGTCGCAGCTGTCTCTGAAAGTTCGCCGAAGAGGTGACATAGCCGGTAGGTCTCACCTTTCTGGGTCTCTGCCGGTTGGCGGGGCTGTGCGCGCCCGCAGCCTGCGCGCTGGCGATGAATATAGCGCGCAGAACGCCTGCCGCTGTGGGACGGCGCGGTGGCTCAGCCGCCGCGTCCTCCGAGTTTTGGGTGTTGAGGAGCGGGGTGGTGTTTTGGAGTGAAAGATTTGGGAAAGGCTTTTTGGAGCTTGGCGGTCGGACTGGGTGCAGTGCCTGTGCCGGATGAAAACTGAGCGCTGGAAGTTTGGCTGTCTTGCGGTTACCTGATCGGCAGTTACTGCTGATGTCACCATATTTATAGAATGAAAATGATAGTCTCTCCTTATCGTGAACAATAGCCTTGCCTTTAATCATTTCTGCTTATACTGCGAAGCTTCTCCTTAGTGGGTGGAGTTTAAGTAGTATTTTTCTGTTTCTTCATGTAGCCGTGGGGTGGAGGAGGCAGATGGGTTGCTAAGCCTCCCGCTCTGTTGCAGAGCTGCGTCAGGTGCGGTGAATCCTGGAGTAAGAACTGAGATAGCAGGGGCAGTTGTTCCTGTCCCCTCCGTGCCCTGCAGATGAAGGGGAGATCACCTGTGACGTGTGGACAGAGATGCTAGTACAGACAGCTAGTGCTCTTAGTACGGGGCATTTCTTAAGTTCCTGTTGCCTAAATAGCAACTGTAGAATTCCTTTTTTTTCTTCTTTCTTTTTTTCTTGGTTTTTTTCCCCCCCCTTCCCTTTGATATGCCAGTTTGGCATCAAACAGCTGTGAGGCTGTACATTTTGCTGTTTATATTCCTGGTGTGTTTGGAAGGAGATAGTGAAACGTGGGGATCTTTCCACAATTTAGAATGTGGTTTGCGGGTCATTGTGCAGGGACGATTCCCGCTAACGTCGCTGGGACTTGGTTGCATGATGGGATTAACTTTTCTATCGCACTGCGTGGTCCAGGAAGTGCAGAGGTTGTGTGGAGGTGTTCTTCAGAGTCGTGAATGCCAGATTTGTCTAGTCTGGTAATTTCACATCCATCACTTTAGATGGCTGAAAGAAAATAGAAAGCAACAATTGGGTTTAGGGCTTTTTAGATTGAATTCTACAGGTCACTCTTTTGGTATGGCATTTTAAGGTTGTACTTGGAAGTGGCAGGGGTAAAATTTGCAGTGCAGCTTTTCATCCCTGTTGCTTGTAGAAATCCATACTGAAGAGCTTGAAAGTTGTATTTTGCTTCTACGTTACTCAAATTTTTGGACTTTTTCTGTATTTTACTAACAAACATTTATAAAGTTTGGTAAATATAGGTTGCACTCCTTACCCGTATGTAAGGTCAAGCTGTACCTGCAAATATTTATGCAACTTCCTGGGTTAGCATAAGATAAGTTGGCCTTTGAAGTGCTGTGGGGTACAACCTAATCTATTCTAAAAACAAGTAAGGAAAAGTTGTGCTTCACAAGCGTTTTTATGAGCCCTGGAGATTAAAATCTTTGGCACAAATGAGTTAACTGCACCCAGAAAAAGGATGAAATTCATATGAGTCACCCGAACCCCAGAAAATTCAGCTGGCTGGGAGGCTGTCACTACCCAGCTTTCAGGAGCGATGCTTTAGGAAACGGCTGGCTAGTGTGGTGTGCCAGTCAGCAGAAACTACTTGGCTAAAAAAGGCTGTGTAGCTGCTGTCACTACTCTTTGTTAATGTGATCAGTGTTCCCCTCAAAGAGAAGAGTCATAGAGACTAGATTAACGAGCTCAGTGCACTGCGTAAAAATATACTGGATAAATGAGCTCCTGTGTAATCTAGGTCCGCTGGCGTGCATCAGTAACATGTAGGCTGCACGTAGTCTGATCACTAGCGTAGTTACTGTAACTACGGTGATTATCAGGACCTGTGCACATGTGCATCAATCCAACTTAATAGGGGGCTGCTGGAAAAACAACCAGGAATGAACACTAGCGAACCCAGCTGGGTAATTTCTGGTTCAAGGCTTTTTAGGTAATTTAAAAGACGGGGAGAAGTTACTTCTCCTGAGCATCCCCAGTGGTGTGGGCAGCAGACGAGGGAGGGGGTTCTGCCCCGCTCTGCTGAGACCCCCCCGGGAGTCCTGCGTCCAGCTCTGGAGCCCTCAGCACAGGACAGAGCTGGAGCTGTTGGAGTGGGGCCAGAGGAGGCCCCAGCAATGATGCAAGGGCTGGAACCCCTCTGCTGGGAGGAAAGGCTGGGAGAGCTGGGGCTGTACAGCCTGGAGAGGAGAAGGCTGCAGGGATACCTTATGGTGGCCTTTCAGTGCTGAAAGGGGACCTAGAGGAAAGATGGGGACAGACTTTTTAGCAAGGCCTGTTGCGATAGAACAAGGAGTAATGATTTTGAACTAAAGGAGGGTAGTTTTAGACTGGATATAAGGAAGAAATTTTTTACCATGAGGGTGGTGAAACCCTGGCCCAAGTTGCCCAGAGAGGTGGTTGATGCCCCATCCCTGGAAACATTCAAGGCCAGGTTGGATGGGGCTCTGAGCAGCCTGACCCAGGTGAAGATGTCCCTGCTCACTGCAGGGGGCTTGGGCTGGATGGCCTCTGAAGGACCCTTCCAACCCAAAGCATCCTGTGATCCTGTAGGCTGCCCCCCAGATACAGTACAAAGCTTATTGTGACATTCTGAGGGTCTAAAGGCCTCGAGAATACTTGACTGCTTAACAGGAGCTGTCGCAGGAGAGAGGGTTGGGGCGGTTTGTCAGGCTGCAGCCTCAAAGGGAACACCGAGAGAGGTCCCATGAGAGTGTGTTTGAAGGAGGCGGCTTCCTCACATTCCAGGGGATCGTCGGTCAGGGAGAGGGGGCGTGATAGACTCTTTCGTTATTAAAATTTCTTTTCTCTCCAGAGCTTTATTTCTAAGTAACAGCATTATTTCATTAAAGAACATTAAGCTTAAGGCTATTAAAGAATTTCACAGGTCCTAAAGAGAGCAGAACCAGGTCTCGGCCAAAGCTTTGCCTGCAAAGAGGACCGGTTCATTGCAGCCTGGTTTGAAAGTTGAGTACAATTCTCATTGTCAACATCACTTCATATGTAATAGGGCCTTAGCTGATGCACAAATACGTAATGTATTTGCAGAGTGAGAGAAGGCAGAGGTATACGTAGCTTGATAAGTAAAATGTGAAACAGGAGAAATTTGTCTAATAAAGTTCTAGAACCAGAACTGTCTGTATGAAAAAAAGAGATTAGATACTTAAATGGATGCTGAGCACTTCTAGAAATATAGTAGTTAAATATTTTTAAGTGCCTGTTTACATGCCAGGGTAGGAGCAGGATTTGGAACAGAACAAATGTCTGTGCTTCAGAGTATAAAGAAATATGTAAGTGGAAATTTTCTCCAGTGGCTGAAACACCTAGTGCTAGGCTTCTTTCATTTTTTAAGTTCTTTTTATGAAGCCTCTTATTCTGATATAGTGAAATAGTTTACCAGAGAAGATACATATTTTTTTTAAATGTTTTTCCCCGTTTGCTGTTTCATAATATAGATGAGAACATACACTGTTTGTGGCATTGTTTTGGAAACATGGCTTGGATTTTTTAAAGCGTTTTTGTGCCTAATAGCCTTTTCAAAATACCTGTGGTCTTGACTCAATCTCTTATTCAGTAGATACTTAAAAACTAGCTCGAAGTACTGTGTTCTGGCCAACTTCGATGCAGCCAGTGATGGTTCAAATTGTCTAGCCCTAATGTTTATAACTTCTACAGTTTGAGTGAATGAATTGCCAGAAAAGCTTGGGAGACCTGGAATTATCAGCACTGTTCATGGAGTTTCAGTTCCTTAATTCAGTTTAATGTAAATGTATTACTCAAAATTAAATTTCTAGTTTGCCTCTGGACTTGGGCTGTGGCAAATGTAGAAATGGCTCCGTGACTTCATTTGGCTTTGACTTTTTTGGCTCTGTGGTCGTTAGTAGTCTAGCTGTGGAGATGATAAAATTTAAATGATTCATGCTTGTGGGGGTATCATTTTGTTAACTAAGATAGATGTGTCTATTCTTTATGGATAGGTCAAGGCTGAAAATTTATGGGGTTGAGTCCAACAACAAGTCCAGAAATGAGCTGTAATTGAGCAGCTCCTACTCTTGTGAAAGTCTCGTATCCTTTCCGCTTGTCCACTGCAAGTCAAAACACATCTCAGAATTGTTTGGAGGCTGTTCATTGGTTGTGGAGTTTTGTACCGTGCGTGGCATTTTATGTAAAGCCAGTTCCTCCACATGTTTTTAATCCTGTGCTTCGTGAGCAATATGAGTTAAAAAATTGTAAACAAAGACCGAGACAAAAAAAAGGTACTACTGTGTTCTGACACGATTTTAGTTCGTCAGAGTGCATACAAGGGGGAAACCTGTGTTCCATTCAAATGATACATGTGTACAGAAAACGTGTTCTTTATCTTGGCATTTATTAATAAATAAAGCTCCGGGTTTATTTGGCACAATTAATGTATTTTGGGGTAGCATTTCTCCTGCCTAGACTTATACAAGCACTGAAAAAGATTGGTTTGCTTCTTCAAATTAGAGCTGAGCATGGTTTACCATCATACTTATATTCCACCATCCCACTTTGCAGCACAGATTACCCATTTTAGAAAGGAGAAGAAATAGCTGTCTTTGCCTTGTCTTTGAACACCTGTGCTTTGCTAAATGAAAGCGGTTTAAAAGTTATTCCTCCATTCTTTTGTGCTCTGGATTGTGTACTTCTGTTGGATTCTAACATGCTTAAGACATTGTATATACAATTTACTATTTTTTTTACAAGAGGCTTTCCTTTGTCCCACTTAATTTCCTGTGACTGGATCAGGTAAGCTATTGAGGTTCAAGAAGGGAAATTCGTGTAGTTCTAGGTGTTCACTTCTTGTCCGGAAATAAGCTGGAAGCATTCATTTTGAAAGACCTGAGCATAGAACTCTGCTGGCAGCAACACAAAATGCCTTTTTTTGTGTGTTTTCTCTTGCAACCCATGTGCTTCTCACACCTGGTGTCCTTTGCATTGCCTAACTTTGTACTGGTTTCTAACGCTGGGTGCTAGACTAATCTTGCTGCAGGTGGTACTTGTGGCATACCGTATACACATGGCCATAGGTGAGCTTTTCAGCTGATCGAAACCTCAGCACCTAGTCTTACTGGGCAGCGTAACTAGTCCAGGACCTGTCTGTATCCTGTCTTACCTTTTGTTCCATGTGGGCTTAGCCCAACTTCCAGTGACTTCAAAATAGTGACCGTTACTTGTGCTGGACCAGCGCTGCATAATGGTGTCAGCGCGAGGTCTCCTAATGTGCAGACCGCCTAGGGCATATATGTTGTACGTGTATTCGAGGTTTGAATGTAGTCGTGTTGACTAATCTGGTAACGATGCTGAGGACCGCATGATAACGAGTTACTTACCCTCAAGCCCTCGGGGAGCAGCAATGCCAGAAACTGAACACTGACATACCTTGGTTAGATGTCTCTTCCCAGGAGGTGCATATCTCTTAAAAAATAGTGCATTCCTGTACTGTATAGGATACTGTCCTGGTTTTTAGTCATTTTTAGACTTCACTGGGGATGGGTAAACAAAAAATTGGAAACCACTGCATTATTTCTGCTTAGTCAGTTACTTCATTTCTAAACTCCTTAAATCTATAGTCAGAATTTGGGCTCATTCTCTCTCTTAAAATTTCTTTCTGATGCTTGGTGAGAGCAGTCTGGCATTCATTTCCTTTGCGCACGTTTCTGAACTTGTTTTCATGTTACTAGGTGTAACTGGGGTATGGAGCCAAACTGCGTGATGGCTGCAAGGTCTGTTTGTGAACAGCTTTCCTGCATTGGCAGTCTGAACCAGGGCAAGCATTTCTACACTGAAATAATGGCCATGTACTCTGCATTTGTATGTTGTTTGCAGAATTCAGACTGAATACTGGCAGTTGAAGATGCAAATACGTAATGCAATAAAGTGCTGTTGAACAAGAGCACAGAAATGAACGGTGCCTGGTTTGTATTTGTGACCTACAGCCTGGCTGTGTCAGCGTGGTGGGCGAGGGTTGGTTGGATTTCAAATAATTGTCTTCTCCGTAACTGCTGTATTTGCTACCTGTGCTTTTAAATTGTCTCAACTTTGTCTCTTGTAGGAAAAACAAAATGAAGGAACTAGTGTCAAACAGTACAACCAATATATCTCAAGCCAGGAAAGCTGTGGAGCAATTAAAAATGGAAGCATACATGGATAGGATGAAGGTAAACTTAGCTTGTTGTTGATATTTTGAATTGATTCACTAGTTTGTGGTACAGCCTCCCTTTAATGTTGCAGAAAGACTCGATCAGCTGAAAGCAAAATTCTGCATTGAGCTATAAAACAGTATTCGGTACTGTAAATTAGTTACATGCTAATTGCTTGGCTCTAGCAAAGCAATTTTCAAAGAGTGGCTTCTAGTCTGCTTCTGTATGACTACCTTTTACATCTGTCAAAAGTGGTATTTTGTGAAATCCTTCAAATCAGCTGGCAGATGTACAAGTGCTCTTTGTCACCTGTAGCTGAATGTAAGCACAGCTCAGGTTTCTCGGTCATAGGGTAAGGTGTCCTTTAAGATAACTCTTTAAGATGTTGCAGTGCTTTTGAATAATGATGAAACGAGCTGAATTGCTTTGACTTGTTTTGTTTTAGCCCAAAAGTCATTGCACAAAAAATACGTATGATTGCAGTGTTCAGTTGTGAACACACAACAGTGTTCAGTTGATTCACACTTGATAGCCTGTTGAGTGTGAAGAGCTCGTTTTATTATGCCTCTAAATGTATGTGGGTTAAATATTTTAACTAAAGATGCTATGAAACAGAGGTTGTTAACATTTTTAACTAGAAAAGCCTGTGTGATTATTATTTCCTGTTATTCTGCCTTCCACTAGGCTAAAATTTTGTGAATAAATCAAGCACCTAAAAACTTCTAATGTCATAGAAAGTTTTAAGCAAGCAATGCTCATCTCTTTTGGGTGTGCTCTCTCTCTCTCTACGCCTCTGAAAATAGCGAATAACTATTTGGATGAAAAATCCAGCCTCTACAATTGAGAAGAGTGTAGAAAAAGGAATGCATTTAAACGATCTTTTTTTCTGCGAACAGCTGTAACTGAGTTGTTACAAACCATAACTGTTTGTAACTGAGGTTACAAACTCAGTAAGACACTTCAGAAATGTTGTACATTAAATTCTTCACATAGTCTTAGCTCAGCCGTGTGCTGAAATCCTGCATGTAGTCAGCATGGGGTGATAGTATATAATAATGATTTTAAAACAGTATTGGGTCATAAACTCAGTAATTAGAAATGTAGTATTTATAACTCAAATATTAGTGCAATTCACATGAGTAGTCAGTCTTGCTTATATGAAAATATAGATCAGTTGTTCGATTTGTTGCAGTTTATAGCAATGTCTTGTAAGACCACTGAATTTGTAAAACTATAGTTTGTATCTTGTATACTATCTTGACACATTTATCACATAATAGATGCCTGTTCACGGGCACAGGTGTCTCTGCTTCCCTCAGTTAGGGAAGGTCTGCCTTTTCGGTGCTCAGTGGGCCCAGTCCCCCGGTTCAGGTCATATTGCAGCTGCACGAACAACAGAACTGACAGGGAGGAGCGGCTGAGCATGAGCGGCAGAGGAAAGGCTTGGAGAGATATGGCCCAGTTTGCTGGAAGTTGAAATTGTTGATACTTTGTAGATGGTCTTAAACTTGCTTTTATAGAATCAGTGATAACTGTCACATACCGCATCGTTAGCTCAGTTATGCAGATAGCTTCATTAGTTAGATATATAAAGTTCTTAATTACATATGTAAGAAAGACACGGGTTATTTTTACAGTTAGTTTAATTAAAAAGAACACAGTGGCAGCTGTGGCAGACCTGAAAACCAGATAGCTTGAAAGTGCAATTATTTCACCTTTCAAACCAGTTTGGGACCAAAGAGGCACCAACGAAGATCTACTGTGTTTCAGTGTTCTGAGGGTTCCTATACTAACGTAAACCAAATATTAGTTGCAAAAGGTTGATGTCTTAATTTCTAGATTTTCTTTGAATAATTATATGAGGGACTGTGAGAAGAAAGTGGTTGGCTTTTTATTTCCTCAAGATCTGTTTTGCCTTTTAATCTGGGAAACAGTTAAAGCATGTGTTTCAGTGCAGCCAGATTTTACCAAGAGACTTCCCAGTGGTTTCAACAGGAGATGTTGAGTTCCCAGGCCATAACTGTAAAGTTAGAGAAATGAACTTACTTCCTTTTTTTCTGGTGTTTTGCATCTGCTTAAACTAGTTAGACATTTAACAAAACATCGGTGCTTTCTAAATAGTTTAATTAAACACTGTTTTGTAGTAGTAGCTATAGTAGCTGTAACCAAGTGGTTATTCCCATAATAGACAAGACCACATTGTTAACGTTAAAAAGGAAATTTTCAAGGTGCCTGCATTATTGACTAGGGGAATCAGAAGTTCCAGCCACTACAAAGGCATTTTGCTTTCCGTGCATAGCAGCTGCTGTAACCAGCAAGAGTTAGGTCTGCTCAATTAAAATCTTGTAGTTAGAAGTATGTTGATAGTTGCCCGTTCCCTGCTGTGCTGCGGATTTTTCAACTGATTTAAAATTCAAATTCTGTCGCCAGTCAGAGCAGCAAGCAGTGCAGTGTTTTGAGGTTCCACAAAGACAACTCGCTGTTGAGGTGTGAAAGAAACAGGACAAATTAGAAGGGGAGGATAAAGTTATTGGTGTATTGATCAGTAGTTGGGAGGAGTATGACTGTGGTGGATTTTTGTAAACCATAAGAATCCCAGAAGGATCATGAACTAAACCTGAACTAAACTTCCCCGCAGAAGGAGCAGCTGGAATTATAATGGAGAAGTCAGTAGCAAGCAGGAGACGCAGATTTCAAGCTAGGAAACATCAGATGAAATCAGATGAACACTGGCCTCATAAGTAGTAGAGTAATGCGTCTTCCAAAGATGCTGGCAGTAAAGCTGAGGAAGCAAAGATGACATTGGTGCTTTATCACAGTTGTCCCCAGAATAAAGCACTATTTAATCTTCTCTGTGCAAGCAGAAAAGCACGGAGGAGTGCTCTGACATTTACAGATCGTGGTGTATCAGTTATTATTCCATTTTCTTTTTTCTTAAGAAGGTAGAAAATATTCCTAACTGGTTCTGAATAGTGTTGGGAGATAAGCAGTGGGATTACCAATAAATGTGTGTGAATCTCTTTGTTTTAGATGTAAAGGATAAGCAGAGTGGGTGTCATAGCAAGGATAGTAATTAGTCACAATCCATGACAAGACAGATGACATAGTAATTGCAGCATTTTGCCCTGTCATTGAAGCTTATAATTATTAGTGCAGCTAACAGGATTATGTTCTAACTTTGGCTGTTTTTATCACCTCTGTTATTCTGAAATAAAATGGTAAAATTCCACAGTCCTCCTGAGACTAATTCTTTAAAGCATCAGGGTTGAGTGTTTTGTTGGGTTTTTTTCATTTTGGTAATTTGACAACCAGATGCATTTTTCACTACACAGAATAAAAATAATTGTGTAAAATGTGAGATTGGCGTAATACGTATATACTCCATCCCCTCTGCCTATGCGCTTTAAACGATTAAAAAAAAAAAGAAATGTTAACTTTCCGTTCATCAATCAAACTGGAGTCTGATTTTTTTCTTTTGCCACTTCTGCAATATGTATAAATTGCTTCGAATCTGCAGACCAAGCTGTATTGCATAGGAAAGCCAAAATGATAAATGTGTTTAACTTCATTTGAATATTCAAATTCTGTGTGTTTATTTTAATTCTTGATAAAAGCGATTCTGATACTGTCCAGCAGGATTCAGCTACAAATAAACGTAAAGGTGAGTAAAAGCTGTGATAGTGGCCTTTGTTTAGCTTCCTCCACGGCACAAACAGGGTGATCAGCACGGTAATTAGTGCAGTGACAACCCCTGGCACTGGCCTTTAGGCAGCCTCTGCATGCTGACGTGTGCTCCAGCAGCCATCCCTGCTGTAGCCCTGATGCGATGCTCAATGCAGAGGTCTTCTGCCACTGTTGTTCTGAATAATAACACTGAGCAGGAAATTTGCTGGAGGCAATATTGTATTTTGCTCCTTTTTTTTGGCCACAGTTCTGACCTTGCCAATGCTGCTCATAGCCGCAGGAGCCAATGCTTTCATTGCTCCTGGAATGGGATCCGCTGACTTAACTCCCCAAGTAAATGCTCGTCATTCCCCTGCACAAGCCTGAGCTACTCCAGTTTAAGTGAAGAAATGACCATAATTCAGTTTTACAACCACTGTAATCCCAATGGGAGGCTTGCTCCTCTCCAAACCTTCTGTTTTTTTAAAGAAGGAAAATACATAGGCTGGTACAGGTTGGGAAGTTTAGTTAGTGACTATGTGCTGAAATGTGAGCATATTCCTCGTTGCAGGTTTTTCTGCTGAATTGTACTATGTGTTATGGTTTAACTAAAGCAAACTAATTTATGAATTAAACACTGTGATGTTGAATAGAGTGCTTGCTGTGCTTCATCATGTTTGGCATTCCTGCCAGCACATTAGAGGACAAGTTAGATACAGAAATTTATCTTGTGCTTTTGCTAGTGAAAATCCTTTTTATTGTTGTATGATGTCAAGGCACAGTCATATGTAGAGAAACAGAAAATTACATTCTTGCATTTATCGCTTCTAAGAATGATGATCAAGTTGTACTTCTCTGCCATTGAATGAAAAGCAATATGCTTAGGCTGGTGCCACTTATCCATCCGTGGAACAAACAAGATAGTTATAGGAAGGTCGGTCTGTTGAGTCCAGCGTTGGCTCTGTGCTTCTGTAGGGTCGGTCTGCTTAAAAAGATTGTTGGTTTGGTGAATAAAATAACTTATTCAGTAGCTTAATAATTAAAGACAAAATGCGCTGGGCATCTTTAATAAACCCTCTCTTTCGGACCCGGAGAATTAGACTTGCTCTCCATTAGGTTTTGTGGCAGTAACATTCATTATGGCAGAGCACTGAAAATGTCATTGAGCTTTTTGTGGGCACCTGTGGCTCTGAGTTTGGCTTGCTCTGTTTGAAGGCAAGAGTTCAGGACCAGCTAATAAATAAATTACAGCATAGAACTGCCTTAATTTGAGGCATGCAGCTGAGCTTGAAGGACGATAGAAAAGTGAAAATGTGTATGTTAAATAATTATGAACATATTGGTGATTGTCATTACTTGAAAATACTTCTCCAGAATGCTGTGGTGGTACATTCCTCCTAAGATTACTGGTAACGTGCTAACTTTCTCTTCAGTGGATGCATTCTATGCTGGTTTATACTTTGCCAAGGTGCAGCACAGGTCATTAGCAAAGAGAAGTGTGTTTGCTGTCTTTTGATCCTTCTTGGGCTTGGTAGGAATTTCATAGTCTTGTCTACATTGCACTTCTCTTTGGAGAATCTGCTTTTTAAAAATTCACAAGTAAATTTAAATGAAAATCAGGAATATGGTAGGATTCCTGAGTTTTCTGTTTGGCCATTGCAGTTGTGCCTCTCTACTCTAGACACTGCCCTCACACCATAATCCTCATTCTTTTGTCATTGCTTAGCAAGTAGCTAGTTGAAGTATGTCTGAAAATAATTACAGCCCTTTCTTTGGGTTTGAAGTCTGCCATTTTCCCCCCACTTTTGTTTGGCCTGCTTCTCTTCTGCATATCTCTGCGGATTTGCTCAGTGTGGTGCTCAGTCTGCTGCTTTCATTGGCCCAGCCATCTGTGCAGTGCCTCTGCCTACCCCTCTGTCTTGCAGGCCAGTTCAAAGCAAACGAACATTAAGTAACCTAAACACTCTTCCTTCCTCTCTAGGAGGACAGTCTATGCTGGGATGCCAACCATAGGTGGTTTATGGGCTTAGGCATTCCATAAGGCATGTTTTAGTGGATACTTAAAAAATAAAAAGTCAGTTATTTTCTTCCATAAGTTAATTTAAATTTCCTGAGAATCCTGGTCCAACCCCCACTGACTTTGTAGGTCTCATCTGAAGCCCTGCTACAGGCTGGACTCGTGCCAAAGCAAGCAGGGTGTGGGGAAGCTAAAGCTAACAGTGATGACACACCTGCTAGAAAAATACCAGAAATCCAAATTGTTTTTCCTCTTCACTATAGTTGTGCAAACCTGCTGACCTTAGTGCTTGACTCAGGAGAGGCTATCATGGTGCTCAGAGAGAAAGCTTTTTTTGTAAAGACTTCCTATCTCATTTACTCAAATCTACCATAATACTGAAAACACAATAAATAAATAAAGCAAAGAGATGCAGCTAGTTGTAAATGCCTTGCTAACTGAGCAGAACAAAAATATATATACATTCGAAGTTCTTGAAAAAATAAATGAATCACAATGGCCTAATGTCACCAGTATTATGGCACAAAGCTGGTTTCAGCTACAGCTGAGATGGTTTTATATTTAGTTTTCATTTCAAGCCAAATATCTTGTGTGCGAACACACGGTTACATTTCTGTTGGACTTTTCAGTAAGCATAAGCCAATGTTCTGAATTTGGAAACTCTAGAATTGTTCATTTTAGAAGTATAAAAATATTAAGGTGAAAAATATGAAGGTAATGCTCAAGTTTAATGCTGTGAATAAAGTACTACTTACAATAACTTACTAAACAGAAGATACTAGTCTGACTTCATTGAACAGAGCAATATTTAGCTTAAACGAGAGCAATGACACATGATGATCCTGTTTTGCTCCTGATTTTATTATTTCTTTTTAATCCCACAGTCGTGTGCCTAAAGAACTGTTTGTTTGTTTTGCATCCGGAGGAGCAAAGGGTAGAGAGCGCACTTGTGGAAAACCTTACAACCTTGCTGCTCTAGTGGTGGGGACTGAGGGCTGGAGCAGGCAGGCTCTACAGAAACACACGCTTCAAGGAGCATCCTTGTTGCTTATGGGCCATTAGCATGTCCATGTTTTAATGGATGTATGTGCCCAGCCTTCCTTCTGCTGGAGGGGAACAGCTGGACATGAATCATATAAATTGATACTATCTCATGTCACTGTGTTAAGTAAAATGTATATAAGGATTACTAGGCCTAGCGGAAGCAATTTCAGCGTTGTGGTCTCTAGTAATTTAAAGGTTAAACCAATCTACTCCTATTTTATAATAGCCTCCATTATCTTACGTTATATGAAGAATACGTATGTAATGCAGATTGGTTCAGGATGAAGTGTTACAGTAGTTCTCTCTTCTCTTCTATTAGGTATCCAAGGCTGCAGCAGATTTATTGGCATATTGTGATGCTCATATTGGAGAAGATCCCCTTATTATTCCAGTGCCTGCATCTGAAAATCCCTTTAGGGAGAAGAAGCTCTTTTGTACTATCCTTTGAGTCAGTTTTCAATTAAAAATGTCTTCTGCTAAAATTTGGTATCAGTGCTGCATGCTTTTAGCATTTTTGTTTTCTTCAGATATCAATACTTAGCCTATAACTACAATGTTTTTGGAAGGCAGTACATTTTCTGGTAAAAAAAAAATAAATCCTAAAAAATTCAAGGGAATCCTTGTCTTTCAGACCAATGTGCAACTAATTTCAGTTGTTCATAAAGATCCTTTTGGTCTTAATGGAAGCGTCGAGTACAGTATCAAATTGTAGATATCTTTGCCAGTCATAGATTTTTCTGAGACCTAAACGAGTCATACCGATTCTGAAGCTATTTTTAACATTCTCATTTTCTTTGGAAGGTGAATTTCATTCATTTGCCTTTACCAATTTGTATCTAAAAAGAGTAGTGTGACCTTTCCTCACGTAGCACTAGTTAGGAAAAAATGCCAGTGATTTACGATGTTTGGAACGATCAGTCTTATACAGTAAGTGGTGTTTATAAATATGTTTTGTGAAGACTGTAATAAACTTGACTACGAAAGCAATCTTAGTAAAACAACGTTGTAACTACAAGCAAAATGAAGATGTACAGTTACATACTAGGACTGCATCAATAAAACTATAGAAAAACGTGGCTGCCTGTATCTTATTTTGAATTATAATAATTTAACTTACTTTAGAAAGCAGACTGGACTGTAACATATCAGCTGTTCCTGAGGGTCTCAGTGAAGGGTGTAAACCTGCCCTGATCAGTACAGGGAGGGGGATTACATGTTCTAAGCAGCTCTCTACCTGCTTCTGTCCATGAAAGCAAGACTTTATGGGAGAGTAATGGTGAATGGATGTTGTTTTAGAGTCTGCAGTGAGAGCTCTGTGCCATCAACAGCCACTAAGTTTGTATATTTTGAAGCCACAGATTAGTCATGAGACAAACTATCAGCAGGTAATTTGTGGAGATTCTGGGAGGTTTTTGTTTTGACTTTGTTTAAAGTGCAGCGATAGGAAAAGAATGAGGTATGGAATATGACTGATCGGTCTCCTTCATTAAATAAAATTAAGCTCAATCAAGGCAGCTGATGGAAACAACTGTTACATTGTTGACTTTTTTTCTTTTCAAATTATTATTCTTCAGAAAAAAAAGTGAAAGCTCCTCTCTGGCCAGACGTATTAGGAGAGTTCCCTCACTGCAGTGCTTTGTATGTACAGTGTGTCAGTGCCCTGGAAATGTCAGTCCCTGGAAGTGCCTGCGCACCAGCCCCGCACGTACGGGGGGAGACGGTTTCGTTGGGTCTGGCTGAGTGGGGGTCTGAGCACCACCCGGAACGGAGCCTGCGTCCTCCGCACACACTCGTATTCCGTGAGCATCTTAAGTACCTGCAAGGCAAAGATGAGCTGGGGTACTGAGTGCCTGGGGATATACTTAAATGCTGACTTTAGATGCTAAAAAAGGGCAGTTTGGTGAATGAAGCTGTTTATTTTTAGCAGTTTCCATCAATGCTTGTTGTACTGTTTTGTGCAGTGGAAATACAAGATGTCTGCGTTTGTACAGGTTCTGTTTTCTTTGCCAATCTGCTTGGGTGATGTGCCGCACCCAGCTGCGTTCAGCTGCCGGTCTGGTCACAGGAGATGGGGGGGCTTTGGGCTGTGGTCCTGCTGCCGGCCAGCTCATTCACCACATCTGCCCAACACAAACCTCCGTGTTAATTTAATCCCTGAAATATTATTGTAAAAAACCAATATTCCTTCTAACCAGTAGGCTTTTGGGATGTAGTTTGGTTTTTACTTTGGTAGCTGAAGATATCCGTAGTCTAGTAGGCACAGAGCTGCTTCACAGTACCTATTCTGAAAAACATGCAAATGTCTTGAACTGGTCTTCTTGTGGCTAGCTTCATCCTTAGTTCCTATTTGGAAGTTTTCAGTTTAACATTCCCATTCCTAACTTTTAACAAGAATATTTCTTAATGCATGGTGTGTTCCGCTTTATTTTTTGGTGGGTAGAGAAATAGGCTTTAGCTACGTGAGTAGCTGTTTTATTGACAGCTGAAATAAAACTGGTTTTCTGAAAATATTTGCTAAAAAAGAGCAACAAAATGCTTAATAATGTTCTTTAGGGAATGCTTCCTACACTGTACATGATTTGGTAACTGCTCTGATCACCATGGCAACATTTTCATTTGTCCTTCCGCATGTATGGTTTAACTGGAACAGCAAGGGAGGCGAATATAGGGCATACAGCTTTATTCTCGGAGGCTTTGTAACAACTTGCAGTTGTGGCTCATCATTAACAATCCCATCTCAAATAACAAAATCGCCACAGCTTATGACAGTATTGCAAACAGCTTGCTTCCTGTTTCCAATTAGCGTTGGCATCTGAGGTCCTGAGGGTGAAACATTTCACGGTAGTTTTGGAGCATCACTAGTTACAAGAGCTGCATTTACAAAAATCCAGTATTATCTTTCAGAAGAGGTGAATGCCATTGTTTTGGACTCAAGGTTTTTCTCCAGAGTTTTTCCTGAAGTAGTGAAGGTGTTAGACCTCTTATGTTTTTAATAGCTGGTTCCTGTGTTTGTGGTTTCTTTCATCAGTTCATAACTTATTTGGGTAAAAAAAAAATTGTATCTCTTAAGATGGCTTCATGCTTCTAATTTTAAAAAAGAAAACACATGGAATACTGTAAGTTACGTATTTATTTTAGCAGATGTCTATAATGTATCTGAAGAGGTTGAACTGTACAAGCATGACTCCTTAGTGGAAAACAGAACAGCTTTCTCTAATATCCTTGGGCCTGATTTACAAGGTCCTTGAATGAATATATACTGCTGGCACATTACTAACTTGAAGGGGGGGGAAAAAGGTGTGTGTGGGGCAACCTGGAAAAACAGCAGTTCAGAATTACTGTAACTGCTTTGGATTGCATAGAATGTATGACTTTATTCAAGAAAACGATCAAAATACAGACTTTCTGAAGAGAATGGCATCATCTGCGGTTTTTTATGTCAGCTTGATCCACAGATCAACACTTAAAAGAATGTATTTTCCTCCAGTCCCTCCAAACCATAAAATGGCTTTGTCATTATTATATTTTTTTCTGTGTTGATCTTTGAGGTGGTTTAGATAATCTGCTATTGATGCAAACATCTTGCCTCAAACTCTACACAAAAATACTGAAAATTGTTGGACGTTATCTAAAAATAAATACATACTATATCATGAAGTATAGCATGATTTAAAAAAAAAAAAAAGCTCTTCAAAACATGGCTTTGCCTCACAGTACGGTATCCTGTAGGCTGAAGCAATGAGTTTTTATTTCCATCAGACTGCCTGATTTGATTCCCGTAATTTCAGTGGGAACAAGACCAGGCCCGTTATCCTCCCAGTGTTGTGCTCCTCTCTCTCGGTTTTATTTCATGTGCCGTTAAGCTTGTCACTTTTTATTTCAGGCCCAGAAAATAATGCACGCTTGCTGCTAGCAGTGTGAGTTGGTGCTGTCATCTCATGGAATGAGAACTTCGGAACAGAGGGTGGATTCCAGGAGTATTTGACATATTGTTTGCAATTCTTTCTTCGTATCCTAGTCCTTGCTGCTCTGATGAAATGAGACTTCCCGATGATGGATTAATGGTAAATTATAATGTGTCGCTAGCACTTGGGGGGCCGGCTGTTTTGCATTCCTCAGATTAATCTCCTTGGCTTACCTTGAATTTAAAATATTATCATTTCAATACTGAAAACTATTGCCCGCCTCTCTGTTACGTGCCAAATTCTCCTTCTTTGCTTCCTACACCATGTATTAAATCAGTAGCAGAGTGCTTGGCTGGTGCTGATAGGCAAGATTTTTGAGCTAGCCTCTACAAAATTATGGTCAAAGGAGGGGGGAACAATGGAGGGGAGTTTAAATTAAGCTATTCTAGGTCACACTGTAGTGACTGTTTATGTCACTTCGCTGTCAGTGACATAAAAGTAAATAGAGGAGGTGTTGTCAGCTGATTCGGAAGGACATCATAACAAAGCATTTTTGTAGTGACTTACAACAGGATCAGCTCCAGCAGAAGGAAAGAGCACTTTAAGAACAACGGTCTGTGAAGGTGCGTATTAAAGCCTGGAACCTTGATATAGCAGTCATTTACCCAACTGGATTTCTGAGATCAAAGGAGTAACAAAAGATGCACTTTGGGAGGACCTGATTATATAGTTTTTCCTGTCTCTTCACTGTATAGAGGTAAAAATCTGTACACATAATTATCCTAGAAAATGCCATAGTTATGGCTCTCTTTTGGGTCTACATCAGAATCTGGATTTGTTTCTTCAAGGAGACTAAAGAAAACTTGGGGGAGGAGTGCTTCCCAAGAAACAGAGGTTTCTTGTACTGAAAACTGGTAATACTTAAAGTCATTAGACTGACTTAAATAGTACTGTAATGTGTGAAAAATAGTGGGCAAAATTACCAGAATAAGTGCTGTATAAAATGTTACAGGCACCTGCATGTTTAATCTTCAGGGAGAATGATATTTGGAATAAATATTGTACATTTGCATCTAATTGAATTCAGCTTTATAGCACTATTAAATTAAGTACAGCCATAAATACCAGAACTGGTATGAGACCAACTTTTCTGTCTGTTAGAGGAAGATTTATATCTGAGTTTGCCAAGTACATTTACACCACTCACACTTTTGAACGAACCAAATGAGCAGCTTTACCCTAAAATAGGGTCTTTTCTTTCCCAGATTCCTATTACAAGTAGAAATTGCACAGGATCATCTATTACTGCCACCTACTGATAAAGTGATAAACAGCCGAAACAGAAACGCCATCGTCAACTAGGAATGACCTCAAAGGGGGATCTCCAATACACGTGCTGTCAGGAATACAGCGCCAGCACTTGTGTTTTCGTGCTCTGCGTGGTGTAAGGCATTGCCTGTCACTGCGGGTGCTGTCCAGCCTCAAGCTTCAGTTCCAGACTTCCCAGTTTAGGAAAAAGACAAAAGTCAAATACATGGTTTAGTTCAATAGGTCAGGTGTCTAGCTAAAAATCTTTAGGTGTATCAGCCGGAGTTGCTGTGTGGTCCCATCTGAATTTCGTTTTCCCGTTTCACGCGCAGCTCAGGTGCCTGTCCCTCATTGCTGCTGTGCCGGCAGCTGAGCCTCCGCTCACGCCTCTGCCCGTGCTCCCGATGGATGGCCGGTGGTGGGACCGCAGCCGGCGGGCAGGCCTGGCTCTAGGGCCATCTGCCCCGGCCGCCTTCTTCTTGCAGAACTGTGTGAAACGTTCAAACTGTGCTCCTGGCTGCTGGGGTTTTTATTTAAGGGTGGGGTTTTTTTCCAATCACTGAAGTCCAGGCAAAATACTCCCTTGTATGCCACAGCCTAAGCGTACAGCCAGAACAGAGCGTACTGCCTACGCTTAGGAGAGCATTTGATGGAAAATGCACTTGGCACGGTGTGAGGACGTGTTTCGAACGCCACGCATTCCAGCCTCTCACTGTGCCATATCCTGTTGTGCCTTTGAACTTTAGGCCGCATACTTGAGCCCTGTGTTCTTTCTACAGCATGCTCTAAAGAGTTGTGCAATTTTTTTCAGTGAAAGGAAGGAACGAGCCAAACTTCATAGAAGAGAATCATTGTGGCTTTTTCAAAACCTTTCAAGTAGCAGTGACTTTAAAGATTTCCCTCTGGCAAGTGTGGCTCACGTGACTTTCAGCTGTAAAATTATCCTTAACTTTCTCGTTGCAAAGACTGTTCGCTACTGTGGTTCTCGTGCTGCTTCTTCTCTGAGAGGTTTCCCCCCGGGGAGCACACCAGCTTTTATCACGCTCATCGGAACACAACACGCAGATTTCCAATATCTATATATATCCATATATTAGTCATGTCCCTAAAAGATCAAGTGAAAAAACTTCAGATGCTAAGATTCTCATGAAAAAATACCTCAACAGAAACTTTGAGAATATAAAGAATGTTACAGATAATAGCCTCTCTGAGGTCTTTTCTTCTTTCTCAGACAGCACATGCATGTTTTGTTCTGCGAGTTCGCTTTGGACTCTGGAAAATAACTATAGAAAGCAACTGTGAAATATCTACTCATGAGAAATTAGCCGTAAAAGTGATTATATTTCTTTACAGTTCTGCCCATACCAGCTAAACAAAAACTTGCAAGAAGGATGTGAACACATTTGAGGATACTTAAACAGAATCTGAATAAATGCAAAAAATACATTAAAAGATCATTAAAGAAGCCAAGTGAAGCACTCGTTTAAGAAATGGCAGAGTTAAATTTGCGTATGCATCTTCCATTTGCCTCTCTCATTTGTATGCACCACTATTCCAGCTTGCCATTGCAGGGATTCCCACAAGGCACAGTACAGGCAATGCTCAGTTAATGAGCAGTTACTCAATACTATTTTGGTGTCTTTATTCATTTTGTAGCCCGGGGCCTGATTTACTCACAAATTCCTGCTTTCAGTGTAGAACTACTCCCTGATGAGCTTCTCTGTGGTGCTCATCACCGCTTGCTTCACAAAGTATCTCCACAGTATCCTGGAGGAACGCGAGGGTGGAACTATTCCTGGCTTACAGTGGGAAGCTAAGGCAGAGCCTGAGCAAACGGGTGAGATTGTCGGTACCTGCCTCTTCAGAGTACTTGGCGCTTTCAGCATCTCCAGCAACGTTCCTATTTGCTCAAGCTTCAGCTATGAATCCTCAACTCTACCAACTGGAGTGGAACAGGCTGCGCAAGGAGGTGATGGAGTCACCATCCCTGGAGGTGCTTGAAAAACATGTTGATATGGCACTTCAGGATATGGTTTAGTAGGCATGGTGGTGTTGGATGGATGGTTGGACTGATGATCTTAGAGGTCCTTTCCAACCTATGATTCTATGTTTCTATGACTTTTGCAAGTCAAACACCCAGAAACTACAGGAAAAAAAGCAACGTCAAGTGTTTAGTTTCATGATTTTCCTGGTATCACACAGAGGCAATGAGAGAACCCGGTTCTCCTGCGCAGCAATGACCATTAGCCTCATAACACCATTTCACGTTCCCACCTCATTCACTTTGCGTCTTCTGCAACAGGTGAAGCAGCCATCTGGTGCATTCTCCAGCAGAGCACGTCCATCCTAAAGCAGGGTAAGCACCATGAGGAGAAAATATCGTCGTGTACATTTTTTTTAATGAAACAGAGCCTGAATATTACCTAGCCAATGATAGATTATAACAATAAATAATATGTGGCCAATCTGCTTTATAATGCTCCTAACAGCTTAACTCTCTACCAGGCATGTGATTAAAAAGCGTATTTGCTGTCGCAGGTCTTATCAGGACTTCTATAGACCATATTCTCTTCTGTACCCACATCCTGAAGTCTTTGTGCTGCTTGTTAAAAATAGCTGTGTATTAGCTGCACATGAAGTAGCTAACCCAGGCAGCTGGCTGTTGCTTGATGATCAGCTATTTGGTGGTGTTCCACAGCTCTGCAAGACATTCCCCTGTTTGCTCTCTGAGATGTCAAGACGTAGCTGCCACCACGTGGGCTGTTTCAAGTCCATTTCTGGTTTTGATTGCCATGAATGTGACCAGGAGTCAGCTAAGACTGTGAAATTTATTATTGCTCTGTTGGTATGTTTGGATAACTGTGATGTCCTGCAAGCCAATTTTGTATGGGAGTTATCAACTAGACTGGGTCTGATTAAGAATAAAAAATCCAACTGAACACCACCTTCTTTGCAGAGGATGACAAGGATAGTCTAATTTACCCCTCTCCAGAATAAGAGATGGTGACTTGCTCATCCACCAGGATGCTTGTGTGACCTTGAGAGACAACGTGAAGCTCCACCTCTCTGTAAAGGAAAGTGAGTTTGAGGAAAGTTGGGTTGTCTTTGTCTGAACACAGCATCAGAGCTGGTTTGGTTGCAAGGTTCTTGCAATCTCAGTGAAAGGAAGCCCCTACATAAAGTTCTTGGACCTCAGAGCAGTCAGTCTAAACCGTGGCTTCTGCCACAAATCAGAGCCATGTGCCAAAAGTGTTAAAACTTCTGCATGGAAAACAGGAGGGAAGAAGAGCAAGTTACAACACTCTTTTGCTGACCTAATTCAGCAAAATTTAAAGCCACCGCTCCAAACAGACATAAGGATGCAAACCCTTCATTTTAAAAAGAAGGGTCAGCAAAATAATAGACAAATAATTTTAGACAAGTACATTTTTTTCCTTAATGTTCTTAGTTAACTTCCCTAACTTTTCAGAAATTACTGAATTATTTTAGCTGAAACTTACCAAACTTTGCTATGTGAAACAGGACGTTGTCACTGCAGCCTTCAGCCCAAAGAGCTGAGGTGTGGAGTAGCTTCAAGGGAGTCCGTTCTTCAACTGGGAAGCACTGCACAAAACAAAACAAAACAATCAGTGCTACTTATGACACCCCATGGTGCTCTAGATTCAGAGCTTCTTACAGATCCCAGCTACAAGCTATTTTATGATCAGCTGGTATGAAGGGATTGCAAGATTAAGTTCCACTGCAGTCATGCCCTGAAGCATTTAACCACTGTGATGGAAAGAGTCAAATCAGTGTGGTTTCTCTAAAGGAAATGCTGCCTCTTTGACCTTTTCAGTCCTTTGAATCTCTTAGTAAAGGAGAACATGGAGTAGAATTGGTAGTCATGCCACACCTGGATTTTTTTTACGGGAGACTAGTAAGTGTCCCTTAAGAGACCATTAAGGAAGACAGCCATGGGCAAAATCTTGTTGGATTCTTGCCTGCATTCAGTGTACAAATGAGCACAGGCCTCATGCTGCACCGGCTGCACGCTGCGTGCTGCCCAAAGCTTTCTAATAGCGTCCCTCTTCATGCCTGTCCATCACGGTCCTTAGAGCTGGCTTGTCACATGCCGTAGACTCTTCCTTGCTGCTGCTAATGACACAAGCTGGCAGGCCTGTCAGCGAAGCAGCCTGTTTTCCAGAGATCAGTTTTCACAGGATTCCTATGCCTGTCCTCAGGAGACCCCAGCGACACTGACGGCAGTAACAGCAACTCCTCTGCATCTGCACTTCATCAAATCTGAAAGCCGAAAGCAGAGGCAGGGGGATGCCTCTTCAGGTAAATAAACAAAATCTATTTCATCTAAAGAAAGATCCTAAGGAAGGTAAGAAAAAGATTCATAATTCCTCAGTACAGGCAGTGAAGTTTAGGTTATGAACATTGGAAAAAAAATAAGACACGCTCCCAGGATGCAAATTTACAACCCTTTAAACTCCAATAAAATCCTTCGTGTTCTGATCTGTAATCTGTTTTTTCTTTAAATAACTGAAGGCACAATGGTTTTGTGAAATGTAATGTATCACTGTTACTGCACGGTGTGTAGAAAGTTAAGCCCCAAATCCCCAAAACAGAATCTCTCACCAGTCCTTCCTGTGCTTTCAGATGGAGCTCTCACAGCTCAATAAAACACCCGACTCCCTGGGGACGAACTCTGCTGAAACACACGCAGCTCTGCCCTGCTTCTTGCTCCTCTCATCTGCTGCTGGTGCCCTAAAAAAATCCCAGTCACCCACCCAGGGCAATAATTAGGCAAATAAACATTAAAAAACTGAATGCTACCGACGGCTCCAGTGTCCACTGAGGCGTGTTTGTCTCCTCTGTGTCGGGCAGGAGATGCTTATCCACAGACATCATGTGATTTTCACAGAAGCACCTTAGGTTTGCAAGCAGCCTGGGGACTCAAATCTCTGTCTCTTCTGCCTCCAGCTCTTGTTCCCAACGTGCTGTGCCTGTACTGTGCTCTGCGTGGCAGAGGCACCACCACAGTCTGTATTGTCAGAAAGCTGCCCAGAAAGTGCAGAATGAAAATGGTGTATTTTTGGTAAATGGTACCTAGAACTGGGATAACCCAAACCAAAATTTGCTGTCTCCCCGGAAAATAATTTGGCATTATGTAGAAGTTATATTCCAGATCCATTTGTCTTTTCATAGTGTATGTATTCAGGATTCTTAAATCTCTGGGAAAAAAATCTCATTTTTGTACGGGCCAAGACTTTTCAAACAGTGTGCCTAAAACTCAGTGCCTCAAACCCATGTTTAGACACTCTGCTATCATCTTGCTTCCCCAAAATATTAATCCTGATAAAAGCCCTCAGGAATGCAAACCGAAACTGCTTTGTAACGAGAACTTCTGAAAACTGGGTTAATGGTTGGGCCTGCTCACCTCACGATTTATACACAGGTGCACATTTTCAGTGTTACGCACACCATGAGAAGGACTGCTGCATGCATCTTCTACTGACAATGAAGTTAGGAGGCTTAGGTTAAATCTTTGGCGACAAAAGTCTTGCAGAGAATGCAACAGAAAATGGAGTGGGAAAGGCCAGGCCTCTACAACTAAACTGTTTTTTTAACCATTTCCTACACGACTAACCAAAATGCATATCTTTCATCCTTTTGACTAGGATACCCTGTTCCTGTAACGTGGGGAAGCAGATTTCTCCTGTTTTGTACATTATACAGGCCTCTACCCTTGAGCACGGCAGGTAATACCATACCGAAAGCAAGATATTACAGAATTGGCTCCTCTGTTTTGCCTGCAAGGATGTACTCTGCCAATATTACTCTGTATTTGCCTATCTTCCTTATAGTCAGTATGTTAAGTTCTCTCCCCAAGCCTTACCCCAGGCCAGGTGAACTGATGGGGATCGATCTCATATAAACATGTCTGGGAGCGAGTATGTCCTTGCATTACTATATGGCAGTATTTCTGCAGCTGAACCTGTCGGAAGGCAAGTCAAATGTAAATTAGTGCTTAATAACAATACCATTTTTTGCATGCTTTCCCCAGTACTATTATTTGCTGACAAGTACACACTCAATTGCATATTAAATACATGTAAGCATGCAGACAAACTGAAGCTGATATATTTCCAACACCTTTTCCTTTTGCTGTTTAAGCCCAGTATATAAAGGTTAAAGCCATCGGTTCTCCTTCTAATATCTCAACCCAGCTGATGAAAGATGAATCTTGATTAAGCTGTTTGAAAGGACTTTCAGCATTTTTCCAATCACTTTTCACAGCTTGGGGATTTTAAAAAACAGATTTTAGTCTTGTTTTCGTAAAAACTCAGTCCCTTCTTTCAATTATTCTGCACACGTATCTAATAGGTTCTATTGCTGAATTCAGTGTTTCTGACAGCACGGCATCAGCCAGCGTTCATGTAAGCCTTATGGCTACTACCCATGAACTTCTAGTTTGTACATTAGCTCCTGAGAAGCCTCTGCTTACTTATCCGCATCGCTTATTCAGGCAGATTCACAGGAGCCCGAGGAAACACTTCTCTTCGTTACCCGCGTTTGGAGGGACCAGAGACAAGCGACTTGCGGAGATGCTGACAGTCTCGCGCTTCCCTCCGCCCAGCCCTGCGCAAACCTCCCGGCCCAGCGCGGCAGTCGGCCGACGGCTGCCCTCTTGCCAGGCCGGGGCCTCCCACCTCCTCAGCACGGTGGCCGGAGGGAGGGTGCGAATCACAGAACCGTGAAGGCTGGAAAAGACCTCTGAGATCGCCAAGTCCAACCGTTGAGCCAACACCACCACGCCGAGCAAAGGATTGTTCTGGAACGCTGCGTTGTTACCACACCATGGCGTTTTTCGAAGGGGCATCTCGCCGGTAACGGCAGCGCGGCACAGACCAGGGGCTAACAGGGGAAGGGCACCGGTGAGGCCCCGCGGAGGGGAGCGATCCGTGAGGAGAAGGCGCTGCCGCCCCGGGCCATGTAAAACGTGAGATAAAGCCCTTCTCCCTCGGCGCTCCCGCCCGTGTAAAACGTGAGGTAAAGCCCCGCTCCCTCGGCGTCCCCGCCCGTGTAAAACGTGAGGTAAAGCCCCGCTCCCTCGGCGCTCCCGCCCTTGTAAAACATGAGGTAAAGCCCTTCTCCCTCGGCGCTCCCGCCCCGGGCCGTGTAAAACGTGAGGTAAAGCCCCGCTCCCTCGGCGCTCCCCCGCCGTGGCCGACCCCCGCCCCGCTCCGCCGTGCGCGGCAGAGCCGGCCCCGCTCCCCTCAGCCTCCCGCGGCATTGTGGGGGCTGTAGGCGGCCGCCGCTGCCGCCCGCGCCGCCGCTGCCCGCCGGGGCCGGGGCGGGACTGCAGCTCCCGGCGGCCGCGGGGCGGCGGAGCCCCGGCCCAGCCCGGCCCTGCGGGGCGGGGAGGAGCCGCGGGAGGCCGAGTCGGGCCGTCGGCCCGGCGGGGAAGGGTCTGGCTGCGGCGGCGGCCAATGCGAAACTGGCTGGTGCTGCTGTGCCCGTGTGCGGTCGGGGTCGCGCTGCACCTCTGGCTGCTGCTCGGCGGCCCCGGGAGGCACCCGGCAGGTAGGGAGCGGGCGGGCGGCGCGGGCACCCCGGCGGGCACGGCCCCCCCCCCCCCCCCCCCCGCAGCAGCCCTGCTGAGGAGAGGCCGAGGGCCGCGGGGCTGAGGGAAGGAGGGTGCCGGGGAGCCCGGGGAAGGGAGGGAGGGCTGTGGCCTTTCCGCGGCGGCTCCGGCGTCTCTGTGGCGGTGGGCAGCGCGGCTGCCGGGCCCGGGGGGGGTCCGGGAGCGGCGCCGATGCTGCGGTTTAGACGGCCGTTACCGCCCGCCGTCGCCTGACGGGGCCCGCCGAGGGTCCCCGAGGGGCGCAGCCGCGGGTGCCCCCGGGGAGGGAGCTCCCACCCGTTTCGCTTGCGTCGCGCCGGTCCCGGGATCAGCGCTGGGCACCGCGCCGGGTCCGTGAAACCGCCGCGGCGCTCGGAGCTGCTCGTGGGGCCGGGTCTGAGCCGGCACGAGTGGAGCCGGACTCCCGAGGGCTCCGCGCTCCTCGGGGAGAGGAGCTGTGGGGTTTTAGGCCAGGTGTAAACAAGCGTCCCTCCGAACAGAAACTTTTGTCAGCTGCCCGTAGCTGCATTAAAAAATCACAGAATCACAGACTGGTCGGGGTTGGAAGGGACCTCCATGGGTCATCTAGTCCAACCCCCCTGCCGAAGCAGGGTCACCTACAGCAGGCTGCACAGGACCTTGTCCAGCCAGGTCTTGAATATCTCCAGAGAAGGAGAATCCACAACCTCCCTGGGCAGCCTGTTCCAGGGCTCCATCACCCTCAGAGTGAAGAAGTTCTTCCTCATGTTCAGTTGGAACTTCCTCTGCTTCAGTGTGTGCCCGTTGCCCCTTGTCCTGTCGCTGGGCACCACTGGAAAGAGTCTGGCCCCGTCCTCCTGACACCAACCCTTGAGATATTTATAGGCATTTATAAGGTCCCCTCGCAGCCTTCTCCTTTCCACAAGCCCAGTTCCCTCAGCCTTTCCTCGTAGGAGAGACACTCCAGGTCCCCTCATCATCCTCGTAGCCCAAAATACTCTACAGAACATCTGAAAAAAAATATAGGGAAAAAAATGTGTTTTTTCATCTTGAGATCCGCTTAGCGACCAGCTCGCCTGTTCGCTAACGGAGCCGCGCATCATGACCGGCACGGGTTCCCCGTGCGAGGGAATGGCAGCCTGCCGTTCTCCGGCGGTGAGGAATGGTGGAGGTGTGAAGGGGGCGATGCGGGCGCGCAGGGCGGTGCGAGGGCCATGGCGGTGCCGCTGTGTCGGCCGTGGTCCCGCTGGCGCTGGGAAGGAGCGGGAGCTCGCGCTGTTCGCCTGACGCGCCTTCGAATCTGTCTGGCGGGTGTTGTTCCTCCTCGCTCGCGGCCCCGCTTTCGTGGCTTCGGCGCGCGGAGCTGGGCTTGGAAGTGGCGGTGTGGAATCTCACGGTGGCCTTGCCTGCAGTAACGTGTTTCCTCTAACGAACACTCCTAAAGAAAATCCAGAAGTTTCTCAGTCAGGGAGGGAGGGAAGCAGCTTTGCTCTTTGTCAAATGACTGTTACAAGCAGTTATTACTGAGTTTGCATTTGTTACTGTGAAACTGTGTTGCGTTGGATAATGTTAGGATAGCTAGTTTTTTAAAAAGCTGCTTTTTTCATGCTGAAAGAGTAAGTTTTGTTTGTGCAAGGGTTATTTAGTTGTAACTATTAAGTAATGTATTCACACTGAGGAGAGAAAAACAGATGCCTGTTGCAAAAAGCGAAGTTCCATCATCGGTAGGAGAGTGCTTAATACGGTGCATGTGCTGTCTCTCATAGAATCACAGAACCATAGAATGGTTTGGGTTGGAAGGGTCCTTCAGAGGCCATCCAGCCCAACCCCCCTGCAGTGAGCAGGGACATCTTCACCTGGGTCAGGTTGCTCAGAGCCCCGTCCAACCGGGCCTGGAATGTTTCCAAGGATGGGGCATCCACCAGCACTCTGGGCAATCTGTTCCAGGGTTTCACCACCCTCACTGTAAAAAATTTCTTCCTTATATCCAGTCTAACTCTACCCTCCCTTAGTTTACTCCTTGACCTGTCACAACAAGATTGTCCCCATCTTGTCTACAGGCCCCCTTTCATAACTGAAAGGCCGCAATAAGGTCTCCCCGCAGCCTTCTCTTCCCCAGGCTGAACAGCCCCAGCTCTCCCAGCCTTTCCTCCCAGCAGAGGGGTTCCAGCCCTCGGGTCATTGCTGGGGCCTCCTCCAGCCCTTCTCCAACAGCTCCAGCTCTGTCCTGTGCTGAGGGCTCCAGAGCTGGACGCAGGACTCGTGATCCTTGCATGATAATTTAAGGAAAAGGCTGCCTCTTAGCCTTCAAAGTACCACAAAATGCACAAGCTGTAGATATGGCTGCCTTGGCAGAGGAAAGAAGGATGAGCTAAGGGACCACTTCTATCTCTGATGTCTTCTGTGTTACTTTTTTTTATTATTCAAGAGTGTTTTATGAACATTAATGAGTTCATATACAAGGATAACAAATGTCTCTGTTTCTTAAAATGCTTCTTGAATCTGAAACTATTTAAGAGGATCTGGTACTGCCTGATAAAGCCAGTCTTTTTTCATTTGATACAGAGTAATCCTTTTGTTTTTTCGGTTCTTGCTTACTGCTTACTTGCTTACTGCTCCAGCTGCTCTTTATTGCCTACTACCTGGAACCACTGATATGAATCAAAATTAAATCTGATCATGGGACAGTGTTTTACAATAGCTGTGACATAAGAAGGCATTATTTGCTGTTCTCTGGTGTTTCTGTGTAGCATCTATGTGTCTCAACAGTTGTGTAGTGTCTCAACAGTTGCAAAATTAGCTACTGGTGGAGGTCAAAGGCAGGGTGAACAGCAGTTCTGTTTTTTGAGAACTTTAATTCCCCTCTCAATACTCATCGCACACGCACACAAATGGAAATTTGTTTAAAAAAGTTGATAACCTGTATTAGAGATTATTTACCTTGACAGCACTGATTTGCTAACATGAGACTGGAACAGACATCTCTGGCCATCAGTTCTGCTTACTTATTCTAATAAGCAGCTCTTGATCTCTGTATTAAAATGACAGCTGGGCAGCCTACTTCTATCTGGGGAAGGGCTGGGATGGGCTTTCGTTTGTTCGCTTGGGTTCCTGGCAGTCTTGGGAAGAGGCTGTTCCAGAAGCTGGTTGTCCTGTGTAGAAACTTTTCCTCATTTCTGGCCTAAGCTTACTTGCAACTGGTTTATGCCCTTCTGTTCTTAAGCCTTTCAGTTGAAAGGGTCTTTCCCTCCTTCAAGTAAACCTCCATCGTGTAACCATAGAGATCAAAGGTATCTGGTTTAGACTTTTTTCTTAAGCTGAGTAATTCAGGTACTTCTAATTGCTACTGGAAAAACAGGCTTCCCCTTTCTGGAAAGCAGTGTATTGTTGTTGCCTGTAGGTCAGATGGTTTTAAATGTAAACGGTGTTCCAGTCTTCACTGATTCCATCTCCTTCTGTTCCTCTATGGGAAGTACCTCCTTTAATGGAACCTTCTTCTTAACTCGCCCGTGTGAAAGACCTGCAGCCTGCCTGCCTGCTTTGGCCCTCCACTGTGTCTCTCCCTGCGCAGTATTCTGGCTTTCTCTGTGTTCATCATCACTTTCACCTTGGTGTCACAGAAGGTAGAGCACACTTCTTGTAAGCAGTACTCATTAGCTGGAAAAAAAGAAATAGGGTTGGTTCCGAGACCAAAGGTGCTGGCCTGTGCTTCGGTCTCCTGACTTTGTTGGCTCCCTGCTTTCTTGCTGTTTGTCGGTTAAGGGGGCTTTAATTCACATTTCTGAGCAAGACTTGTGCAAGAACTTGCTTTTAGGTTTAATTAAAGTCCTTATCTAACTGGTTACAAACAAGTGCTACCCAAAGGAAGTTTGTGGGTAGGAAGTTTTGGTTATTTTTTGTAAAAATCTTAGATAAAAGCTAATTATAAAATGACCTCAGAAACTTGAGAAAGAACAGACAGACCTGCTTTTAGCACTCCAGGTGGATTCATTGCTAACTGTGTGTTTTAACTGATGGCACAAGTCTTACTGAGTAGGAAATTACTCATTGCAGGGCTTCAGTTACAGTGCCTAATCAGAAAGCCCCGCACATTCAATGTAATATGCTACTTCTCTGCTGATGCTAATGCCCTTTAAGATGTTATTCCTGTTACATTTCTGGGGGAGTGTGGCAGCTAAGAACTGGCCCTTTTAGTTTTGTCAGTCAATCTTTTACTAGTGAATAATTATGCGACGATTTAAAACCCACCATACACTAGCAACTGCTCGAATGCCGTCTGTTGTCCCGTGGATCAGCACGTACTTCCTCGGGCACTGGCCTGGCAGAGCCGTGCGCAGGTTGTTTGGGCTGGCGCTTGGTGATCCGCTTTGCCCCCCTTCACGGACTAGCCTGTGTACTGGGCAAAAGAGGGAAAAGGAGGGAGAGCTTAACCCTCTTTTGGCTGCTCAGTACTGAAATAACAAAATGTAGAAACAAACTGAGGTTGGAGTGATGCCATACTCTGTAAGGAGAACTTCTGCCAAAGTATGGTGCTTTCTTAAGAAAAGATGTTGTCTGAGATCTGTTAAGCCTGTCTGTCAGGGAGTAGTATGCTTGGTCATAAAGTTATTTCATCTTCTGTAGGCGTGTGAGGAGTGATAGGTTGATGGCCTTGGAAATGGAAACCTTCCATCAACAGGTCAGGTTTGGCACTGGCGGTAGCTCTGCAGTTCTGCCTGAAATGCCGGCTGTTCCCCAGCCTTGGTCTGTGAGATCTTACTGTAAAGTTGTTTGCTGGGGATGGGCCATCCCCAACAAAACCAAACCCCTCACCTTTGGTGGGCGTGAAATAATTGACATAGAATCCACAATGAAGCTGACAGTGTTTTCCAACTGAATTGTTTCTCTTTTTTTAGAGTTTGCAGTTTTTCTGTGGTCTGATGCCTGAGGTGTGGCAAACGACTAACGAGCAGCATTGGAGTTGTGGTTTTGTTGTTTGTCTTCGGAGCAGGGGCGGAGGGTACCAGTTCTGCCAGAGCCAGAGAGCAAGACCTGTGGCTGGAGGGAGCTCTTCACCAGTTCTCTTCTCCATTGCCTGCTGAGTAGAACAGGCAGCAGGCTTTTGCTCCGCGGCGTCAGGGACTGGTAGCCACTTTTCAAAGGGTAAAGGTGCTGTGCTTCCCCTGTGCTTCCCCTTCTGCCCCCCAAAAAAGGCATCAGCTTCAGTGTTGCAAAAAGGATTTGCTTTATTCCTTTCGTGTCTGTGCTTCTGAGGCTTCGGCCGTTGTTCCCAGATTTGTCTGGAAGCGTGCAAGTGCTGTATCACTAATGATGCTTAGAGCACCATCATCCCACCAGTATTACTCCTGTCGCTTTGCAGCTCAGAAGGACCCTGCTGCCCTGTTTCTTGAAGGGAAAGCTGCTGGGGGGGGGGGGGGGGGGAAAGATAAATCTGCCTACAGAGATTTTCCTCTTTGAATCTGTAAAGCATGTTTAAAAGCTTGTGTAAAGGCTTGTCTGTCTCAAGGAGTACTGTGCTCCTGTAGAAACCAGGGGTATACGTCTTGGTGATTTTTAGCTCTGGTTTAAAGTAGGTAATGCAGTGGGGTCATGTAGCTCTGCTTGCAGAGAAACCTCTCATGCAGATGAGCTATAGGAGATTACTTGAAGTGGGGAAGATTAGAGAGGGGGAAAGAGCTGCTTTTGCTCTTTGGTTTGTTCTTTTCCTGCTTGTGTCAGCATTCTGTGGATACAAACCTTCTTTATATTCAGTTAATTCCTTCCTCCGTGTTTGTTTGGATCTTTCACAAAGCAGCACAGAAGAAAGAGAAAGGCATTTAAAAGCAGGAATATGGTTGCAAAGTCACAAGAACAGGCAGAGATAACAACCTGGAATGTGTGGGGTATTTTAAGGGGGGGGGGGGAGATGATGTTCCTTTTTAGTTTTATCTTATGAAGTGAGTTAATTGTGAATATCCTTACTAACGTCTGCCTGGGCTACTTAGTTCCATCCACTGATGTTTAAAAACAAAAAAAAACAAAAGTAGCTGCATGGATAGCAGAAGCTGCAAAGCCCACCCTTCAGTGGAACTCACTCACCCTGGCGGTGGCCGGTGGAGGTTCTCTGGTGCCGGGTAGCACAGATAAGCCGACCCCGCTGTGTTTCGCAGTGTGGGCATTAGCAAGGAGCCTTTTCTCTGTCCGGTTCCGTGAAATATGGAAACTTCAGTCCCCCCAGCACTTTGGGGACTGCACACCATGTCAAACTTGACCTAAAATGCCTGGCAAATTTAGTAGTTGGTAGGGGACTCATCAATAGAGATGTGTGCAGCGCGATCATATTTACCTTGTTTATTGACAAAAATCAAGGTAAATGATCTCTCAATCTTTTCATCTCCTTATAATGACAGTAAATATAATTAACAGCTGAACTTGACATTTTCCTGGAGAATCAGTCTCACAGGAAGGAGAGATGCATGTTAATCTTTGTAGTCTGGGATTCTGAAAAACTTCAAGAGCTACTGACAGCTGCTGAGGTGGTTAAAATGTTAAAATCTGAGCGGGGCCGGCAGGCTGCCTGTCAGCAGCGACCTCTGTCCGTGACCAGTTCAGCAGAGCTGCTCACCTCGGTATCTTTAGCCTTGTCTTCTGGGGGCACAGCCCTGTGCTCTCTGTATGCCCTCGGTTGCCTCTCCCTGCGTCTCTCCCTGACTTTCACTGGTTGGTAATTCTCAGCCGAGCTTCACAGACTGGTGGAGGTCCCGAACACCAGCATTTTCACCAAGCTTCGTGAAAATTGGTGACTAAGAATCCTGCGAAACCTTACTGCAGCTCATATTGAGGTGAAAAACTGTCCTAACAGAAATACATGTATGGTCAGACATCAGAGAATCATGGAATCATAAAATGGTTTGGGTTGGTAGGGACCTTAGAGATCATCTGGTTCCAACCCCCCTGCCATGAGCAGGGACATCTCCCACTAGACCAGGCTGCTCAGAGCTCCATCCAGCCTGCCTTTGAACACTGCCAGGGAGGGGGCAGCCACAACTTCTCTGGACAACCTGTGCCAGTGTTTGACCACCCTCATGGGGAAGAATTATGTGGGCGCCTGTCCTTACAAATACCCCAGTCCGGGAAAGCTTCAGTGAGAGCTTGTTATTAACCGTGACACAGGGCGGTGGCAGGCTGGACTTCCTTCGTCTTGGAGCTGACAGAAGTACTCCTGACAGTTGTACAGAATTAAATGGATCTCAGCAGCTGAGAGAGGGCTGCTCCCTTTCATGTTTTCATAGCTTTTGCTGTGGGTTAACAGTCTCAAGCAAAAGAGCAAAGCGAAAGCAATTTAGTTCCTAGGGCTAGAGGAGCGTTGGGTGGGCCATGCACGTTTGGCTACTTCTTACGTTCCACCGAGAGTTCTTGGGCTGCGTGGTGTAACTGTGACGCAGCTCTGAGACAGTAAGGATTCAAAAGCAGTGCAACTCGTTGTAGGGTGGCCTTTGAATTGGAAAGGCTTCCTCTCCTCCTGCATCCCTTCAGTTAGCAACACTTCGAGGGTGTATGGTGGAGTGTGGTGTGCAGCCTTCCCCGCCCCCCAACTTTACAGTGTTTTCCTTGTCTTTGTAATTCAAAAATTTAAAGGCTTAATTATCTTGCAAAACCAGCGCAAGGTAAGAGCAATATAGTATGTATTTTTAAGCCTATTACCAAGACTTAAAATTTCAGCCTAAGAATGCACAAAAACAGAACATAGGATAAATAAGTTTGGTCCCCAATGACAAGTATGGATTGCTTGTAGAAATACTGTGTTATTGTTGACTTGGAGGTCAGCAACGTGTTCTCTTAACTTCTGCTCCATCAGAGTATATACATGCGTGTGTCCGAATTATTGTTGTAAATGAATAATAGCCTTAGTCTTTTTTTTTTCCTTGTGCCTCTGACATTATCTCCCCTTTTTTAAACAGTGCTAGTTCAGAGAGGTGTATGAATCTCTTTTCCTGAAAGTTTAGCAAATGTTTTTTCCATCGCAATTAGAAACCCTAGCTAACAAGCAGAGAGCTTATTCATTAGGTTTTTCTGAAAGTAACTTTTTTTTCCATTTGCAGTGGTTTTAAAAGTAAAATGGCATAACCCTTGGGACAGAGAAGACAAACTTCTGAAGATAGACTGCTGTAATTCTACCTTACTAAGCCTGAAGATGCCTGAAACAAGGAAGAGCTGTCTGTTCTAAAAGCAGTAGGATATGATTCTGAAGCATCTGTTACATTAACGTTGTTCCCACATGAATGGTTCATAAGGAAAAACTTCACTCATTTTAAAATATGAACTAATTAAAAGTATGTGTATTTGATTTGAGTAGCTTATTTTTAGTTGGGTTTTTTTTTTTAATTGCTTTGATCCAATTCTGAGTCAAGTCACCCCATAGACTTCTGCACTTAGTTTTATTTTTCTGTAATTTTGGTTTAATGAAATGGTTCTGCTTCTAGTAAAAGTGATACCTTAAAAACCAAATCTGTGTAAACAATACCTCACTTTCAGCCTACAAATACCTGAGCCCTCCTGTGAGGTTTATATCGGAAGGCTTGTGGTTAAGGCTGCAGAGGCTGTTTAAATAAGAAGAGGAGCCAGGAAAGAAAAGGGATGTGTGCGAGAGAATTATGAGGCTGTGGAGGAATTTACTGTAATGTTGTAGTCTTACGAACGCGTGGCTGTTTCGTGTTGCTCTGCTGTTGTGGAGACCTGGCAGGCCTTGGGTATGTAACGGCCTCTGAAGACGTACAGAGCCTCTGGATAGTTGGTATTTACCAGCAGAAAGGAAGACTAAAATTGTGTTCGGATTGAGCAGTGTGCTTGATTTACAAGTTTCTTCAGATGTTATATAGGGGAGTAGGTTTGTATTTAGCTCTGTCAGCAAACAAATCATATTCCTGAACTTTGCCACCAATTCAGTGTCTGGTTGTTAGAGATGTGACAGTTGACTTCAGTGGAAAGCTGAGGGATGGATCTAGCGGCTCGCAGCTTGGGTTTTTATGTTGTTCTGAGCATAAGTTGATGTAAACTTTCTTAATAGGTTAATGTTCGGCTTAAGTTATGGAGGTGTGGTAGATACACCAGAAGGCTGTGCTGCCATTCAGCGTGACCTGGATAGGCTGGAAAGCTGGGCAGAGAGGAACCTGATGAGGTTCAACAAGGGCAAGTGCAGGGTCCTGCACCTGGGGAGGAACAACCTCATGCACCAGTACAGGCTTGGGGTGGACCTGCTGGAGAGCAGCTCTGCGGAGAGGGACCTGGGTGTCCTAGTGGACGACAGGTTAACCATGAGCCAGCAGTGTGCCCTGGCTGCCAAGAAAGCCAATGGGATCCTGGGGTGCATCAAGAAGAGTGTGGCCAGCAGGACGAGGGAGGTTCTCCTTCCCCTCTACACTGCCCTGGTGAGGCCTCATCTGGAGTACTGTGTCCAGTTCTGGGCTCCCCAGTTCAAGAAAGATGAAGAGCTACTGGAGGGAGTCCAGCGGAGGGCTACGAGGATGGTGAGGGGACTGGAGCATCTCCCCTACGAGGAGAGGTTGAGGGAGCTGGGCTTGTTCAGCCTGAAGAAGAGAAGGCTGCGAGGGGACCTTAGAAATGCCTACAAATATCTGAAGGGTGGGTGTCAGGAGGATGGGGCCAAGCTCTTTTCGGTGGTGCCCAGTGACAGGACAAGGGGCAATGGGCACAAACTGAGGCACAGGAAGTTCCGTCTGAACATGAGGAGGAACTTCTTCTCTCTGAGGGTGATGGAGCCCTGGACCAGGCTGCCCAGGGAGGTTGTGGAGTCTCCTTCTCTGGAGATATTCAAGACCCGCCTGGACAAGGTCCTGTGCAGCCTGCTGTAGGTGACCCTGCTTCGGCAGGGGGGTTGGACTAGATGACCCACAGAGGTCCCTTCCAACCCCTACTATTCTGTGATTCTGTGATTCTGTGATTCTGTGATTTAAATAATTGTGGAACTTAACTTTTTTTTTGAAAACCAGTGTTTGCATGCCTTAAACTAAAATACTTAGCGGGAAATAGACTGGGAAAGGTTTGTCTGTGGACGCATCACTCTGTGGTTTCCCTGCTCTTGTACTGTTGTGAGAATCGATTGCAGAGCACTGTTCTGTTTGGCTTTGGGACTAGGGAGTCAGGTGCAAGCCATTATCAATAGCCCCTGAAGCAAAAAAACCCAAATGTTCTGAAATCTCTTGACATTGATTCAGCAGAGAGTGAGGCCAAGGCCTCTCCGCTGTGTCCCGCACGCTGGAGATGGAATACCAGGCTAGATGGATGTCTGGTGTGATTTGGCACGGCAGTGCTCGTGGTGGGTGCTGTGAGGTCCTCAGTTAGTGAGCAGTTGCAACAAGACCCATCTATCTGCTCAGGGCGGAGAAAGGGGATGCTGGTGCAGAGGGTAGAATCTGGATTATAAGTCAGCTCTTGCTAGTGGGAGTACACAATACACACTTGGAGATATTTTTGGTCTCTTTAACGTTAGGTTTAAAAAAATCTTGTTGATGCTGTATGCAGTAGTTTAGAGGGCCCTCACATTTACATTTGTTTTCTCTGTCGGCAGCCTAATGGAAAAAAACCAAAACAAAACAGTGAGATGAGAGGAAAACAATCCTTTGCTAAAGCTAAATATAAATATCTCCTAACTCTAGATTGTCTGATAAATCAAACTATGCACATTCATTTTAGCTACTTGCCTGACTGTTTGGAGGCTCAGTCAGAGCTGCTCAGGTCTCTATCTGGCCATAATGTTGCTTGAAATCGAGTCCAACTTTCACTATCTCTAAATTAGAACAGCACGAGCTAAATCGTGGGTTACAGGTGTTGGCGGTGACATCAAGGTATGAAGAAAGCCGGAGCACTCTCCCGCGCAGGGCTGTGACACCCTCTGTGAAGGCAGGGTGCCGTTCAGAGGGTTGGAAGCGATACGCCGGGACCTGCTAGTAGGCACGGTGGTGATGGGTTGACAGTTGGACTTGATCATCTTAGAGGTCTCTTCCAACCTTAGTGATTCTGTGAAATGGTGAGGCAGAAGAGTGGTCCAGCAGTTTTAAAAAGAAGGGGGGAAATGGGCATACTTCTGAATCTGACAGGCCTTGTTTAAATCATTTTTTTTTTCTAGGTAGGATAATGGTGAATTCTAATAATGAAGGCCTGGTACCGGATGACAAGCCCCCCAGCTTTGGGATAAATCGTGCTGGAGGAGGTATCCGTGAGCAAGCAGAAGGCTCAGACTGCCTCGAGACTTTTGCAGAGGGAACAGTGGGACCTTGTGTCTTGCCCATGAGATTTCTGATGGCTGATAGAGAGAAGCCCAACAACAGCATGTTCTCAGGGGGCAGTTTGCTCTTAAGACAAGTAGGCAAATATTTAAAGAATGGAAGATGCTTTCAGTCAAAACCACGGCTTGTGTTCTGGTCTGCTCTGTGAGTCAGTTTGTTAGTTTTGTTACTTGCAGTGACTTGCTTAGCTCATCACAGTGAAGTTTTCCTCGATTGCTGGTGAAGGTTTTGATGTGTTGAAAATGTTCCCCTGATTCTGAACTGAGAATGTGATAGTAATTCTACTTCTCGTTCCTAGGGTTTCAGGTTCCCAGTACTCTTGCTTTTGAGGTGCATTACAGAATCACAGAATAGTAGGGGTTGGAAGGGACCTCTGTGGGTCATCTAGTCCAACCCTCCTGCCGAAGCAGGGTCACCTACAGCAAGCTGCACCTAGAGTACTGTGTCCAGTTCTGGGCTCCCCAGTTCAAGAAAGATGAAGAGCTACTGGAGAGAGTCCAGCGGAGGGCTACGAGGATGGTGAGGGGACTGGAGCATCTCCCCTACGAGGAGAGGTTGAGGGAACTGGGCTTGTTCAGCCTGAAGAAGAGAAGGCTGTGAGGGGACCTTATAAATGCTTACAAATATCTGAAGGGTGGGTGTCAGGAGGATGGGGCCAAGCTCTTTTCAGTGGTGCCCAGTGACAGGACAAGGGGCAATGGGCACAAACTGAGGCACAGGAAGTTCCGTCTGAACATGAGGAAGAACTTCTTCCCTCTGAGGGTGACGGAGCCCTGGACCAGGCTGCCCAGGGAGGTTGTGGAGTCTCCTTCTCTAGAGATATTCAAGACCCGCCTGGACAAGGTCCTGTGCAGCTTGTGGTAATACATAGAATCATAGGTTGGAAAAGACCTCTAAGATCATCAGGTCCAACCATCCAACAGCACCATTCCTACTAAACCATATCTCGAAGTGCCACATCTACACGTTTTTAAACCCCTCCAGGGATGGGGACTCCACCACCTCCCTGGGCAGCCTGTTCCAATGCCTGACCACCAAATCTTTGTCACTTTGTATTTCTAGGTCCACTGGCCTTCTTTCCGCAGTGGAAGCTGAAGCACTACGATGTTGTTGTAGGTGTTTTGTCAGCTCGACACAATCATGAACTGCGCAGTGTTATAAGGAACACTTGGTTCAAGCACCTGAAACAACACCCTGCACTGAGCCAACGGTAATACCTAGCGTTTTGTGATTTCGGGCTTTGTGAGGGAGGGGCAGGGAAAGACTATAATGCTTAAATATCTTGATTTAATCCGGGTTTTTTTTGGTTATTTTTTGAAAGGCTTTCCTTTTTTTGCTTTATTTGTGAGCATCCTGTACTCTGATAATTTTTTTATATCTGCTTAATTTTTTTATATCTACATATTAGTAATATGTAAGAATATTGCTTGTTCTGGACTGGAACTATTTTTTATGCAAGGAATAAAATGTAATTGTTCACTGCTGTTTGTTTGCTTTTGCAATTAGTTGCCACTGTTCATTAGTGATGTATAAGACTTTCCCTTTTTTGTGTTGCAACGTACACTTTGTACAGTATGCAACCTGAAGTGCTGAGTAACCCAGGATACCTGGAAGCAGGCAGGATCACATTTGGCAAGAGAGCCACAAAAACCTCTTACAACAGCCTCAGCTGTGAAGTCCAGGTTTATCTCCCGCTGCACCAGGCACACCAAACTGCTGCAGCCTGCGTGGCCAGCAGAACCCTTCCTGATGGCTTGCAGAGACCCGGCAGCCTGCCGACACCGCTGCTGTTGCTGAGAGAGTTCTGCCGCAGTTCACCCCTGCCAACGCTGTCCTCGTGACAGGCCTCGCGTCTCGGTGCCCGCCTGGCGCTGAAAGCCCCTTACCATCCACGAATTTGGTGTCAACGTGTGGTTTGGGGTGAAGCACAGCTCCTTCAGTCGTGTAAAAATGTGACCTTTCGGAGCTTTGATGGAGTTCCGGGAGGATGTTGAGCTGCTAGGTGAAAGCGTGGGCTGCGGTGGATCCTCTCGCTCTTCGTACTGCTTGTTGTCTCCTGGCTGTAGCACAACCGTGATTGGGGCTGGAAAGAGCAACCTTTTGTTTTGCTACCACCTGAAGTTGAGACTTTTCAATGTAATGGATAGTCTGGAGTCCTTGTTCCTCTTTTGATGCTATGTGTCTTTTATTATTTTTTTAATTGCCTTTTGAATGCAGACTATTCAAACAATCTTGAATTAATAACAAAGCCAGGCAGGGAAAGGCAGGGCTTCAGGATCCTTCAGTGTTGCCTTAGGTTTATTTCTGTTTAGTGTGCTGGCTGGCTTGAATCCCATTCCTAGCTGCCAGTCTTCCTGTGCCTTCATGATGAAATGTAAAAGGCTAATGTGGGTTTGGAATTGAGCCCCTGTGAGGGGATTGACGTGGTTGCTCTACATAGAGACCCTCATTGCTGATTTTTAAGGAGTTCAAAATCTTGGTCCTGTGAAAGACAGGCCATTGTGATGAAATAAGTTTATTTTAGGTGGAGGGAGGAGGGAAGAGAACTGGTGTTAATAAAACCAAATTATTTTAGTGTCCTTGTGAAGTTTATAATAGGTGCGCATGGTTGTGCTGTGCCTGTGGAGGACAGAGAAGACCCTTACTCCTGCAAACTTCTGAACATCAGTAACCCAGGTATAGAAATTATCTTTTAAAACTTCTCTGATCTGAACTAGAACTAATCATCTTTCATTATGAAAGTAGTTTGGGTTGCTGAACTGAGACAGCCAGTCTTGAAAATAAATGCTGCCTAGAACTGTCTTAACAGTCCCATAACTTTCCTTTTAAGTACCACGTGCAGGCGAGAAAGTGAGAGATCTTTGTGGATGTAAGGGGAGGCCATTGACTTCTGATGGATTTGTGTTTCCTTGCCTTGGGGTACAGTCTTGCCCATATAACATACGTTTTTACTTGATCCCTGTGTAAAATGAAGTTGGGGAGAGCTGGAATGACCCGGTCCAGTGTCATATGTGAAGACATATAAGCAAAGTGCCAGAGTCTTGAGTGCCAGGAGGACTTCTGTGGTGACAAAGTGATTTCTAAGCAAGTCTGGCTGGTAGATTTTTTCAGATTCCACCTTAGAGAGGGAACGATAAAGAAATGTACCATGGGGAAAAAATGAAATGCTGCCATATAAAAATTTCTAACTAAAATTGTAAATCCTTCCTGTCACCTATTTTTTTTTTTCCTATTTATTTTTTCTTCTTTAGTAGCAAGTTAACTAAGGACTGCATGGCACTTAAGCCATGATTCTCAATTAAATGAAACTTCTGTTCCTTTCTTTTTGAATGGCAACATCCACTGCTTAACCAGTCTCCCACGAATAAATGGTACCTCAGGGCTTAGGGAGGAGACAATGCCACAAAGCAGGCAGCTGAATTAAGTGGAGGTGGATGGCATTTTGATACATGAATAATTATTTTAATATGCTAATATACAGATATTCATGCAATCAAATAGCATTTTTGTCTTCACTCTGTGGATTTATTGTGTTTCTAATCTTCTCTCTGTGGGTACGTAGGCATTGACCTGCAATGCTGGTAGCTGGCAGATTGCTGCATCACTCTGAGCTTCTCCTTGCTGCAGTCTGCTGCCAGTTGTATTTTCTTCTTCTCCAGTGTTCCGTTATCCTTGTGCATTTGTGAGCCGTGCTAATTAATCAGAATGCTTTGCATGTATCTAATGAACTTTGTGTGTATCCAGTTCAAGAACTATGAAGTCTTCTCACATGACCTCTGCCTTTTCTTCTTCATGCAGTTTTGAATCAGGAAATTGAAGCATTCGGTCTCCCTGAGGATGTACCTTCTGTGCTATCCGAAGACAGAATTGTCAGTGTGAACTTCCGTGTACTTTACCCCATTGTCATTACCAGCCTTGGGGTATTTTACGAGGCTGATGGGGTGGGATTCCAGAGGAACATCACTGTAAAACTCTACCAGGCAGAACATGAGGTAGACTATTGAAGTTATCTTTTGAAAGTGGACTAAATCATATTGTCTGTTTATTGTGGATGAAGTTCTTATAGAAAGCGACATGCTGTGTTGATGATTTAGGAGTACTTAATTGTCAAGCATATGAATTATATTTTTCTTCTGTTGCATTGTGAATTCTTATTTCACAGATATCTAGACACACATATACGCAGCAAAAAACTGAAAAGATGAAATTCACAGCGTTAGGAGTTAAATGCCCTTTTGAAAGAGCGCTTATGTTTAATTCCAAGACACAATGTTGATTGCATTTGCAGTTCTAAAGTATTGACAGGTATTAAGGAATAACAAAGAAACTGCTGAGTTATTTAAAACACCTGTGCAGAAAGACACATCTGGTGCCTTCAAGCAGAGGGGTGCAGGACAGCTGTAAGTTTTTCTTATTTGTCTTCTGGCAAGACATTTTGAGATTTCTAGAAACTGTTATCATTTACAGGTATTATTTACAGGTCATAATCAAACTTCACTGATAATTTCCCCCCACTCCCAAGCTGTTATGGGTTTGGTAGAATAGCTTAGTACTAACCTGGATGGAGAAAATCACTGAGCATGATTGTTGCATTTGGTATATTGCATTTATCTCTACCAATAACTTGATAGGCCAATTTCAAGATTTCTGGCTATGCTACAGTAGAAAGAATTTTAAATTTAAGCTAATAATTTAAAAGTATGTCTTTTATGATGAATTTCCAAGGAGTTGGGTTTATGATAGAAAAAAAAAAGTGTACTGTAATTGGGTTTATGTTGGCTAAATGGTAGAATTCTAAATGTTGAGAGCCTTATAACTTGATCTGCATTAGCTTTTTCCTTCCAGTGAAGGAGAAAAATGAGTATCATGGGAGTGCTTAGGGACTGTTTTCTGAAGATTGCGAGTCTGGCAATGCAGCATCTTTGTCGTTTGTTGTTCTCTAAGAGCTGTTTGGTGGCCTACGTGATATAGTAGCAATTAAGTTTTAGGGGTCAGCATCCTCTGTTGCAATTAATATTAGCCAGGTAGTTAAACAGAAGATAGAAAATCTGTAGACTGGGAGATGAGTGTGAGCCTTCCAGATGATGTGCTCTGTTGGCTGGGTTCCAGCTGAACTCGCACTCTTGTTCCATTGTGGCTTGCTTCCACCGTGTCGATCCAGCACTTGAAATCTGTGGAGTCTGTGAGACCACTGCAAGAATAAAACTTTCACTAAGTTTTATACAATCAGTAAGCCTCTTTCTGTTGTAACTAACCGAGATGGTCAAGATGTACATAATCTCACAGCACTTTTAATGAGTGGTTGGTTTGTTTGTTTGTTTTCTGTGTTCGCAGGAGGCTCTCTTCAGCGCTCGCTTTAGCCCACCAAGCTGTGGGGTGCAAGTGAACAGGTTGTGGTACAAGCCCGTGGAGCAGTTCATTTTGCCGGAGGTATGTGCTGTGCTGGAGCTGCCTGCAGTTCTTTGAAGTCAGTCGGAGAGACTGACTGAGAAAAGTGGCCTTTGCTTGAGGCAGAAGAGGGCGAGTTAAAAGCTCTAGTTGAGGGGGATACGCTGAAATCCAGAATTTCTTTTTCACCATTATCAACAGTAGTTACAAAGCAAAAATACAAATTGATTGAAAAATTACATTGGCAAATAGTAGCAATTTCAGAAACCTTTTCAGTTTCTGAGTGAAAATTGTACCTGCTTCGTTGTTGTGGGAGAGTTTACCGGAAAATGGGACGCTTCTTTCTCCCTCCTGTTTTTTTAAGTCTTGTTTTCAGGTACACAAGATCGGGAGGGGAGGATGGCACAGGTTCCTAGGGAAAAGAGGTTTCTGCTTCTGATGTCTTAGACATAACAGCAAGATATTGTGTGTTACATGCGCAACGACAGTATTAGTTGAATAGTTGTCATCAGGAAGCGCTTACTTGAGGGCTGCTGAAATTTTGCTTATTCCTTTTCTGGCAGCACCAGTGAGGAAATGTTTATTCATTGAACCGTGCAAGGAAACAAGAGTCAAAACCTCAGGAAGATCTGTAGCAGAGTCTGTCTGTGATATACTGGATGGAGCAGGTGGTGCACAGAAGACTGACATTTGGGGTTTGGAAACCTGTCACCATCCTGTGACTGAAGTGGGTTTTTTCTTTGGTGGTTTGCTGTTTGTTTTTTGTTTTTTTAAGTGAGTGCCCCGCAGAAATTTGGGAAGAGGCTGCTTTTTGGGCAGTAATGAAAGTGTTAGTGTTCTTGCTTGTCCTGAGATACCGTTAGCTAAGCTAACGAGGCAGGGTCTGAAGTCTTTTTTGTTTTTTGGGGGGTTTTTTTGTTTTGGATTTTTTTTTAACCCTCTTTGGGACTGGAGATGCTGTCCAAGAGTAGGGTTTTGGTGTAGGAGTGTAGAACCTACTTGTGGCTGCTTAGGAAGGATGGTGATTAAACACAGAAGGAAGAAAATATAGGTAGGAAAAAAAACTTGTTAGAGTGAAGGTTTAGTGAACACAGGTTGACTCAGAGTGAGAACTGGAGTTCAGCAGACCCTCTCCGGTCCAAGGAATGGTTCCCGGTGGACCAGTGATCTCTCACTAGGTATGTCAGCTGCCATTTTAGGCTGTTTCCCTTCATTTAAGTATTCTCCTGTACGACTGGATCCTTGCTGCTGTTTGTGTAAGTTGCCTTTTGATCTTGGTTGTTTCGTTATGCAAGAAATGAAGAGTTTCATGAAAGAATGGAGCAAGAGAAGACTGAAGGGGGAGGGCAGGACATTTGGGGCCAGTTTAACCCCTGATTTATTCCTCTGGCTCTGTAAGAATTAATCCATTTGGAAACCTGCTCCTTTTAAAGGGGAATCTGCAGCTGAGTAATAGGTTTATCATCTTAAACAGTTTTTACTGAACACTATGCAAGTTTGTTTTGCTGGCAGGAGAGCTTTCAGGTGAGCAGACCTCTTGCAGTGTTTTGTGTATATGTTTTGACAATCTAATTTGATACAATTTAAAAAAAAATATTGGTTACCCAGTAATTTGGTAGTGTAACTTGTAAGTCTTTTCCTGGTAAGATTTTGTTCCGAGACCTTAATATTTAAGGCAGTTGTAATTCTGTTATAAATGACTGCATTTTTCCCGAAAGGCAGATGGGAAGTATTTCATTTAGAAAGGGGATAATAGTATTCATATATTTCTTTGTGTGGGCTTCCTGAATCTGATACGTGCCATGTGCTGAATGCTTGCAGGATAACATGTTGTTTCTAATGTAGATTAATAGGGCTTACGCACAGCATGTAGTCTCCTGTGATACTTAAGATGCTGCACCGTACGAGATGATTCAGAGGAGATAGAAGGCCCACGTGCTCCTGTCTACTTGTTTGAGAGCAGTAAATTTAGTGAACTGTTTAATTGTCACAAGGTGGTTTCTGAGACAGTATCTGTTCTCTGCCTTTCCACCTTCAAGAAGTAATGGATTGTACAGAGTGCTGAAGAGCTTCGTTCATCTTCCAGCTGAAGCGCTGCTCTTTCTGCTCGTCGTGGGGAAAGGCAGGGAAAGGTGGCATTAGAACAAGCATCTGGCAGGCCAGATTGTCAAAGACAGAATCGATCATTCAGCTTTGGAACGACTGGAAGCGCAGAAGAGCAGAACCGCTAGCAGAAGACTAAAGCTCGCGCAGGGGCTCTTACAGCCGAGTCTTGGCAATGTGCTTATTTTAACAGAAAGCCGCGGGCCGCTTGCATGGAAATGGTACTGTGCATACTCTGTCTTACTAATGGGAGAAACAGAAAGCACGGTGCTGTTTAACGTTAGGAGAGGAGCTTGGCAGGGCTGCATTGTGTCAGTACACCTGTTCGGTATTCACTGTAAATGCCACTGCGCTCTGGCAGCAACAAGGCTGGAATTTAGATGGGGAAAAACAGATGATGTCGTCTCAGGTGTGCCACTAATGTTTTGCTTCAAGCACTTTGAGACCTCGGCTTTCATTAAGCAGCTTAGAGTAAGAATAGCTGAAGGCTGAAGTCTTTAGGAAATTTGCTTACAAGTCTCTCAACCTGGAAAATAATGATGGTTTGCAGCCTTAGAACACCTTGCACTGAGCTTCACTGATAATAACTGATTAAGACTCTTGGTACATGTTTGAAGTTGATATCAGCAACAGTGGTGAGGATTTTAATGTTTCTGGTTGCTGAGGAGTGAAAGGATTCTTAGGCGCACGAAACAACTGACCAAAGGCCTTGTCTGTAAACAAGGCACAGGAGGGGGCTCAGAGCCCAGTCTCTACAGCAAAAAACACTGGAAAGGGAGATGACAACCTCCGCAAACAGAGCAACTGAGCATGTGGGTTTTGCTGTGTGGGGCGTTCAGGGCTCCTGCTGCTGAAAAAAGTCTGAGTAGTGGTCTGTTTCTTCGATAACTGACAGGTAATTAAACAAACAAGGGAGAGGTATTGGGTGTGCAAGTCAGGCTTGAATCAACACTGACTAGCTCCGTTGTTAAACTATAAAGCTGGCATTATAAATAATAGATGGGAGACTTGTGAAATACACAGCTGTCATTAAATACCAAGGCTGCTGCAGATGTTAAGACCTCCTGCTAGAGGAAAGCAAAGAACTGAGCTGAACTCTAAGCTAGGCCTGATGGTGCGGCAGTAACTGGGGAGTTCCTGAAGGAGGTTTCTGGAGTACAAGGAAGCTGAAATGGGGCAGAGCTGAGAGGTTACTACAAGTAAACAGACTTTCTACAACAACAGAGATGCATCTGCAAATAGTTGCAACAAGTTGGTTCTCGGTTCCAAGGACCACACTAGCTACCAGTGTTTTTCCTGTGAAATTGGGAGAAACAAAAATGGAATGTGCTCATCTAGCAGTCAGGAGTATAACAGCCCTACAACTACTCTCTACTACCTTGTCATAGGGGTGAAATTGCTTTGAAAAAAATTAAAAATACAATGCCACCAGTACTTTTACCTGTACGACATACCACTTGTCCCTTTGCCAGTTCTCAGGGGTCTTCGGGAAGGTCTTACATAAAATGGCTGAGAGTTGGACTGTTAGGTGAATTAGTTTCCAGCTGAGATGAAATGCCTTTAAATGCAAGAATTCACACACACACACACAAACCATGGAGTGACATAACTTAAATTGGCAGTTAAAACCAGAATATTTTTAAGATATTCACTTGTCTTTTTTAATTCCTTTCCTTACCTGCCCAGATGTGAGGTCAGAGTTCTGTGACTCTCCTACAGTAGCTTGCGAGAGCTTTGCCAGGGTAGAGGTGGCCATATTTTCCTTTGAGTTTTGCTGAAGTCAGGATCGAGTCTCTGATCTCTGGTTTTGGCAGATAACTAAAAAGCAGCACTTATTTCCAAGTCTGTTTTAAAGTATTCTCTTTGTAATGCAGGATTTTATAGTTGGCTTTTAAAAATTCACTTCATGTCACCTTTAAATGCCATCTTAACGATGTTACAAAGCCAAAGCCTTTTAGACTTGACTTCTGTTAGAAGCTGAATGTTCCTAGTATAGAGATTCAAGATTAGCCTTAAAAGCATGATCACATGTTACTGAGTTTCGCAGATGTATTTCTTTTATGTGTAACTTATTTTTATTGAAGTGTAGGTAAAACATCTGTGTTGTGCATTCAAGCTATATGTTGCATGAGGTTGGCTATTTTAAAATAAAAAACCCCAAACTGTTTGATTTTCATCCTTTGAAGTCTTTGAATATCTGCATAACAGTGTTTTGCTCTCTTCCCAGAGTTTTGAAGGTACCATTGTGTGGGAAAGCCAGGATCTTCAGGGCCTTGTGTCCAGAAACCTTCATACTGTGATGGTGAATGATGGAGGGGGTGTTTTCAGAGTCATTACAGTGAGTCACCTCACCTGCCCTTCCACCACGTTGCTGTTTTTCCTAGAAGTTTTGGGTGTTTAGCATTTTGCCTTCCTGTGTTTCTCTGTAAATCGTTAACTCAGTTGGGCTTCTCCTGTTGTCTCAGAGGGGAAGTTCGCCTTGCCTGGGAAAAGGACAAGGTCATGCAAAAAAATGTTGCCAGTGAGTGGCATTTTCTTGTATTTTGAAGGGAGTGAAGTTCACCTCTTGTCTTTGTCAGGTGTGAAGCAGTGTCAGTGTATCAGAGACGGCAAAATGTGGGTCTTCAGTTGTGTGCTAAAATCCCAATCGATGGGATTAAGCCTGTTTTTTGCTTTTTGGCAGTGTGTTGCTTTTTCTGTCAAAACATTGCTGCTTAAACATGATGTGCTGTTGTATGTTAGCCAGAATAACTTTACGTTTGCTCGCAACTTCAAAACTAGTTCTGTAAAAATTTCAGTGGCACCACTAATTTTAGGTGAAACCTCAAAAAATACCAGTAAACTTTACAGTTAAAAGTTTTCGTCTTTCATTATTCAGGTACCTAAACCAGAAGAGCTTTAAATTAATTTCATTCTCAGTTGCCACAAAACTTCACACCTTAAAAATCACAGGGAAAAACGCATCAGTAAGAAGAGATGAACTGATTTGTTTCTTTCCATTAATCTGTCTCTGGCAGGCAGGGGAAGGGTCACTGCCACACGAACTCACAGAAGGTGTGGAGGGCATAGCAGGTGGTTTTATCTACACTATTCAAGGTAAGTCTGCAAAGCGCAGCCTCACATATGATGTTGTGGTAAAACAGGAACTTTAAATAACATTTCTGAAGTAAAATTCATGCTATCTCTATGAACTTGGTCAAGTGAGTTTTGTTTTAGTAGAAACAATTAATTTCTTTCTGGTTTTTTATGCCTAATGTCAATGTCCTGATACGGTTTCTTTGCTTGCTCTTTGTCAGCCACTCTAATTGACTTGCATGTCTTTGTATTAACAGAAACACCATTTTTAGCTAGAATTTCTTCTCTGTCCTGTTTCTTGTTACCCAGACCGAAGTTAAAAAATGTTGTGCATGTGGGCCTCAAGAAATCTTTCCCTGATGATTTTCACATTTTTTCCAGCCCTGCTACTTTTAGAAGTACTGGGTCATCATATTTAACTACTGACACAGTGACTACCTAGCATAGCCTGCTTTTCCACCTCTGTTTTTGCTGGTTGACACCTATTCAGCAGGGTGTTCGCAGACCCTATAGCAGTCCTGTCCAATGCCTAAGAAGTTGGCCATATAGCACTAGAGTTGATGTATTCTTATCAGTCCACCATAGTCAACGTACGGAGTGACTTTCAGAGCGCTGTTCCTGCGTGTTTGTGTTTTTTGGGCCTGGCAGATATAAACTGGGCAGTGCTCTTGTCTTCTCACCTGTGTAGAAGCCTAAGCAGAGGTGTGCTAAAGCCCTTCTGTCCTGTTTGTCAAAAAGTTCTTCAGTACCACAAACTCTCTCCTTACCAAGAAGTTCAGTACTATTGCAGTCAGTTATGTGATGAAATTCAGCAGGGACTACTTATGCTACATCAAAGCAATGCCAGTCTGATTATATTTAGGATTTTTTGTTTGTTTTGGAGTTTATTTTTTAGTGCTAGATATGCATGCTTAGGAGTAACTGATGTAACAGTTGCCTTTTTACTCTATCGGTAAGAGTAATAGTGAAGTCCTGGACAGCTCTTTATATTAAAGAACCTTAAAAAGTTGAATCCTTTTATTACTGAAAAGGAAGAGAATGCTTTTTTACTTTAAACTTGGTGTAATCTGTATCAGACCTTATGCAAAAATGTATTTCTTTGTTGTTATGCAATGTTTAACGTTTCATAGAAAATTTTAAATTAATTGTAGGATTTTCGTAACTCCATTGTTGAACACTTCTTCAGATTCATTTTGTCAGTATGTCGTGTATGATCCGAGAGAAACATGTGAATTCCTATGTAGGTGTGCATCTTTGTTTAATGATGGGTGCTGCTTCTTTCAGAAGGTGATGCTCTTTTAAAAAGCCTCCATACTCGCCCAGAAAGGTTTACAAGTCACATAAAAAATCTTGAAAAAGAAGACGCTTTACTGAAGGAAGAAAGCAGTACCTATGATGATATTGTTTTTGTAGATGTTATTGACACTTACAGAAATGTTCCCGCCAAGCTGCTGAACTTCTACCGATGGTAAGTGGAAAAGAAAGTATTCTCTCATAGGAATGTTGCTGTTTGTAGTGCAGGGTGATCCAGCATGTTACGTTCTCTGTATGAAATACATACCTGACATGATTTACTTCATGGAGCTGTATTTCTCTCTCACAATTTTGGGGGCATGTAGTGAATAAAATGACAGGATCTGTCTGTCTCAAATGCTGACCCTTGGTGCCTCAAGTAAGCACGAGCTGACAAGACAGGCTTCTGCTCTAAGGGTCCAGGTGTGAAAATCTTTCTTTTAACACGCTTCTGACTGAAAACTAGCAACTTTAGTCTTTTGAAGGGTGACTTTTGGCCTGCTTGTACACTTAATGTTTCAGTTTGAGGCCATTGTCCTGTCGCTGGGCACCACGGAAAAAAGCCTGGCTCCGTCTCTCTACACCTCCGGGTACTGATACACATTGATGGGCTCCCCCCCCGGAGCCGCCCCTGCTCCAGGCTCAGCAGTCCCAGCTCCCTCAGCCTTTCCTCACAGGAGGGGTGCTCCAGGCCCCTCCTCATCTTGGTGGCCCTTTGCTGGACTCGCTCCATCCAGTATGCGCGTGTCCCGCTGGTACTGGGGAGCCCGAGGCTGCGCGCTGTACTCCAGCTGTGGCCTCGCCAGGGCTGGGTGGAGGGGAAGGGTGGGATGCTGGTGTACGGGGGGGACGGAAGGCTGAGAGGGAGACTTTTCACAGTGTGTTACATTGTCTGTGGGGAATCTAATAAGTTATTACCTCTGATTTGCAATTCTTTCCATTGCTCTGAGACAACTGTTTCAATTAATTGACGTTGCTGCGGCATAAGGAATATAGCTGACAGTTTCAGTTGCTTGCAAGATTATGCACTTATTTAACAAATTTCATGGTTATGAATGTAGCTGAAAAGCTGAACCATGCTTTTGGTTTTGAAAAGGGAGTTTAAATGTCAAGACTTAGATCTTTGTGTTCATTTCTTACAAGTTAGCAAATTTTTCAAGATTTAGCTATAAAAGGCTTAAGAAAAATGCCTTTCTTGTTAAATTACCCTTAAAGCCAGTGTTTGTTAATTGACTAAGGAATAATCCCTAGAATCTTAAGCTGCTTTGGTTATTTTACAAGTGACAGATACTCAGCTATTTCAGCCAGTTAAAGATTACTGTTTTCATATCTGAAGGGTGCTTTACTGAGGACGAGTAAGTACCAAGTGGTTTTCACAGATGTTTCTTAGAGCCTGCTAGGGCTGTACTGCCCTTGAACTGGCTGTCTCACCCTGAAGGGCAGTACTGACATGTAGCCGCCGGCTTTTAGAGGCTGTGCTGCCATCGTCAGCAGGGGTTCAGATCCTTCCGAGGTCAACACCGTTTAAGATGGATTCATTAGTAAATCCACCATCTGTCCTGGAGAACAAAACTTCCAGTTGGTTTTCAGCTCATACACAAATCCACGCTGTAGGATTGTAGGATGCAGCCGTGTCTCCCTTCTGTAGGGCAAGCAGTCGGCCTTGGGCAACAGGGAAAACAGTTAAAAGTCAAGGGTAGGACAGATGTTCCTTCCCTCTTCCTCCCCCTCTGCTTCCCAGCAAACCCTTGCGGAGTGTTCTGTTGTGTAACTGTCATTTGTGGGCTGCAGCTCGGCGTCTCGTAACTCTTCTCTTTGGCTACAGGACAGTTGAATCAACGAGTTTCGAGCTGTTGCTGAAGACAGATGATGACTGTTACATTGATTTGGAGGCTGTTTTTAACAGGATAATGCAGAAAAAATTGGACAGGCCAAACATTTGGTGGGGAAAGTGAGTTATTTTTTTGTAACTTGTCTTTAAGAGATACCATGTCTTTAGTGAACGGTGTACTGCTCTGTTTTCATGCGGGTTCCCCTTTTCTGCCTCTGGAAGGCAGTTATAAAAAGCAGGACTTTTGTACGTGTAGAACTTTGAATCCCAGAACACAGAAATCGATCCTTTACAATAGCTCTTCAGAGTGTGCCTTTACGACGAGGTGAACTTGCTGAATATCTTTGCTAGTTTTAAAACGTGTTGTGTCTGTCTTTGTCGTGGTGTTTAAGTAAATAGAAGTATTCTAGCAGTAAAGTTAAAAAGTTAAAAGTACATACCAGAATTGCAAACGTTATTTTTCTTAAGTCACTGTGATTTTTCTGGTGGGCTTGAGGAAAGAGTTGGCCAAACCAGCATCTTTTCTGTAACTCTGTGGAGAACTTTGTGTAGGGGTGACATCTTCAAGTGTGAATTCGCCAGCAATCACAGTCTTCAGGTAAGGCAAGTGTGAGATGTAGCGAACAACGCTGAAATCACTATAGAAGTATGAAATGATGAGCAGAGCAGCTGCCACTCAGTCTGGAGGGGGTTGCACCCTTCCTGCTGTGCCTCACTGGAGTGGAAGGTACTGAGTCTGAAGTGAATTCAGGCATCAGATGTGACTTTTAGCTGCTCGGTGCTTTAACATGTCAGCTTCAGCTGTGAACACGTGGAGTCTGGTAACAGATCTGCCACGCAGCTGTAATTCCTCCCTTACGGGGCTGTTGGCTGAGGTGACAGTGTTAGTAGCTCACTACAGCTTTTAGCTGCTCCTGACTGGATTCAGCAACACTCGAACCTGTTTGCAAAAAGGGGGAGAATCTGCTGTGTTGACACAGTTATGCCACTTAGCTGCGAGCGCCTGAAGTAGCTGTAAGGCGCGAGGAGCACCGGCCTGCTCCAGAGCAGGGAGCCCGACGCAGCAGCCTGACCGCGTCCGTAGTGCTGCACGGCGCGGCGGCGACAGTGTGTTAAAGCTTGCCACGCCACGCTGCCCGGGGATGGGAGGCTGTGCAGGCAGAGCGCTGCTGGCCTTCTGCAGGCCTCCACCTGGAGAAGAGTCGCACTTTCAGTCGTTGGGTCGGACTGGCTGCGTGCCCTAGAGAAATAAGGCTAGGAATTATAATTAGGATCACCTTCTGCTTCTCCGTCTTAATATTGTTTATTTATCAGTGTTATTTAGTTGTTAGCAGTGTTGATAGGTTTCACAGAGGGCTTTGTATAAACATCTCATGTCTAACATGGTCTTCAGTTTCAGACTAAATTGGGCAGTTGACCGAACGGGGAAATGGCAAGAGCTGGAGTACCCAAGTCCTGCATATCCAGCCTTTGCTTGTGGGTCCGGCTACGTCATCTCCAAAGACATTGTTCAGTGGCTGGCAAGCAACTCTGAAAGATTAAAGACGTACCAGGTAGTAAAGCGTTGGTTCAGTTTTTCTGTCTTAAACTGGTCTGGGGAGCAGCATGTGGTTACTGGGTGAGCTGGAGAACACATTGCTCAGGCATTAGTGCTGGGTTCTCCTAGTGGATGCTGGCTTTTGGTCGCTATGCGTAACGTCTGTTCTAGGTCAAAGCAAAACTGTTTTGGACTGAGAACCTCTGGAGGTGTAACCTTGGTTTTTGCACTGTCTTCTTTTGAGAACAGCGTATTATCACAGGAAAGCTGGGAGGATTAATTTAACACCTCTAAAACAGTCAGACATAGGTTTTTGTAGTTACCGTTTTTTACTGCTGGTACATGATGCAACTTACTGTAGTTCACAAAGTCATGCTTTGTGCCTTCCTGGTGCTAACATCTGTCTTGATTTTAATGTGTTGTCTCAGGGTGAAGATGTGAGTATGGGCATCTGGATGGCAGCTGTAGGACCCAAGCGATACCAAGTAAGTCTGAAGAACTTGGAAGGAGAGAACATGCCTGTTGCTCCAAGTAGCACAAAATAGAGGAAATGTTTTTTCTTTTAAAAAAAAGAATTGAAACAGCTATTGCATTGAAATTCAGAGGACGCTTGTTAAAATGTATTTAAAAGAAAAACCACACAACCCCCACGAACCCCCGCCTCCCCCATCCCCACCCCCTGTTCAGTTCTAGCAGATCCGAGGGACGCGCACCTCCAGCTGGTGACAGCTGTGCGCGAAGTTTGTTGCTAGAAACAGTGAAAACCTGATTTCATGGAAGTAAAGATTATTGAAGACCAAATTCTTTATAACAAAAACTACTGAAATGGTTCTCTCTCAAACAGGATAGTCTCTGGCTGTGTGAGAAGACATGCGAGAGTGGCATGCTGTCTTCCCCCCAGTATTCTCCACAGGAACTGAGCGAGCTCTGGAGATTAAAGGAGCTGTGTGGAGATCCGTGTAGATGCGAGGAAAGATGATGGACTTGCCTTGGAAAACAGGGTAGCATATCATGATGATGAAAACGTGTACATTTGGATTCATTCTTTAAACAATAAGGAATATTAAGGTATCTTTTAATGTTGGGTTTCAACTAAAGTATATTTGCACATCCCTTTTGATAATTACAAGTGGACTGATGCTACTCATTTTCTATAGCATAGATGTTGGTCTGACAAAAACCAAAATGTTTAAGATAAAAAAAATTTCCTTTTTATATAAAGTCAAAGACCTACTTATAATTAATAAATGCACATAAGAATGCCAACTAGCCTGTCTGTTGTAAATTAAAGTACTACTGATTTAACTCGGTATGGAGCCGTGCCAGGATCCAGTGCAGAGCTGTGCTGGGCCCCAGCGTGTCTGGTAAGTCTCGCTGCAGCAGGTTCTGTGCTCTCAGCTATGCGGGGGCTGGGACAGCTAGGAGGGGTTAGGATTTACTTTTAGTTTCTTTATACCACTGTCACCCTAGACAAAAACAGTATCAAAGTTTGCTTATACCAAATGTTGAAGTACTGCAAACTTGGCATGATTAGGCGCGATTTCTTATAGCTTGATGTGTTATTAGATATGAATCTGAGGGTACACGAGTGAAAGAGGAACAGCACGCTAAAGAATGTAAAATAAATAGCAATGCCTTGCAGTATGCCGAGAACTTATTTATACAGTGGTATGTTAATGCTGTAGGGTAGAATAAAGGTCTGTCAGATTTTGACCTTAAATAGTCTAAGGCTGTCTAGCTACTTCTACAGTTACTGCTGGTTTATTTTTGTTTGCTTTAAGGTCTTTGGAAGTAGGTGAAAACAAAAAGAGCAAGTAGCCTCTTTCATTGGAGCACTAATTTTGTCCTATAATAAGCAAAGAGATCACAAGTAAATCATGTACTCAGTTCAGTAAAACAAATTCTCACTGTTGCAACAGGAAGGTAGTATAAAATCTTGGCAAAAGTTGCCTTGGTTTTTATTTAATTGAAATGTTGAAGCACTGTTTGGTATCTCTCCAGTAAGACAATTCAGCCAAAAGCAAATGCTTTCATGGTGACTGACGATGAAGTTTAGGAGCTGAAGGTACTGCCGTGTAGCCCTCTGGTGCCACGTATGAAATTCCACCTTCTCCCATCCGTGTCTTCAGGCACAAGTTGTCCCTTCCGCCTGCCGGCAGTCTGTAATCTTCTGTGGTGGCTTTTCCTTTGCTCTATCAACAGAGCCCCTTCTTACCACCGTACTAACACGCAGTCTCCATTTTCTATTGAGTAAAACTGCAAAGGCTTTAAGTCATTGTCTAGTTCAACTTCTTTTCCTTCCAGCTAGAATAAGAAAGGAGAAAAACCTGATCAGACTTAAACTGAAATCTGTTCCTGTAAACCAAATATAGACCAGGCAGCTGCAGTCAGGGAGGCTCTGTCATATTACAGGGAAGAAATTAGGTCCTAAATCACAGCGTGAAGACTGCCCTCCTGAAGTGAAATCTATTTCATTAGGTAGTATTTTAGAACATGCTATTGACCTTTAGCAGCATGCGGTGTTTTATTGTTGAATTACCTATTTTTAACTCACTTTAGAACTTTCGTAGGATAGTTTCAGTTCTGAACCAGGAATTTTAAGTAGGCGATAGAGCAATCCTTTGACCCTCTGAATAGTCATAGACTCTGTCAAGGGGAAAGAAAGAAAAGTTATTAGCAAAATGCCGCTACCGCTGAGCTGTAGCGAAGTACCAGTGTTCCACCTACACTTGCTTCCAGCAGCAGTGAAAGGCTGTATTGCTGCTTCCATTCTATACACTGCAATAATGTCTTTTGTACCTGAAACTGTACCTGCTGATATCAAATTGAAAAAGGTTCCATCGCTGGTGGATGGGACGGGATATGCTACTACGGTTTAAGTGCTTTGATCCCACAGACCAAATTAGTGTTACGGCTTCATAATTTACCTTTTTTGAGTTTGCATTTATTAAATGCTAAACTAAGTGACCTTTGGGACACGTACCAGTCAGGTTCTGACTACTTGCATCTGGCGACTGGTCCTTGAAGTTTTCATCACCAGGAATTGGCTTTCCCGGCACAAATACACAAACGTCACTGTGGAACTAGTGCCATTCTTAGAAATGGTACTGCATTAATTAGTCCCAAACAAATTGCCAGCAGAGTTGTAGAGTGCTTTATATTATGAAGTCAGTTACACGAAGGGGTATTTTTTGTAATGGATCTTGAAAGACTAAATGTAGTTTGTTCCAGAGGCGATACCTGTGTTTGCAATAGATATACTCAGTATTTTGGTTGAACTTTCACTTCTTTTGAAGCTTTATCTAAAGGCACAGCAATAGTGAGTTATTCCTGTAATACCACATTGTACTCAGACAAATATTTTTCTATCAAACATTTTTGTAAAAGCTGTATCTATCTGATTTTATGCAACTTGTGATAATAAATGTGATTTTTATTTTAGAATAAAGCTTGAGTAAGTCTCTTCTCTCAGACTCCGTTCTGACACATCTTTCCGAACATCAGTTTGAGTTAGAACAAAGTCTGTTCATTCTAGTCTCACTACGGGCCCTTAAACTTCAAAAGACAAAAGCTGATACAGGTCTGAATTAGTTTCTAAGTTAACGTGTTAGGTACTAGACCTCAGTATCTAGAACGGCAGACTACATAGCTGGCTTTTACAGCTTCGTGCTCTTGTTATTTGGTTAGACACATCCACCAGATTTCACAGCAGTTAACGAGCCTCTGATTGCCTTGGACACATTCATCATGAAACCAGCAGCAGCGGTAGTAAGACAAGCATCAACTGTCTATCCTTGAGCTGGCCTGAAAGTCAGTATGAAGGTCAGAAAAACAATGACTTTTTCAAACAATTTCTACCTTTGTCATTTCCTTATATGACAGAGTCTTCAGAGGGAAATCGGCAGGAGCTGACAAAGCCAGAGGCAGCTGCCATTCTTTAACAGAGTTATTTGAAAAGGATCTACAAATCAACCGCTAAAACAAGAGCCAAGACTTCTTACCTGGTAGCTTTTTCTCTACTGGCTTCTGTTCTGGTTTCTCAGGACATTTAATTGTCAAAGCTTAAGGAAGAATGGTGAGGTGTTAGTGAATGAATGTCAAGCCCTGTTCTGTCAGGAGCACAGAGTCTTTCTGGTCTGCTTTTATTACAAATTATTTCCCCTAGCTCAGCCTGATCTTCTAAAAAAAATGAGGTTGCAGCCTGCACTTAAGCAGCTAATATAGCATTTAGTCATTCTCTGAAGAATTAGAAGTAATTTTATTAATCAAGTTTTTATTAATCTTTGGTAAGTTAGGGAAAATATTTTAAAAGTGCCTCCCTAATAAGCAACATGGGCTTTCTGGCCAAAAGGAGTATCTACCAAAAAATACTTAACTAGTTAACATTTTAAAATAACCTGCAGTAGCATGGAAACTGCCTACTCGGTTTAAAGCAGGTTTTTGACCCTCAATATCTTGTAAGCACTGTACAAGCACATTTTAAGGAAGTTATTAACCTAATTCTTTCACAAAGATTAAAAGACTCCTCCTTAAAAAAAGGTTTTGATTATGTCTAGCCAACTAGAGTCCTTGTTCTATTTAGTCTTCCACCTAAATGCATTAGAATGTAATGCCTTAATATTTTGCACGTGGAGTGAAAAAAAGGTTCAGTTCTTCTATCAACTGGCAACAAAGCTAAGGGAGTTTGTACGTCTGTGATGTAACCTAGTTTAAATATGTAGACAGCCCCGACTACCAAAGCTATCCCTATGTTAAGATGCTATTAAAAAAAAAAAAAAAGTCAGAAAACAGTGCAGGTATTGAGGTTAAAAATCTCAACTTCGTCTGCAGAGAAGCCATCAGTGTCGGAATGGAGTATTGATTACTCTCCATTAAGTCTTAATTGAGTTAAAGGGGGAAATGAGCAGCACAGAAGCAGGTATCTACTCACTGCTACAGTGTGGAGAAGCAGAATTATGAGCTGCAACGCCATGACACCTTCAAGGCTTTTGAACCTTTTGTTCTCCATATACACCCCAGAAAAACTAAGGCCATAAAATATTTTAAGTGCAGCAGGAAGAATTTTGGCCATTTCTGGCCACTTACTCAGCAGCTGATTTTTCAGTGTCAAAGGCTGTCGTCCCTTCAGCTCTCCTTCTTCAGGTGCCCCGTATTCTGCGTGAAGGAAAGCACACATAGAGAGGAACCTGGCAAAGACAAACTCCACAGCAGCCTGAAGAGCACCGCGGTGTTAGCTCACCAGGGGCTGGGCTTTCCTGAGGCAGCAGGAGCACACGGAGAAGTAGCCATGGGAAGGGGAGGAAACCGAAGAGACTGAACTAGTGCTGCCGCAGTGCCAGAGGGCAGGAAACGCTCATTTGACTGCACTTGTACTTACTGAGACAAAGCGATGGGTATCTGGGGTGGGCAGCAAGAAATTCTTCACTTGGTTTGTTTTTGTCTGGGTTCGAATTCCCACCGGCTGCTAACCAGTCATTGCCAAATATTTTGCGATAATCAAGCTCTGCTCCTTTTCTTTCAGCGGGAAGGATCTGTACTGACGCAGGAATGGGGCATAATATAATTATACAACTTTCCACAGAAGAAAATCTAATTAATGACACCGACTCCTTGCTGTTAGGTGTGCATTATGTTTTAATACTACCAAGACTCTTACAAACCCTGTTGGCAAGCACTGCCCAATCCATATATTCAGGACATTTTAAAGCCATTGATAATCTTACAGCCCCTACCTCCAGGTACTGACTAATCCACGCACGACTATCTAAGCAAAGATGTTACCGTACGTGATGACACAAGGATGTTTTTTGTAACTACGCAGCAGCTGCTGCTTCTGCTCTCTTTTTTATGACAAACATCTGCTGAAAGTTTGATTTGGTTTAGATGATAATGCTGTTTTCCTATTACAGAAGGCTCGTGTTACAGCCACGGAAACAGATTTAACTACGCCACTGCTTCTGTTTTCTGGCCAGTCTATGTTTTTTGTTAACAGTCCTGCAACTTCAGCACCACTTGGGCACTTGAAAAAACCCGCGTCCCTTTCCCTTTCCAGCACCCAAACAAGGAAACTGAAAACAATTCCTCAGGCAATGACTGAATGTTTTTCCCCAGACTGATGCAATTTGGTGAAGTATCACGTACCTCGGACTTGTTCAAAACCTCCAGCTGACCTATCTTGGCAATAATGAGCTGTCTCAGGGTCTCTGGGTTCTTCTCTGTGTCCGCGAAAGGGTTGTTGTGACACAGCAGTAACCGCAGGCTTGGCAGTTTGTCAAGCTCGTTGATAGACGCCCACTGAAATGGAAGGGAGCAGTTGTCTGAGGAAGCAGAAAACACACTTCCTGGCAGAACAATACACCGTAACGTTGACTGTTCCTGGACAGTGACCATGACAGAGATTATTCTTTTGCTCAGCAGAACCAAGTACTTTCATCCTCGTCATTAAAAAAAAAAACAAACCTGCATTACCTTTAATTAAGTAAAAAAACAAATAAGCAAATGAGGAACTACTCAGCATTTTAGATCATTAGAATTCTGCGAGAGGAATTATGAGGAAGCAGAGGGGTAGGACTAGCTACCGTAAACATGTTAAGAAATGTTTTTAAATTTTTACATTATGCCTCTGTGTCGATCGAAGTATTCAACAGTTACCTCAGGATCTCACACGTACAAAGAGATTTTAAAAAGCAAACTGCGCGTTACTCTTAAACAAAGCTACAGGTATTTACACAATGGGAAACGGTCACACTCCAACCTACCTGCGATATTTTATTGTCACTTATTACAAGGCGTTTTAGTGAAGGAAACATTTTAGTCTTGCATCCTAGGAAAGAGAGTAGATTTACAGGACAACAGTGAAAACTTTAACTAAACAGAATTATAAAGCTATAAATCAGTGACTTCTTTTACATACCAAATCCGACATCAGGAAAGTGTATAGAAGATATTCCAGTGTTTCTAAGTAGTAGATGTTCTAATCTGAAATTTCATAGATACCATTGTTACTGTACGCGGCACGGGAAGTTTGTTGTAAAGAAATACTAATTTATTTTTTTTTTTAAACAAAGATCTAATAAACTATTGACATGATGCATAATCACTGACAAATGAATGGCAGCTTCACAGACTGTACCCAGACTTCAGCAGAGTGGTCAGGGAATCAATTTTTCAGAGAATACGTGCAATAATTTCAACATTTCAAAACAGCTCCTGGATTTAAACGGTGTCATTTTCCAAACGATTTCTTTAAATAGCTTGTGGCTGTATAAAATCATATATTTCGGTGTTTTGGTGCTGTTCTGGTGTACAGTGCAAGATAATTCCACAAACTAGCAAAACGATTGTGTTAGTCCCCCAGTTTTCCAGTCACTGTAACTGAAATGCTGAAGCAACACACGGGATGGCGAGCCCAAAGCAAGGGATCGTAGCTCAAGCCTGTAACTACCATAAAGACGCTGCTATCCGGGGTACGGCAACCCAGAAGAATCTGTGTAAAGGGTATTGCCACAGACATTCTTCGGAGGAGGTGGAAATACAACTACCCAGTGCAGTATGGGATTTAGACTGTTTGGGATTTGTTTGTTGTTGGGGGTTTTTTTTATTTATTTTGAAGCACATCTCTTCAGAGTCTTTAAGCTACCCCCAAAAAAGCACTGAAACTTCCAAAAGAGAGTGCCGGTGCAGAGGACGTGCCCCACGCTTCTCCCAGCAGAGAACCAACAGCAGCCTTCCCCGTAGTTAATAACCAAGAGCAGATGACTGAGATGGGGCAGAATTATCACCGCGCTTTTTTACCTCCCCCAACCCCTCTTTGTTTTGCTTTCTTTACAACGGACAGATGAGCAGGCACCATGGGTGTAAAGTGCTCATGCCAAGCGTCCACCGCAAACGGTCTTTCCAGCGTCAGCCTCAGGAGCGACACCTTCCATCAAGCTGCCCAACGGCTTTCCACGGGCGCAGACGACCCCGAGATGGCTGTGCGGCGACGGGCGGACCTGCGTTACGCTGCCGCGGCCAGGAAACCCTTCCTAAGAAACGACTTCCATAGCTCCTTCGCTTTGCCACTCCACACAAACCCTACAGCCCTGTCATCTCGGGTAAAACCCTGTGCATACTAATACAGAAAGAACTTAGTAGCGTGATAAATCACTTTTCGTTTCTTAAGTATATAATGAATACCTAATAACGTACAGCTTAAGAATGTGTTACAACAAAAAAAAAAGATTGTATTTAAAAAGCTTGATTAAATAATCCAGTTACTCTCCTCAAGAGGGCAAAACACCTGTATTTCAAGATTCCATAAATCTTCCACGCAACATCAATACTATCTCCTATTTCAGTCAACAACAGCTACGGAGATGAAGGCCCAGGACAAAGAGTTTCCCACCGATTTGCTGAACGGCTACCTGGGGAGATGTGCGATTAGATGCAGCTGATCTCCATCCAGCAGCTGGTTGTCTGAAAGGTCCAACAGCTTCAGGGTCTGCAGGACATTATCAGGCCTGCCACGTTGGGGAAAAAAACCAAACACAAAAGCAGAACATTTAAAGTTATTTGTTAACAAAAACACTAGTTTTCTAAGTATAGAACTGCATGCAAATAATTGTGTGTGTTTATAAATGTTCTGAAGTACATCAGGTGAAGTTTGCATCGCTTGTTTTCCAATTATGTCGTGGTGATGTAGACATTACAGGAACGTAGCTTTATCTGCTTTGTAACTGAGCAGGACATCAGTCACAAACAACCGACTTACGCGACTCATCTTACCTCTCCAAAACTGTAATGTTGTTAGACATAAGGTACAATTCTTCAAGTACTGGCCATCCTGGAGCACAAAGAAGAACCTAAGAGCAAAACTTCCTTTAATATAACAAAAGCTGGGAAAAATTATTCCAGAAATTATACTTTATGCCGATTTCCTCAGAACAAGCCCTAGCTCCCCAAACCTGAGAAACAAGTATCACGGATTGCCTAGCCCTCCCTTTCTGCCAGCTGGCTCTCTCCCGTGTCTGGACCTACCAGCGCAGGTGACACCGAAGGGGATCTGCACGGCCACAGGGCTGGCAGCTCCAGGCTCGAGGCTGCCTCAGACGGTGCGACCTGGAAACTGAGCTTGTTTTATTCCATCGGGGTGGAGGGACCAGGTCTTCCCTCTGGCGAGGTGAGGAAATGGCACTACGCACTCGGCTGCTAATGGTTCTGGAACCTCTGCACATCTCGTCAGGTCTGACAGAGTTTTTAAATGTCTTAAAATGTCTTTAATTTAAAATGTCAGAGCTTGAAGGCTTCTCTGTCATGGGACTGTGCCAGCATGTGAAACCACTACGAACCACGAATCGCATGAAGTCAGCACATACCCTGAAGTTTTCACGTACTCTAAAAAGACTAAGTTCGTTCAAAAAGGCTACAAATTGAACAACGATGCATTTGTTTTAAATCTCATGTCCTGAAATTACATAAAGATTACTATTTAAAAGATTTATTTTTTGCAAACTTCTACAAGCGGGTAACACAACTTGTAAAAATACACACTTATTACAAAGCAATAGAAATTGCTGGCATAAACCCCAGTTCGGTACGCAGTTGTGACAGTGTCAAAAACTTTGCAGTTCTAGCAAGTGGAGTCTCACAAGCACTGGGACTGACTGGTTTTCTGCAGATTTGTGCCTGCGAGTTGCAAATTATTTTTTTTCGCTGAGATTCTTCTTGTGTGTATTCACAATTGTGCCAAATTAAGTGGGAGCTCATCCTGCTACTCCTTTCTTGGTTAGGAAACTTAGAGAGGCTCTTTCCTCCATCTACATTCCTATTTTCTTGGAAGCTGTAGGTAATAAATTATTTTTAAGCCCCTACCTCTTTTCAAAATGTGTTTGAAATTGGCTAGCAGATTCAAAGCTTTTGAGAGGCAAGAACAGAGACATAATCACCTCAAGCTTGTTTTTACAGGAGGTTACCAAGGTTACGAAGCAGTGAAGCTCAGAGATCTGGACAATCAAATTCCATTTGTTACGTACTTAGCTAACCGATTCTCCTAGAAATGCCCACTACCCTAGACACCAAAAAGCCTCCTTTCATTGGCTATTCATTCTCTCTGTTACAGCTGGATGAAGTTACACAGCTGGATGTACATATAACTGTCTCATTATATACACAATATGAAATATTAACATTGAGATCTCTTCAAGTGGCGGCATAGGATTTGGGGCTCAACTGCTTCACACCCAAAAACATGAAACATCGTCCTGCTGCCGTCTGTGCAACACACGTAAACTTACAAACTCCGATACAACAACTTCCCCTGCTCCAGGGCAAGAGCAGGAAACACCAGTATTTTATCTCTAGTTTGGACAGTGTTTCCCTGCGTCAACAAGACAGACCGAAACAGTTTGGCTGTTAGTGAGGAGGAAGCATGAAAAGAATCTGCCTGCAGACTCAAGAGAACTGGGGGTGTGCTCACTGCAGAGAACCTTCGGGGGATTCCCCCCCAAAGCCTTGCGTTGTGACGGACAGAATAGAAAAACTGCACAAAACTGAAGTATCAGAAGACGTCTGAATAGATTGACCAGATGACTAGAAAACTGCCAGACCCAAATGATAGTGACATCGCAATTCTAAGAAACTAAAATTGCTGAATTTGCAACTGTTGCTTAAACCAGCCTACCTACAGAAACAAAAGTTCAGAGATCTGACACCAAATTAACACTCAGAAAAGATGGTGGGCTTGTTGTGGATAGCGGGGAAGGCTGGAATGAATAGCCAGTGGAGTAGCCACTGCTGAGCAAAAAAGAAAAATGGAAATCCAAGACCTATTGCAAAAGAAATAAAGACAAAAAGAAACAATTGTCACCATGTAAGTCCATCGTGTTCCTATATTTTTGCCTCTTTATCCCAGGAAGCAAATAATATAAATGGGAAAGGCACAAAGAAGCTTAACAAGAGTCATCAAAGCTATCAAACAGAGAATAGCTGTTCTCAGTTACTTGCGTACAAAATATTAAGAATTATTAAGTTAAATTATCAGGCAGCAAGATCAAAACGCCACAAGGGTATTTCTTCATAGGGCACACAATTAAACTGATGTTAAAAGATGTGGATATCAAAAATTTCAAATGGGTTCTTAATACAGCTAGATAAATCATGAAACAAAAAATCTGCAAAGATTAATTAAATTCAGATATATGGTCTCCAGCTCAGGAAGCCCCAGAATTCCAGATTATTTGATAAGAAGCTCTTACCATATGCTTGCCCTTCGCCTAGAATTTTTCCCCACTACCTGCTACTTGCCAGTGTCAGGAACATGGTCCTGCACGTCTGCTCTAACCCAGATTCTTCTTCTGCCCTCTATAATAGTAGATTATTTCATAAATAAAAGATCTTAGTTTGAAAACAGAACGACAAATATAACATTATGATCTAAATGCTGAATAAGAAAAAAAGTTTTTGGAGTCATAAATATGAATTCATTACTCTCAAATGCTTTAATTAAATTTCTAAGTCAATGGTTTCCAACTGTAAGATATTTTACAGGATATCTTTCCCCCTTAAAGGCTATATGTTATGTTTTCAACAATCAACTGACAGTTATACGGTAATAGGCTCTTTTACTGATATATTAATAGAAATCTCAGCTGTATTTACAGATACGCATATAATATACTAATGAAAGAACTCTGTAGAAAAATGATGCTCAAAGCATGTAAATGTGGAGTTATGCATAACTGAATAACATACATTATATACATAACTGCATAACAGCCAAGCATGTCCCTCTAATGTGAGAAATACTTCAAAACAGAGGAACAAAAGAAAAAACCCCACAAGTCTGCTCTTTTTAAAAACTATCCCCACGCCACATATTCTTACATATGGCAATAAATGATTTTAGAACAATTTAGCGGTGAACACCATTTCAATTTTCATCAAAACACTTCTAGGATTTTCAGACTTTGCTTACACTCCCATGGACAATCACTGTATTTCTCTTTTGCCCGGATTATATTTGTTATTATTCTCTATGAAAAAGTTGACTTTTCAAAGTAACTCCCCATATAGCTTAAGCAGTGACATTTTCAAGTGGTTTGTTCCGAGTGTTCAGGTCAGGCAGGTCCCTTTCTTTTTTCCCTTCTGTTTGGCTGCCCTGGAACACCACTTTCAAGCCCAGGTTTACGTCTCCCCACTCACAAAGAACGAATCGAACAAACTTCAATTTTATAAAAAAGCTTTCTGAATCAGAAATGTCTTTACCGCCTATGATGAATCATCAGCTAGAGCAGAGTTTCAAAAACAAACGCAAAAGCTACGGAATCTGAAGCTGCTCTGACTAACCAGGGGCTCCCCTCTGACACCTCGTCGCCCCTGGAGAACCCTGACCCGCCTGCGGCAATGGCTCCGACCAGCCCCTCGGCCACCCTGGCACGGAGGAGCTGCTGCCCGCTGCCAGCGTTTCAACCACCACAACACACAGATGTATTCTGACGAGCCCTAGACGACATTTAAAGTGTTTGTAGCCACTTCATTCTTCCATTCACGTCACCACCCATACTGCTGCTGTTACGGAAGGATTGCCAGCTGTCCTCGCATAAACCCCACGGATGGTTTCAGAGCACGATGAATGGACACGAAACACAAGCATAGCAACAACCCTCCTCTCGCCCTGCTGCAAGAGAGGAGAGCGAAGAAGTTTCTCTCTACTGAACTCAAACCCCAGTTTTGGTAAGTGCTCTATTGCTGGAGAGTGGCTGGCAGCAAAAATCTGAAAATTCAGGTCATTTCACAATATGGTACGCACAAAATCTGCCCCTGAGAAATCCAGATAATGGGCTGGAATTGACAAGGTGTTATCAGTAACGTGGCGCTACCGAGATGTGCTTCGCAAGCCCCATCTCTCAAAAAAGGCTCACTGCTAACAGGTTTGACAACAGGACTCCATTCTTCGTCAGATGTCATGTTGGCGGAGAGTCATTTAAACGCCTGCACGGCTCAGCCCCTGAAACAAGTCAGAGCTCCGCTGCCTCTGTGCCGTACCAGCGTCACACTCAACCAGGCATCACCTATTTGAAGAACGGCCGGTATGTGCAAAGGTCCGAGGCCAACCTCCTGCTGATGCAAGGTGATGCCAAACTAAGCACTTCATGTCACAATGACATGCGTTCTTCCCATTTGGATTTGTTCGATTACACACACAAAACTACAGGCAAACCTTTAATAGCTACAAGGAAACAAAAAGTTCATTCACACAAACCTTTGGGACGTGAATGTTAAAGATCAGTCATAATCAATCTTCTCTATAATCAATCTCTAACAATGAAGTTATATTATACTCCAACTGCTTTATCTCGACTTGGCAATCTACAAAAGTAGATGAAGTTCAATGTTTCTTACACTCCTGCGCCAAGAGAACTTCCTACATTATGTAGGAGCCACGTTAGTTACTGAGTATCTAACACAGTCACCTCACCTTTTCTAAGGGCGATCACATTTCAGTAGAACAATATAATGCAGAAATGTTTATTGTGCTTTCCTTGCCTCAAAAATCTAACAATATAAATAAATAAGAAAGAAAAAAACAGGAAAGGTTATTACCTCTGTCCATGTTATCTCAGTTTGATAAAGTGCTAGAATCCTCAGTTTTGAAAATATGCTGGATCCAGAAGTTGATGTAGATGGAAATGTAATTTTGTTTTCACTGTGTAAAAAGAGTAACCATTAGGATAACGAATAACTGCATTTATTTAAGTCACTAATTTGGAATTGTGTATTAAAGACAAAAACAATTTACACAAAAAAATTTTAAAAGTCACTGCCAAGGTGTCACATATTTTACAATATTATAAAATACCTTTCTAGTTATATTCAATTGTACTCTTTCCTAATTTACTTTCCTAGTTCACCAATGCATATTTAATCAATTGTGGCCTTCCTCTCCCCCCCTTTCTACTCTAAGTTTTGAATATGAAAAGAATGATTTTCATTAACATTAAATGCAACAAAGGCAGATTTTGGGCTTAAACTCCTTAGTGTCAATTGAAAATACCGAGCCTACATGACTATCCAGACCCCAGTAAAACAAAAGGATGTAAAATCCACTCTAAACAGCAAAATATCACTATAACGTAGTTAAAAGTTTCCCAAATCTACAGTCTTCAACTTAGTTTTCATTACTCACCCCCAAACAAAAGGTTTTATTTCTTTCCTAAGCTCTGATCTATCTGCATATTATGGTAGAAATCACTTGGTGTAGTTATACTTACAAACTTATGGGTTACATTTCCCCATTTAAGCAAGCTCTTGGAGAGCTGGGGGATGGCTAATCGCTTTTACTCTTCTTCCAACATGCCTTGCACAAAAAAGTTCAGTAACAGACTTACCTGCTAATGTCTTTCTTTTTTAAAGTAAACAGAAGGTTAAAACAATAAAAAACAAATTTGGACATTTCAGTTTGTAGTCATAAGTGTCAGATTCCAGCATCAACCCATCAATTTGCTTTCCAATTTTATCACGCACAGCTTCTGAAACCCCTCAGCCCAGGCCACGCTGCTCAGCAAAGAGAACCCAAACAGGCTGGCGAACCCAGCAGCCGAACAGACCGCTGCTGCCAAACCTAACTCAAGACGCCACGCGAGACTTCCGAGCAGTAAGGAAGCGTTCCTAGTGCTTTCACAGCCAGGCTGCCAACTCCTGCAGCAGCGGCACCTCCAGGTCTTGGCTTCTTCTCCGGGCGCCCGTCTCCAGCACAGTCCCGCAGCCCGCGGAGCCCACGCAGAGGCACCCAGCGCGCCTGACCCGCTGCCCGTGCATGGCAGCCCGGGCTGGGGCTGCGGCCAGGCTGGGCTCCTTGCTACAAACCACGCTCACACACGCAGGGTTAAGTCAGTTCTGCCTTCGGGCAAACTAAGCGTTAAAATCAAGTAAATTGTCAAGTAAGTTGTCTTAGATGCCACAGAGGTGTAGAAGGGCATCTTCCGACGCTGTAAAAGAGTTTGTACGCTCCCGGTTTCCACATTTCTATAAAAGCACTCTGAGTAACTGTTTTTTACCTAAGGTCTAACTGCTTAAAAGATTCTACAGCGCCCTGTAAAAATTTATAATGCATTTTAATGCAGTCTCCCTAGCCAACAAGCCAATCTGCATAAAAATGATGAGTTCTGTTATGTAGAACATCACTGACAAATGCCTAAATTCCTGTAAATGTTTAATGGCTGAAATCGGTATTCTGTTTTTCAGACAACTGTGGTTTTTCTAATTTTGCAAAACTCCAGTCAACATCCATCTGTCCCAAACACTTCCCCAAAATTTAGTTTTACATAGATGCTAAACTCCCAGGGTTCTGCTCTTTCCTTTAAGCGAGACGTCTGGAAAATACAGCACATACACAAGTTGTTTAAGGACAAGATTTAAAAAAAAAAAAAAGTATTAAAAAACTTAGCTCCCATTCAAAGGAGCGCTGAGGCATCCAGTTACCTTTAGAAAGCTGACCCTGTGTCTAAAAAAGCCTTGTCTTTTCTGCCCCTACCCAAAGGAACAGAAACCCAAATATGAATATTTATACCTGACATCAAGTGTTTCCAGATTTTGAACTTGAGAAGCAATAGCTGTTACCGTCTCCCAAGATGATACCAGATTTTTTGATACATCTATATGCCTGACATCTGAAATTTCACATTAAGAAAAAGAAACTTATCTCAAATCTGAACTTCCTTTTTTTAGAAATTAGAATTAGGGTTTGTTTTTGAATCAAACAAACAGAAACAGATTACACTTGCTTGGGCTAAGAGATACTATGGCTCAGTTAAAGCAAATTTTATTTTAATTTGTGGTATGGAAATAGTTTTGTAAAAGAGCTTAACTTTACAAAACCTAAAATGGATTAATTTCTGTATTCACAGGAACTCTTACCAGTCCTTACAAATGAACAAATAATACCCGCTTTGTATTTCTGTAACATCACTACATGTACATTGAACGCATTATTTATTACATATGGGAAACCTCTGGTGCCTATAGAACGTATCAGTTGTATTTTTATGGAGTTATCTATTCTAGAGTTAAATTTAAAAACAAACCCCAATGCTGGAGCCTTCTGAAATCACAGTCACAGTAGCAACCTATGACAATATTTCTATTTTCACCCACAATTTTCATTCTCTCTCAAAAAATTTTAACTCTGTAAACACTGCATTAAGTTTCTAAACATGAACTGCAGTTTTAAACATCTTTTTTAACAAAAGGATACAAATATCATTCACCGAAGTGAACGGCTGGAACGCTAAAATATGTATTTTATTTGTGGTGTCACGCAATACAGCGAAAAAAGGATACTAGTGCATGTTCTGCTGATCTCCTCTGTGGGACCGGCATGGCTCACTGCACACCCCCGCACGGAGATGTCCACCAGTCGGTTCAGCTGGCTAAACGAGAAAGAACATTCTGTTAAGTAATCTTCAATCAGAAATAGGTCCATTATATAAATACCTGGTTGTTACAACTAAACGAGATCCTTTCCGTGCCTATCATCTCCTTTAGAATTAGCAGGGGGCAGACTGCTACATTGCAGCGCCTTTCTTACCTGAAATCAGACATAGCTCTGCTATTTTTCGCCTTTACATTGCTACTACAAAATAGGTCTGGCTGAACCACAATCCCCACCCCCAAAAATCCCAACCAACCCTCATCCAACGGACAAAAAAAAAAAAGAGTGATAAGCCTGACAAAATATAGCTATGCAAATTAGAATTTAATTAGAGGTTGTAAGTTAAACAGGTTTCTTGTAATACTTTTTGCTAGAGGTTCTACATTATTTGGGCATTCTTTGTATCACTTAATAAAACAAAGAAAAAGAGTATTTTTGACTGCTTAGTGTGCTCCGGGAGACACAGGGAGACCCGCTGTGGAGTAGCAGCTCAGGAGGCGGCTGCCACCTGCTGAACTGACACCTCTGCTGCGGGAGGCCACGAAAACTGCAGTCCACGGCACACCACGAAGCTCCTCCCTTTCCTACGCTTCCAGATAAATGAAGATGACACGAACCGACCGAGAGACTTCTTCACTAGCAGTCCAGTGACTTTCTGCCTTCCCTCTCTTCGTTACAAAGTCATTACTGATATGAGTAAACAAAGGGGAAATAATACTGTACAATATTAAGAAAACATTAAAATACATCTATTTAAAAAGGACCGTGCATATGTATAATGATTGCCGATATTGTGATAATTTATCTCACTCATTCCTCCTCTAATATCATCACCTCCTACTTTGTGAAATCAAAACGAGGATTGTGAACACCGAAACATGACATAATCCCAGTTTCTATCTGCAAAACAGGTAAATTATGAAGCCACAATAGGAAGATTTCTTGTCTCTTCCACCGTAGTGCGGTTCAGCTTACTTTCAGAGATACGACAATATTATATGCAGGGCAGGCAGCTTCCTTTCCTTACACCTGAACTGCTACTTGATGAATCAATCGCTAAGAGTGTAGCTTAAATGTTCATATATTACACTTGCCTTTGTTGTTCTGTAATAGAGTCCATGCCAACAAATTCCACAGTCTTCTTTCCGACTACCAATGTGTCCTGTGCCCCATGCTGCACATCTTGCTCATCATTCAGTCCGTACCGATCCTTTACTGCCGTAAGGAAATCTACTCCAAAATTTGCCTTGTTTGGCCGGATAAAGGATCCTCCTCTGGGATGCCTAGAACAGAGCAGCCAGGGAAAGGTGGAATACAAAAAGTTACCATAAGAATGACCAGTCTCAAAAGTACTAACTGTTACTTTTTTAAAATACTGGGAACCTAAGCAGTCAAAAGGCAATTCTACAGGCTGATTTTAGACATCACTGTTCCCACGCGGTGAGACCAGGTAAGACTGGCAAAGCATCTCTGACAGTCTTTGACCCAACAAGTTCACATTGTGAGGCGGTGCGAGAACTGATGCACCAGGTCACCAAAGGTACCTACACATCAGCATTACAACGTCAGCGCCATGACTAGAAATCACTGTTTCCAAACTGATTATGAGCTCACTTTCCCCCCAGAATTAAGTTTCTACCGATGGACAGACACAAAGTTACCCAAATCACACAACAAATGCACCCAGAGTCTGACCACAGCCTAAGGCCCACAGGAATACTCAGAACAGTCACTGCCTCGTTATATTTGACTTGAATAATTCACTTGTAATTCTAAAAGAATGCAGCTTTCTCCTTCCAGCCACAGAAATGACACAAGATGCAAACTGTAACACCTGGAACTCTTACACAAACTTTTAAAAATTCTGATACTGACTTGGTAGTTAGTTTGAAACTGAATATTCAACAGAATTATCCAGCTAATGTACACTCTACACAGTCCTATGCAGTTTCCTAGTTTTTCTTGAGCACTGAAAAAGCTTGCTAGCATGACAGTTTCTTGCCATGCAATTGCTTTGACAATGTCTATGAAAGTTAGCAAGGAAACACGGTCTCTAGGAAGAGCTGGCCAAGTTGTGGGAAGGGTATCACGGAGCAGACGGAGGATTTGATAGGAGGGTCAGCCAGAAAACAGCAGGAAGAAAACTGGTAGTTACGATTACTTCTCTGCCTTGCAGCTGACAAGAGTACAGACTTGGGCTGGAAAGTACCCAAAAGTCACTTATGTAAACAAAAAATCCTCTTTTCAAAACAGCATGTAAACATCAAGTGGCTAATTAGCAAACCATAATATAAACCACCAACACTACAGAGTTCAAAATTCTCTCAGAAAAAGAGTAACTAGAGACCCTAAGTGCTACAGAGCTATTACAAGTAGATGGAATAGCTTGGGCACCGTATATTCACATTTTTATTAAAAAAAATCAGTACCAGAAATTGCCTGTGCTGGTTTCATTCATTAATGTTTCTAATACCTATTCAAGTACTCTCACATCCTAAAGAAGAATCTGGGTAGAAACTAGATATTATTTGCTCTAAAAATATTTCTAGTCTAGTTTTTTAGTGACTAAACTCAGAGCACAATGATTACAAACACAGCAGAAAGGCACACTCTTAGAGAATGTAAAACCAGTGTGCACTTCCATGTTTGATAAGTATTTTCAATTCTCTACATTTCTAATTCAGTAACCTTCTCCTAAGTCTTTCCTTCCATTCTTTTGAATACCTGGCAAACATTTGGCTACTTTAAATGTTAAACTTCCTCAAACGTAAAAATTACGTGACTCTTTCTTAACACCACTTCTTAAAACAGTAAATGACATTTTCACCATCTAAGCACCTCTTACCTGTGAAGTGTATCACTTTTGCATTTAAGTCTCTCCGTCACCACAGCTATTCCTAAGCCCATTTCTGCTCTCTCAGGTCACCGTTCCTACTGGCATCTCCTTCCTCATTGGCGTTTCAGGAGCCAGTTCTATCTCCAGGAAAAAAGGCAAAGGGAATGAGCTACCTTGCCCCTTGTCACACGAAGCTACAGGATAAGTATTGTGCATTTCTCTCTCAAGACCCTTCTACTTTTCGTTTTGACCATAGCAAGATCATAGGGTTTCTCTCTCCTGTTCCTATCGCTTCCAAGCACTATGCATGCTATCTTCTCTAATGTATACTCAAATCCGCTGCGCAGCCTAAGTTTCTTTTTCAGTTCCATTCTTTTAATGTGATCTACTTCTTCAAGAACTGTCACAGAAAAGGACAGAAAAGGAGACTGCAACAGGAACCTACTTTCAGGCAAAACAGAGTTCAAGGAGAGAGGTCACTTACCTGTAACTCATTTTCCCTAAAATACACTGCCTGTGTTAACTTTCACACTAGGGAATATGGACTGTGCAAGCCATATGTGCATACCAAACAACTAATGCACAGCACCTGGACCTGTGAAAAAGCAGACCTACTAGCAACCAGTCTCCACAACCAGGAATTAAACAGATAAATCCTAATCGAAAGGGTCATCCAGCATGCACATGATCAGATGGAAGAACCTGCAAACTACTGACCAACCTGACTTCAGCTGAACATTCACAAATCTGGGAACAGGGCTTTTGCTTCCACATGCATAAAATGTCCTGCAGCCAGGACAATACACCGTGCAGAAACGAAGCGGTAGAAGATACGCACCAATTTCCTTAAGCAGAAAATCTGGAATATGCCCAAGTGGAGCTCTGACAGCCAGCTGGCTCTGGTTAATACTGACACTTCTTACTGACTTGTAAAATAGGTAGGTTGACCCCAATCTCAGAAGCCAGCTTGTAGGACACTTCCTAATCATGATTCAGTAGCATGAAGCAATACAGTCCATCTGCTAGCTGCCCAGGGCCCCTGAAAGGTACTCATTAAAATTTAGATCAGCTATCAGCTTACACTGGTTAACCATTTCCCCGAATAAAGAGAAAATTTGGCACCATTCTTCTTTGCTAATGTAAAACAAAGTGGTAGCACCACTCCCCATTACGGGTACATGATTGCTCTTCACATGCTAGAGAGACTTCCAAGTACCTGAAGAATAATGCAGTAGTACATAAACTGCCAACAGCTACACGCTTGAGCTGTCTGACTGCAGAAGCAAGCTTCTGAGCCATGGAGAAAGATCTCAGCTTTATCAGCCTAGATAGTAAAGGTAGGTGGAAGGGCTTCTTTGCACAGTACCAGCTGCTTGCAATGATTATCTCAAGGCAATTATCATCACAACTGGGGCATACACACTACAAAGCCCACAAGGTGTCATAAAATACAGCCAGTTGAACCCATGCACATCTTTTCTAGACAGGTTCTGAACAGATCTCTTCCTTTTAGGGGAAAGTGCTCAACAGACCAGACTTCTTCTAGAAGAATCTACACACCGCAGTAAAGAAAACACTTCAAGTTTTAGAACAGTCTGTGGCCGCTGTGGCATCAAACCACGCGTATAAGCGACCCCTAACACTAATCCGCTATGGTGTATCAAATTCCTGGCTGCACAGCAGAAGCTTTGCAAATATTACCAAGTACGTGCAGTTCTTGCAAGCTTACCTTGGTCAAACAGACACGAAAGCGGAGCCTGAGCTTTCACAAAGCAAGGAAACAGCAGGACATCTGCAGTTCCAGATGCTGCCTTAAGGTTCTGCTGGTGCATAAGGCATGTCTGAATAGTGGTTAGGGACAACTGTTTTGTTTCAACCCTCTTCTGTCGACAGCAGAGAGCAGGAGTCTCTGCTGGCTACGGTGACACACAGTGAAACAATCAAAACCCGCTAGCCGCGACCTTCTGAGGCTAACAGGAATCTTGGGAACACATTCTCCCCTTGCTAAATGACAATCGCTTTTTCTTCACAGACACTAAAATGATATTGAAGTCTTCCTGTATTTGAAGAGTTCATTTGTGCTCTAAGCAGATTTTCCTGCAGGTGAACCTGTCATTCTTCAAGGAGAGACAGTCTAGTTTAATATAAACAGCTCTTTTTTTGGGCAGGAACATAAATTTCATGCAGACAGTAACATCTGACTGGTCACAACTGCTGTCTGTAAATTCAAGAACATGTCCCTAGACAAGTTATAAAACTCACTGAAGAAGGAAAAACTGCAAACATGTGATGCCTTTGCCAGGATAACTTGGCATTTCAGGACTACAGAAATAGAAAAAAGTCAAAGGTCCCACCAGAAGAAAACTGAGTAACGTAAAGGGGGAAAAAAGGCCACAAAGATCTGAGCAGCAAGTGCAATTCTGCCAGGCTGAGAACATCGCAGAAACCAGCTTTATTATACTTCCCTCTCTTTCTCTGGCTTGGTGTCAAAGTCAAACCTGGGGAAATGGATTACAGTTCAATAAGGTCAATACTTCTAGTAACAGTATCTGCTGAAATCTCAGCATTCTTCTGGAAAGTGATCTGGGAAGAATACAACATATGGGGGGAGGGGGAGGATGTGTTCCTTTCAATTACGACTTAAAGCACTCTAAACGTGTGACAGCAGAATGTTACTCCCATCTTAGGAGGTAAGCAGAGAAGTATGTCATCCACTGCTGGGGAATCCGCACATCTCCCCCAGCAAAATGGCAAGGATTAAAACAGCTGCTAAGACAGCCATGCCTGTGCCAACACCACATGTGAATGGAGTCCCAAAAACCAACAGAGAGGAGGGCTAAGGAGGAAGATGACCCTTCTGCCAGATGAAATGAGGAGGACTCCACTTGACAGGTAGCATAGAAGAAGCTTGAACACCTGTAACTGTGGGTAGAAAGAAGAGGGCACCAGAGCAGCAGCGAAAACCTGGTCTGATGCTGTCAAAAGCCACCCCCTCAGCAGCACATCTCTGCCCAGGCCAGACAGAGCTGCCTCCTGGTCAGACGCCGAGATGAGCCTGTGCCCAGCAAGGACAGACATGGTGGGGAGCGATGTCTACCGACAGCCAAAATAATAGCTTCCTCAGTTATCAGGAAACAAGACTTTATTATCAGGGGAAAAAAAAAAAAATCATAAAAATGCCACTAGAGTATGCATTGCCATTTCCAGCTAATCCAGAGTTGACCAATGCGCTCATGATGTCAGCATGTTTTGAAGTACGGCTGTTTTGTTCTTTGGTTCCCATATTCTTAAGAAGTTTAATCAGCACCACATAATACATGACCCAGATAAACATACTGCCATGAAACATACAAGTTCAGGTCACATTGCCAAAAAACTTACTCCAAAGACCAGGTAGCTGCAAGCAGACCTACTGATTTACCCAAATAAGGACTACAAAGAAGAGAATCTTAAATTCAGTTTTATTTTCCTCTTATGAGCTCATTTTGAAATGTTACTCTGAAAGATTTGTACTTTTTTTTTAAAGCATTATTTTCAAAATTACCTTAAAATTAATTTTAAAATGTCCTTTTGTTGCGTTTGTTTACAGTACAAGCTACTCCATCAGCTGCGTCTGCTTATCAGAATTCAGAGAGTGAGCAAAGTAGGCCTGTAAGCAAAGGATACTACTGATAAGGTTTGAGCAGGGAAAAAAAAATAAAATTTATTTTTATATATGTCTATACATTATACAAAGAAACACAACTGTCCCCCAACAGTAGTAGGAAAGAGGTGACATTTTAGGTTGTGGGCTTGTTTTTTTGTTTTTTTAGCATAATTTTGATAAAATAAGGTAACCGTTTTTTACTTGAGTTTGCCTACATCTTCACAATTGCTATGTGAGCTAGAAGCCAGTGTGCACAGAAAGTTACTAGAACTACTATTTAAATGCTCTTAGACTCCAGCAGGACCATCTCTGATTGGAACAAGGCAGAGTACAAAGAACAGGTATTGTAAGAACTTGCTTAAAGATCACTACGTTTAAATTTATTATGGGTATCTCCAGCTTCGCTCCAAAAGTTGATCCTTACAACAAGAATTGAGATCACTGTCCGAGATCTCATCTCCCAGGAGCACGCCAATGGTTGCAAGAAAAGCAAGAGTCTACACACAGGTATATAAATATTATACACACACGAATGTCAAGCCCTCGAGTTTCTGAAAAACATCCACAACACGTTGAACTGTTTCAATTGTTTCTTCTGTCCAGAGAGATATGCAATGGCCAGCCAATTATTTTTATTATTTCTCCTACAGCAGAATACACCTAACTTCTACTTGGAAATGGCTTCAATTAAATTCAAAACATTTAAGAAGCAATTTCTGCTAACACAATTCATTCAAAAGACATGGTTCTCTAATACCGTAATTTCCAATTCTTTAGTTAAGAAAAATGCAGCAATGCTGATTTTTTTTCTTGCATTAAGTGTGCTTATCCTCCTTAAGCCTTGTTTTATTCTTATTATTAGATACAGGGGAAAAAACATGCAGTCCTCACAGGTGGTTGTTTAGGTTGTTTTTTTCTTTCTTTGTTTTTCTAAAGAACAGATTTTGTTTTATCGTCTCATTTTCTGGTAATGAGGTCTCTAAGGCTTCCAGCTTACACAAATGTAGAAGTGAAGAAGATACAGACTAAGAATTCCGATTTGCACTACAGAATGTAATCTACTCCTTCCTTGTTTATGCCTGTTTGGCTACAGGGAAGAGACAGTATTCCTAGAAAGGAGTTCAAAATCGCTACTTTTAAATTTTGACTTATTTAATAGATAAATTCTTCTACTGACTCAGTCCGAGCCCAGATGGCTCTACTCGCTGGTGTGAGAACAACTTTGATCTGAACTAATAATGAAGTATATTCTTAAACAAGCTCTGAACTGCTGTCAGCTCTCAACATAAATACAGCAGCCTCCTCTGCTGCCTCAGGGATTTCCATTTGTCTCCTGAACACCTTCTGGCAGATACAAAACTAGACCTACTTCCCCCACAGTATAGAAATAATAATTTTAATCTTTTTTTACGGTGTGACATTTTACAGCAACAGTTCTAAGTCCCTTCCATATCATATTCCTATATTCAGATAGGAGAAAGTGACAAGGCTTACCCACTTATAAAAATGGAAGCCCAGCACGAGCCGGCGATGTGCGCTTGCAGCCCAGAAAGCCAACCGTATCCTGGGCTGCATCAAGAGCAGCGTGGCCAGCAGGGTGAGGGAGGGGATTCTGCCCCTTTACTCTGCTCTCGTGAGACCACACCTGGAGTACTGCATCCAGCTCTGGAGCCCCCAACATAGGAAGGACATGGATGTGTTGGAGCAGGTCCAGAGGAGGGCCACAAAGATGATCTGAGGGCTGAAGCACCTCTCCTACGAGGACAGGCTGAGGAAGCTGGGGCTGTTCAGCCTGGAGAAGAGAAGGCTCCGGGGTGACCTTAGAGCAGCTGCCAGTGTCTGGAGGGGCCTACAGGAAGGATGGAGAGGGGCTCTTCACAAGGGTGTGTAGCGATAGGACAAGGGGGAATGGCTGTAAACTAAAAGAGGGCAGATTTAGATTAGATATTAGGAAGAAATTCTTCCCCATGAGGGTGGTGAAACACTGGCACAGGTTGCCCAGAGAAGCTGTGGCTGCCCCCTCCCTGGCAGTGTTCAAGGCCAGGCTGGATGGAGCTCTGAGCACCCTGGTCTGGTGGAAGATGTCCCTGCTGATGGCAGGGGGGTTGGAACCAGATGATCTTGAAGGTCCCTTCCAACCCAAATCATTCTATGATTCTATGATCACAACTCTCGCAATCTGAAAACACATGCACTGTTACTACAGGCTTTTAATTATTCTTTTGGAGGAAATTCTCATAAAAAGTTTTCTCTCTTGAATCATATTGAGAGCGAAACAAAGTACAGGTACAAATACACCACCTCTGGCTCTGGAAAAAATCTTTGAACCATGACTCGCCAAAGCTACTGAGATGCTGGAAAACTGTCACTAGCTATTTTTCTTGTTCTGTCACACTTTTCCAGCCTCCTGCTATTAGCCAGTGTCAGAGGCAAGAAACTAAGTAAGACAAATATTTGGACTGGCTTCATCCAGCTATTCTTAAGGACTTTCACTTACACGCAAGCTGAAAAAAAAAAAATTATTTGCTTATCCTCACATCGATGGCTTTAACTTTTTCAAAATAATTAAGATGAGGAATTAACTTCAGAGAAAAGTCTTCTCACGTTTTCCAACAAACCAACGCAGAAACACATCCAAAAGCAAGACCACAGACAACTTTCAATTTGTTTTCTTGGTTTGTCACTTTCTTTCACATTTTCAGAAGGAGTGCTCACTGTCACAGGATTTGATTTGTATTAGATTCACTTCGCTCGAATAAGCACTTCGACAGTTCTGAACAAACTGTAATCAAACGGCCCTCGTACGGTTATTACCAGCCTTGGAAAGCAGGAGGTGGAAAAAGACCTAGAAATCTCTCCCTTTCACCTCATTAATGTGAGACTGACTGTGATCCAGCGGTTAAAACAAACCTCCATGTAACACCACATCCTTTCTCCAAAAGCTGCCCATAGAAAATGGTTGGGAAATTACAACAACAGGGCAAGTATTTTCACGATACAGCCACAGAATACTCTCTCATCCTTCACCACTTCAATGCTCAGGAACTTACCGAGCTAACAGCCCTTAGTATTTAAGGGCCATTGATGAGTTTTCTTCTATGAATTCATCCGGTTATTTTTTAACTCACAAACTTATAGCTGCTGCAGTGTCCTCTGACACAGAAATCAACAGCTTGCTGCTGTTAGCATCAACCCTAGAGTCCTGTGCATCTCAATCTCAAACATGTTAAGTGCTTGAGTCTTTAAACTTCAATGTAGTGCATGTATATACTTAAAAAATCCCACACAGCTACACTTGGTTTTGCATGTGTTAAATGCAAGCAAATATACTTAGCAATACATCAGTGATACAAATATAATCCAAATCATTATCAGGAAATTGGTATTCTTCCTTAACAAGATACATGCAAGTCATCTTAAGTCCAAATCTAAACTACATTTGAGACAGTTAACACAGACCAATATTTCATTTCAGAATTACCTAAGGAAGGCAAGTAGGACTTCTGGATTTCCTTACTAAAGCAGAAGGTCTAAACCTACTAAAGATAATATTAGTAACATCCAAAAGTCACGTTTTATTACATACCTCTGAAAACATGACTTGCAAACTATTTACCACATTCTAATCCCTGTAACTGGATTAATAACAACACAACAGCCTTTACGGCATAGCTAGTCACAGCATTCAGATTTATTATATTTTTAATATCAGCCAACTGATAACAAAAGGGTTTGCTCTACAAACTGCACAAGGGCATTTTCCCAGCACCATCTCTGTCACTACGCATGAGCTGCCAACACTGTGAATCAACTCACCTGCACTTAAAATACTGTGTTCCTTCGTAGGTACCATCATGCTTTCCTCTCTGAGGATCATCCCATTCCACACCAAGCCAAATTCCTGAAAAATATGGTAGACACATTTTCAAATTTATGGCATCACAGCGTAGAAATCCTGGTCGGAAGGAACCTCTGAAGTTCACCTAGCCTAACCTTCTCCCTCAGTGCAGGAGATGATTGTCACCAGGGCTAAAACAGCCTAGCCAGGGAAGTCGTTACCTGGACAGATCTCGAAAACCTCTGAGAAAGATTCCAGCTTGTCTGGACAGCCTATTCCAGTCCTGCATTACCTCCATAGAGAAAGATTTTCCTGCTGTTCTAGTTTAGAACCTTTCCAGCCACCATTTGTGGCCATTGTCCCTTATTATAAAATCTAATACTAATAAGAAGAATTTGGCTCTGTCACCTTCGTAATCGCCTGTCAAACAACTGCAGGCAGCTATTAGATGCCACTTCATCTTCTCTCCACCGCACTAACCAGGCCCAGATCCCTCAACCTCTCTTCACAACACACGTACGTGGTCTACACCCTTGACCACCCTGGCAGCCCTCCACTGGATCCTCTCGAGTTTACCTACATCCCTCTTGAACTGGGACAGCCCCAAACCAGGTACATTATTCCAAGTGCAACCTTCTGAAGAACCCCTGCCCCCAAGGGAGGGATAACAGCTCCCTCTGATCTCCTGGCCATGTCCCTCGTTCTAAGGTAACCCAGCACAACGCACACCTTGCTTGTGACAAGAGCTCGCTGTTGGCTCATATTCACGACAGCACCCACCTTAACTCCCACCCAAGTCCTTTACCACAGACCCTGTGGGTTGCTAGTCCTTCTCAGCCTGTACGGATACACGGCTGGATACACCCCAGGCCATGCGGGGTCCCCAGTGGGATGGGGAGGAGAAGGGACAAAAAGCAAAACTCGTGGGTTGAGATAAAGACAGTTTAGTAAGACAACAAAGGAAATACTACTACTAATGAGTATGCAAAACAAGCCTACACACAATGCAATTTCTTTTTTCCTCACTGCCCAACGACTGATTCGCAGCCAGTGCCTGAGCAGCGATTGTGGAATCTGTGGGTTTCCTGGAGCTCACAACTTTCGCCAAACTCACAAATTATGCAGAACTTGCCAAACTCTGGAAAGAGACTGAACTCACGGAAAAAGAGAAGATTCCTGCCCCCCCTCTCCAGCCAACCCCCATTTATAAACTGAGCATGATGTCCACAGTATGGGATATTTCCACCGGCCAGCTTGGCTCTCTGTGTCTGGCTGTGCTCCCTCCCAGCTCCTGCACCCCTGCTCATTAGCCAAACATGGGAAACTGAAAAAAGTCCTTGATTTCTTAGCAACAACTAAAACCAGCAGTGCTATCAACATTCTCCTCGTACTAAATCCAAAACATGGTGGCTACTGGGAGGAAGATTAACTCTATTCCAGCCAAAACCAGGACAACCTCTTAGGCCCAAACCTAAATTTCACAAAGCTTGTTCCAGATTGCAATTCTACCTTTTGTCACATCAGCCAGTTGAGGGTGAATGCTGTTCATTATCTGAAATGCTGACAAATACATTAAACAATACAGAATCCAGCATTTACTTCTGTAGTACTCGTGCAGTATCAGATACCAAGTCACCGACTACCACTTCTCCAGCTGACAGACCTGTGGACTTTCAACCCCTTTAACAGTGCATTCATCTGGCTTGTATATCTCCAGCTTCCAAATAAGATTCTTTAGAGATGCTGTTCAAAGACTTATTAGAGTCAAGGAGCATTACAACCCCTGTTCCTCCTTTGTCCACGTTCCCAGTCATATCCTCACAGAAGATAATCGGGTTTGCCAAGCACAACTTGTTCTTCCTTACAAGTACCGAGTATTCCCAGCTACCATCTTATCCTTCATAGGCTTGGAAATGGACTCCAAGGGAACATGCTATGTGATCCTTCCAGGAACTGAAGTGCGACTGATGACAGTTCCCTGGCCATCCTTCTTGCCTCTTCTAGAGCTGTACGCAAGGCCGGTCTCCCTCCAAGCATCAGCAACCTCCCTATCCTGCCAGCACAGTTTTTCAAAGGCGACATATGGTGCTCCCACAATCAGACCGGTCAGATCTTTCAGCAAGCTGGGCTGAGTCCTGTCTGTCCCCATGAACCTGAAGACGTTATCAAAGGGGCACCCAGACTGTTGGTCTGCTGCTGCTGCCTGTCTCTCTCCTTCCCAGACTACACCAGCACAGAGAGGTCAGGGAACAGACTGTCCATGAAAACTGATGGAAAAAGGCAGGCACTAAGATCTTTCCGCTGTAAGAAAGAATGGAATCAATTTCAAACAAAAATACTTCTTGGTCTCCTTTTGACAATGTTTTGGTTTGGCCTGGATAAATGCCAGGTGCCCATCAAAACCGCTCTATCACTCCCCCTCCTCAGCTGGCCAGGGGAGAGGAAATACGATAGAAGGCTCGAGGATTGAGACAAGGACAGGGAGAGACCACTCACCAATTACCATCACAGGCAAAACACACTGAACTTGGGGAGAAAAGGGAGTTTAATTCATCCACAATCGAAAAAAAGAGTAAGATAGTGAGAAAATAAATCCAGATCTTAAAGCACCTTCCCCCCACCCCTCCCTTCTGCCCGGGCTCAGCTTCACTCCCGCTTCTCTGCCTCCTCTCTCCAAGAGGCATGAGTGGATGGGGAATGGGGGTTATGGTCAGTTCATTGCATGTTGTCTCTGCCGCTCCTTGTCCCTCAGGAGGAAGACTCCCCACACTCTTCCCCTGCTCCAGCATGGGGTTCCTCTCACAGGAGACATTCTCCATGAACTTCTCCAGCATGAGTCCTTCCCATGGGCTGTAGCTCTTCACGAACTGCCCCAGCATGGGTCCTTCCCACGGGGTGCCAGCCTTCAGGAACAGGCTGCTCCAGTGTGGGTCCCCCAGGGGGTCACAAGCCCTGCCAGCAAACCTGCTCCGGTGTGGGCTTCTCTCTTCATGGGCCTGCAGGTCCTGGCAGGAGCCTGCTCCAGTGTGGCCTCCCCACAGGGTCACAGCTTCCTTCAGGCATCCATGTGCTCCGGTGTGGGCTTCTCTCTCCATGGGCCCGCAGGTCCTGGCAGAAGCCTGCTCCACTGTGGCCTCCCCACAGGGTCACAGCTTCCTTCAGGCATCTATGTGCTCCGGTGTGGGGTCCCTTCCATGGGCTGAGGGTGGGGATCTGCTCCACCATGCACCTCCATGTGCTGCAGGTGGACAGCCTGCCTCACCATGGTCTTCAGGGCTATGAGGATGATGAGGGGACTGGAGCATCTCTCCTACCAGGAAAGGCTGAGGGAGCTGGGCTTGTTTAGCCTGGAGAAAAGAAGGCTGAGAGGGGACCTTAGAAATGCCTATAAATATCTCAAGGGTGGGTGTCAGGAGGATGGGGCCAGACTCTTTTCAGTGGTGCCCAGCAACAGGACAAGGGGCAACGGGCACAAACTGAAGCAGAGGAAGTTCCAGCTGAACAGGAGGAAGAACTTCTTCACTCTGAGGGTGACAGAGCCCTGGCCCAGGCTGCCCAGAGGGACTGTGGAGTCTCCTTCTCTGAGATATTCAAGATCCGCCTGGATGCGGTGCTGTGCAGCCTGCTCTGGGTGACCCTGCTTCGTTAGGGGGGCTGGACTGGGTGACCCACAGAGGGCCCTTCCAAACCCTGCCAGTCTGTGATTCAGCACGAGTGGCAAGGGAAGACTCTCTGCTCCGACATTTCGGGCACCTCCTCCCCCCTCCTTCTTCACTGAACTTGGTGTCTGCAGAGTTCTTTCTCTCACACTGTCTCACGCCTCTCTCTACCCCGCCGTTTCACTGCACAGGTTTTTTTTCTTCCCTTTCTTAACTATGTCACCCCAGAGGCGCTACCACCGTCGCTGACGGGCTTGGCCTTGGCCAGCGGCGGGTCCCTCTCAGAGCCGGCTGGCACTGGCCGTACCAGACACGGGGGAAGCTTCTGGCAGCTCCTCGCAGCAGCCACCCCTGCAGCCCCCTGCCACCAAAACCTTGCTGCGCAAACCGTAGCAGACAACTCCCGACTTCTAAAAAAACCCGACGACCTCTCCAGGTCAGAAGCCGCCATGTCTACACGGGAACAAGGAGGAAAGCACAAGTCATATTTCACCACAGTTTACCTCACAATTTTTTTTTAAATTAAGCAGAACACCACCAGGATCCCGCAAACAACCGCTAACCGCCAAGACTACCAACCGACCGCCGCGGTGTTCACCTGCCGTCGGCGGGACGCTGCCCACGTAGCGCACAGTCGCGAACTGCCCGCCGCACAGCACCCTCCGGCCCACCGCACCGGGGGGGAGGCGGGCGGCCATCCCGGGAGGCCTCCGCCCCGAGCGGGCCTGCGGGGGCAGCAGCCGGGCCGCCGGCGGAGGGAGCCGGGCCGGAGAAGCGGGCCCACACGCCGGAGCGCCCTCTCTGCACCGCGCCTGGCGCCCACCGACAGCTCCCGGCGCACCCAGTCTCTCTTCCGCCCTGCGCGGACTGACAGCTGTCAGCCCGCCCCGTCTGGCCCACCCATTGGTCCCAAGCCCGCAGGGCCGCCCTAGCTTGGCCGCTATTGGCCCCGTGGTCGACTCCGCCGATGTCATAGCCCGCCACCGCCGCAGGGCTCTCTGGGTATCACAGTTCGCCGAGGCGGCCGCGCCGCGAGGATTTGCCGTGTCTAGACTACACCTCCCAGCATGCCGCGGGGCGAGAGGCGCGTGCCGATTGGGCGAGAGGGGCCCGGCGGAGAGGCGGGGCGGGGCGTCCCGGCCGCCGCCCGGCGCTGAGGGGAGGCCTCTGGTGCGGTGCGGAGCGCCGCCGTCGGGTTTAGCGGGGCCCTCCCGGGAGCGGCGGGCCCGTGGGGACGGCCTGGGCGCAGGCTGGGCCTTGAACAAGGGAGTGCAGCCGCGGTGGGAGGCTGCAGCCCAGGGGAAGGCGGGCGCCTGGGCGAAGGGCGCGGCTCCCGGCCGGGGAACGGGCTCGCTGCTGGGCTCCGGGGAAGCTGATAGGGACAGAGAAGTTGTAGTGCTTCCGTACTCGGTGCTGCCGCAGCCGCTGCGGCATGGCCGCAGGGTGCGCCAGGGGAGGTTTGGATTGGATGTTTGGATTGGATGTTCGGAATTATGTCCTTGCTGAAGGAGCGGCCAGGCGTGGGAACAGGCTGCCCAGGGCAGCGGGGGAGTCCCCATCCCAAACCGCGTGGCTGTGGCACTTCGGGACATGGTTTAGCAGGCACGGTGGTGATGGGTTGATGGTTGGACTTGATGATCTTGGAGGTCTTCTCCAACCTTAGTGATTCTGTGATTCAACAGCCGCTATTTCAGAAAAACACAAATGAAAGGGAAGAAGATCCAGAGAAGATGAGAGCTTATAAAAAAAAGACTAGATGTGTCAAATGTGTGTAGATTTTCAGTTTTTGCTGTTAGAGTTCACTGTAAGCACTAATTGCTGGAGCACAGAGATGCAGTAAGAGCTCTTTGATTCCACAGAGGTATGACAAGGTGTCGCAGCTTTCACACAGTTCAGTGGTTATAAAATCAAAAGTAGCCTAGTTGGCATTTTCCAAGCCTGCTCTGCTTTGACTGTGTCATGAAAGGCTTTGAAAGCAAGAAAATACTTTTCACTATCTTTGACCTCAGCAGCATGTTTGATAGGTAATTCAGCCACTCCCAGAATCTACATGCATGTTGCTGAATTTATGTATTTAGTATTTTTAAAGTGGTAATGAAAATCGCGTTGCTGTTTTATTTCTTTGCGTTTCTTCTGATTTAGCACCATAATCAAATTGCTGTAGCTCACCCAATGTACTCCACAGGAAACAGGACAGTCCCATCACCAATAAAACTACTAGACCAGTTTAACATTGTCACCACCTTACCTAGAACTGCAACTTCTGCGTTTTGTAAGCGCTTAAGTGAAAAAGGATTTAACTTCAGAATTTAGTGAACACTCATTTTGGTTGGTGTAAAATAGAAGAGATTAGGTTTATAGCACAGTTTTTACATTCCTGTGAATAGCAATGACAATTCCTCCATATGGTTTTTACTTTGAGCTGTGCACCCCATCCCACCCCCAAAAAGAGGGGAGCATAAGCAGCAATAGGTTCTTCAGTTAAAGCCACAGAAAAACTATAGGAATTTGTTCCATGTGCCACATATCAGCTCTGCAGTTACCCAAAGTTCTATTTTTAAAAAACTCTGTAGGTTTTCCTTGCAAACACTTTAAATTTTTTTCCTTTCAATTTGTTCACAAGACCTTGGTGTCAGCCTGATTTTAGTAACTTAAGTTGGTGAAGAGTTGTCAATGCCTTCCTCTGCGAACGAAGTTCACTGCGGAATAGCACATACTAGATTACAGCAAGAGGACAGGCCAGTTTTTGTGTGTATTCCAAAACAGCATAACCAAAAATGTGTGCATTTGCCATTTTGCCTTTTAGCAGACTTCAATAATTACTTTACCGAGTGATTAAGTAACTTATACCATATGCTCCAGAAATAACAACCGAAAGATGAAGGAAGTGAAAATAACCTACTGTGATCAAGAAAGATACAACTGCTTACTGACAGTGTGTAATTCATAGACCAACAGAGCAGAGAGCATTTTTATGGGTTGTTTTGGAGTTCAAAAGCAGAAAATTACCTATGATCTCCTTTCCCAGCAGACTTAGTCTTCCACACAAATTCATGTCAGGTTTGGCAGTGTTCTCCCCGAAGTGCCATGTTAGGCCTTCTTTGGGTATCTCTATGCTGTAGTAAACAGAGATGCTCAGTAAACGCCTTTCCATGAGCTAAGTGAGAACTTGTTCCATAGGGCACACAGGCGAGGAACATTAGCAGCATTCATATGGTTTAACCTGCATCTTTACTGTAAATTTTGCAGATAATTTGCTTGAATGAAAGTGAATCGATGAATCATGGATTATTCCCAGCCACACCTCTAAGGTGCCTTCTAAAGTAATTAAAAAAAAAGCTGCGAAAAGGTGAACACTGGTGCTTGACTATGATAAAAATTATTCAGGAAGGATGTCAATGTGAGGTAACAATCAAGTCAAGCAGGCACATAACAAATTATGTTTGCCTGGTCTCAAGTGCGGGATAATTGTCAGAGAAAGAAAAATACAGTCATGAAACAATGTACTGTTTATCTGTACCTTTAATCAAAACCTTAAGATGCTATATACAAATTATTAAATAACTATCAGAATAAATAGTTTTTAACTTAAATATCTTACATTCTATTTGGAAAGCAAGAAGGGAAGTTCAGGGAAACTAACCACGCTCTTCAGCCTTTCCCAACACAGTGAAGGAGATGTTGTAAAACAAAGTGAAATTACGTGAGGCAGCCTCAGGAGCCTAAAACAGGTTCTCATATATTTGCTCTGCTCTTGCCTCTGTCCACCTGTCAGCTCTGACATTCATCAGGCTCACCGGACAATTTATTAACCCAGACAAAAATTAACTCCTGTCCCCAAAGGCTAGCGAGTCAAGTTGTGTCACAGAAAGTTCCAAGGAGCATCACCACCAAAGCAAAATAGGTGTTGGAAGCAAACAGGTAGGGGAGGGAAAGGAGCTCAAGCTGTATGGGACAAAAATAATTTATGGCAATATAAAATATATTACAGGCTTTAGCTTCTTGTAAGGAAAGTTTCAGGCATCTCAAAATTGCAGAAAATGTTAGATTACTTTTGTGAAGGCATACGATGAGCCAAGATATAACGTTTCAAAAGCAGACCCAGACTATTTTGTTTGTCCAGGATCAAAAAGGAGTTTGACAGTATTGTGTGTGCTATGGTATTAGTATCAGAATAGAAATACAGCTGAGATAAGAATTACAATGGAAGTACTGAGCAAATAATACAAAGAACATAGTAAATATCAAATGTGAAATGTAAAAAGGTAAGATTAAGACAAAACAGAGAAGAGCAACAGATGCCTACATAGCTCTTGCACATGAAAAAAGCCTGGCCCAATTCTGGAGAATTCTAGAGTTCAAACCAGTTTTATATAAGAAGGTGGAAAAAAGATACACAAATCTCACATTTTTATATGATGTCAGCATTTTAACAATAACTGGGGAAAGCCATTAATATAGGAAATCTCCATAGCATATAGAGGCACTTAGATATTTAATAACTAGCAAAGTCAACCAGAAAATTGAAGGCATAAAAGAAATATCAAGTTACTTTCACATTGTCCTGAACATCTTTGGGCTTTTTGTATCAGGAACTGGCCAAGACAGAGTTGCTCTTAGTGGGTACCTGAACAGCCTGAGCTCAAAGGGAGAGGTGGAAGACAAGCTGTCTCCTCAGGAAGGTCCCGAAATAATACAATTTTCACTATAATTGACGGGGATAACATCAGCCTTTGAAGAAGCAGAGGCAGATGCTCCATCCAGTGGCTGGCCACTCAAACACAGGTGACAGCATTAATTTACATCCAGCATTCATTTACAGCCAAGCAAGCACACAGTCAGAAAACAGGCTGAGGTAGGGGGAAATGCTGGAGACTGACGAGTCTTTGCATTTCTCTTCATATGCACTGCAAGAGCTAAATCCCCAAGAAATGCACTGGTAACCTGATCAAAGTAGAACTTGTTGGCAACAATAGGAAGATACTACGGGGAACACTGCTGGCTCTGAACTGTTGGGGACAGTTCAGGGGGACTGACATCAAAACCATCACCCCCTTTATTTCCCCATGGGCATTTCCACTTGCAACTCAGATTTCCATTCCGCAGCAGTGCATCTCCTGCGAACATCAGGGAAAAAACCCTACTCCCTGTGTGTGGGAGGCATAGCAATAGAGCAGCACTTACACAACTGATTCTGCAGCCACAAGAACTCTCATGCTGCTTGAAGGAAGTAATTTTCCTAACATGGCTTAAGACCAGGAGCTTGTGCCAGAGCCAATATTGGAGAATACTGATGAGGATGCACAGTCACATCTCATGGCACCAAACACAAAACCTATCTTGACTATGGAGCATCACCACTGCTGACGCTTAATACTTAAAGATGTTCTACCTGCTTAACAGATGAAGGGGAAAGATCCCAGCCTCTTCCTACTCCCAGATATATCAGGAAAAACCCTCAGAGGCCTCAGTTCATCCTAGCCAAAGTGAAGAGCAACACCACTCTGCTTCTGGGCCTTTTAAGATACACCTTCAGGGTATGCTTTCAATAATGGTATCAAAAGCCTTGAAGGCAGAAGAGTAAGACAGAGCTGTATGGTTTCTTGTTGGTCCAGCTTTTCCCGGGATACTTTTCCCTTCTTACCCATCTGTGGTTTCACAGGCCTGCAGCTGGAAAGTTTCCAGTGTCCTTTCTAAGTTAATAGAGGCACATTCTACAAGGCAATGGTATTACAATAAATACTGGGGTGAGTTGCCAGAATGAACCAAAGAAATGCCGACGTAGCAGAAGTCTCAGATGGTAGAGAAGTTCTATACAAAAATAAGAAAAGCTACCTCATTAAACAGTTTTGTGTAATCAAACATTCCTAATCCAGTAACTGGGCACCTTCCACCAACTTTAAGCTATTCAGTCCTGATGACCAGGTCCATTGAGTAAAAAGGCTACTCTTCAGTGCCTAATCACACAGCAGACAGACATTCCTCCTCAGCATGCAGGTAAAAGGGGGAGGCTATCATCCATAACTACATAATGTCTCTAACTAAAAGCAGTCGTCCTGACTTTTTTAATGCTTGATCACTTTCAGAAGAATCTTAAGGCTGTCAGGGAAGACATTACAGCAACCTTCTTCAGTTAGCTTTCTCAGTGGGTTGAGACCACAACTCTCCCTGCTTTCCAGGTACAGTAAACGAACACATGCATAAAGCTATCCTTCATCTGTCAGAAGCCAAGTACCTCTGGCCATTTCTTTTGAGGGTATGCTTGAGCTGCCACCACCCCCCACAGCACCAGTCCTACCTTTGATCCAAACCATTACCTCCCCATACAGAAGCAAAGCTTTATGTGGCTGTGAACATTAAGGGAACTGAATCCAGTTAAAGCCAGCCCAGTCAAGAAGAAACAAACATCTCTGCTTACCTTTTGTTCACCTTTACATATATAGATGAGCAGAGTTTTGTCACTTATTAGCCCTCCTCCCTCAATCTAGCTCTCAGTTCCACTTCTATTTCAGTATGTCCGTGCACATAATTTTAAAGCACTATTTAAACAATTAACAAAACTGAAGTGGTACTATAACTTGTAAACAAGATGTTGTACTTCGTTTTAGCAAAAAATTACAGAACTTGTCTCTTTGGAGAGATCTATAACACACCTCCAGATAGCAATTCAGAACAGGAATGCAGTATGAATTATGAATCAACTCCTGGAGAAGCCCCTCTCAATTATAAGCAGAAATTAGAGACCTGCGCCAATTACAGTGTCCTGAAGTTACCTGGTGCAAATCCCATTCCATTTCTGGTAGCAGCTTACTAAGTTGCTATTTACAGTTACACACATGAGCTCCAATGCATAGGTTTAAGTCCCTGGCTACAAAATATTTGACAGTTTAACAAACTAAAACCAGGCAACCAAAATTATTCACTGCAGAGCTAGAACCAGCAGCAAATTTATGCTTTGCCAATGCAATGGAATCTTTTCTAAGGTACTTGGAAATCTTTATAAAGCTACAATTTCAGACTAAACATTAGTCTTATTTGTGTATAAAATACTATCTTCCCTAATTCACATTCCCCTGAAGATATCCCCAGAAGCTGGATAGGATCCTCACTTTAGAGCTTAGTAAGCTGATCCATCTGATCTTCACAAGTCTAACAGAAATATCACACAACAGCTTTATGTGCATTGTGGTTGCAAGTATCTCTTTGTTATTTAACATTGTACATTTTGGTTTCCCAGAGCACTGTTTGAAAATGCACCACAGACTTACATCAGCCTAATTTAATTTAACACAGAATTTCATCCAGAGACCTACAGTGGCCTGGTTGAAGATACAAGTTAGGCCTGAAAATGTGATGACTGCGTAAAGATGATCACATTTAGACTCAAAACCTGTTTCATTTCTAGTACATCTGCTTTAACAAAGATATGGTTAAGATGGTATAAGATACTAGGGTATATATTTCAATACTTGGTGACAAATTGTTTTTAACAGTAGTTTCTGTAACATGGCTACAAGTGAAAGTTTTAAGCAAGAATGATTATGACATCTCTCAGATAGTCTGGTTATTTTCCCATTTTAAAAAGTTTTAATCCACCCCCAGGAGTTAAATTTTTAATTTTCAGTTTCTTTGAACATTTTGCTCAGCTGTTCAACTAGTGCTACAAGCTCAGGGTTTCCCCCAAGTGATTCAATTTGTTTATAGGCTTCAGCTTCAAGCTCTTTCAATGTATTCCGAGTGTACTCAAAGGAACCCACATTTTCAAGGTAATGTACACAGTATTTTTTTATATCTACATTCTCTGTCCTTTGACGTAAAATGTTTTGCACCTGAGTGCTTTCAGGTCTTGACCAAATTGCATGAATGGTTGGGAATGAGAACTTGCCCTCAGTTAAGTCTTCACAAAAACTCTTGTTTTCACTATATTCTTTGGAGTGCAGGTTGGCATAGTCATCTCTTATTTGGAAGAAGAGGCCAAGTGTGTTAAGAAGTGGCTTTAAGTCTTTTTTATAACTGGAGAACAGCTGCATGAGGCCTACAGCTAATCCAAAGAGACCACCTGTCTTTTGCAGTACCATAGCTTTATATTCAGCTTCCGTAGGACAAGTGTAAGTATCCCTCCAGTAAATATCCAAGCCTTGACCTTTATGGAGCTCCAGAAGTTGACAGGTAAAAACTTTAACAGCATCTGGATGATCAAGGGTTAAAACCTTCTCTAAGCCAAGGAAATACACATAATTAGCACAGTTGATTACAGATGGAATTCCATAGATACTGTGTGCCACTGGAAAGCCCCGTCGTAGCTTTGAGTTATCTTCAATATCATCCACAAGCAGGCTTGCATTGTGCAACATCTCTGTCACTTCAATGATAACCTGTTGCAAGAAGAGAAAAAAATTATTAAGTGTCACACTGTAATTTAACCGCCAGTTTTGCAAGACCTTATTTAAAATGGATAAGGTTTGAAAGAATGATATTCTGTCATTGAGGTTCCCCTTCAGAGCACTTGCTTCTACTACTAATACAGATTTAGGATTCTCTTCATCAGCCAGTTTGCTGTAAGTCCTGGATCACATGGTTGGTCTTTTGTGTAATGTTTTCAGACTCAAAGTGAACTTACTCCCTGAAGTGCTTCCACCTGCATGCTCTTCATTGTTGCTACAGTTCTAAAATATGCCATTGTCTAGGAGTGATGCAGTAACCGTTACTAGAAACATGAACGGAGGAAAAGCACCACAATGCTGTGACAAGTTTAGATTCACTAACCTGAGATCACCCAAAGTCAGTTCTTGAGAGCATCAGGTATCATCCATTAACATATTAGTCTCATAAACCTTGTTTTGGTAAGTGGAGAGAGTTTACCTTTCTTCCCCCCAGTTTGTGTAGTTACCCTCAGCACCGAGCTCTTACAAGACAGACTATTCTATCTGAAACATCATTTTGAAAACTCTTGGCAAAAAGGCAACAGCTACAACTTCTTCTGGGAAGCTTCCTACGCACTTACTACTTGTTACTAGGTAGACCAATACCATACACCACCTGAGGTACACAATAAACTGTTTAGAACATCAAGCTTGAAGCTGATTACATTTGAGTAAAATTCCAAAGCAGGCCAATTCAACGAGAAATGAACAATTTAAACACTATACAGTGTTTTTATTGCACAGCTGCTATGCAAGGAACAGGTATATTCAGCACCTGCTTAAACAAATAAATTTAAGCATGTAAAACTCACTACAACACATCTGATTAAGATAGGATTTTAAAGCTAATGAACCAATCACATCTGCTAGCTACAAACATTGTACTCAAGTCAACATCCATCAAAACAACTGCTTCTAAAAAATACTAAGGCCACCACTAAATAGCGGCAAGTACCTAGTACGGTCCTATTTGGTGGGTGCTGTAGGAAAATGTCAGAGACATTTCACTGAAAGCATTTTCTTGTGTGGCAAGTCACCTTGTGTTCAGTGACCACTGTCCCAAAGATTAAAACCCAAAACTCAGCAATCTAATTGCTTGTTCAAGCTGCAACTACAAGAACAGACTACCTAAGAAGCACTAATGACTCATCTACCAGTTAGAACTGAGCCCTACTTTGACCTATAAAGATATGTTGTTGCCCACTGACTTTAAAGCAGAGCACAGAGTACTTGCTGAAAGCAGCTCTGCATACCTATTTGTCTGAATAATTTTAGTGCATTATGCCATTCTCAGTACTATCAGGAAAGTTTCCCTCTATTCTGTTAATTCCTTGGATAAGCCTATTCCAACACCTCTCTTGCCAACCAATTTCACATCGCTGTCAGTTGCGTGAACTTTTGCAGCTTCTAGACATTTAAGATTTAATTAAAAGTAGTGCTTCATAACTGTGTACTTGAATTGCATTATCTTGTGAACTTAAAAGACAGTGTCAAAAATGCTTTCAAGTTGAAAGTAAGGAGCGAAAAAGTTCAGACAGCAGAAAAAGCTTATTTTAGAAGACATCAGGAAGTAGCCTGAGGAAGTGAAAAGACTGCTCGTCATAATGAAAGCTGAAGAACCAGTACAGTGTTATGCTTTCTTACAACCTAAGCCTATCCAAACAGTGGCTGCTGCGCTATCACTCTAACGCACAGATTTCTACCTCCTTACCAGCAATAGCTTTAAAAGTTGCTTGGCCCTGTACCTGGCCATTTCAGTACCTTCTTAGAAGAAAGTCCATCGAACAAACCCAGTGTTCTCTAATTCAACCAGCTGAATTCTCTCAGTGCAGCATCAGATCAGTACTAGAGATGCAGTAAGCAGGAGAGGAAAAAAAAAAAAAGACCACTTGGCTGGGAAAAAAGTGAAATAGTGACAGCCAATAGTAAAATTGACTATCAAGAATAGTCTCCTCAACTATATTAATCTAAACTACATGAAGACAAGTGATCCAAGGTAAAAAAAAAAGTCCTAGAAGGAGTGCCAGAGTTCATTTTTAATAAAAAATAGCTGGAAGGGAATCAGGCTGCTAGGCAACTGGGATGTCTTAAGAAGATTATGAGACATCAAAAAGATGACTAGAGGTTGTCCTGCAGACCTCAACAACTTTAAGTTATTAAAATTAGGACAAGCATGCACAAAAGCAGTAATAATTGTGGCAGGATGCAGATTAAAAGATGACAGCATCTTGATTTTGTCCTCAAATGACCTGAAGAATAAAAATATTAAAATTCCATTGCAAAGAGCTTACACAGTAAAGGAAACATTAAAGCATCAGGTTTTTTTCATGAAGATAACCAGAACAAGCGATCTAAGTTTTCAATAAGTGTTACATGATTATCAGTTTAAAAGTGACGGGTAAAACTGGTAACGTCTGTTCACACAGAGGCACTGCAGCTTTAGTTTGCTATAGTACATGAGAGAAGATGGATCTCCACTGCCACGGGTGCTCAGCAAAAGGGCAAGATAAGAAACCCCAAGCGGACAGAATGGAAGAGTTTGTTATCATGAAAGGGGTTCAGCACGGAAAGACAGGCACAGAGAGGCTGCAGCATCTACATCCTCAGATTTTCAACACACAGCAATGACCCCAGAAGCCTAAAGCAGCTATGGAGTGAGCCCTGCTTTAAGCCGGGGGTTGTCCTGGATGACCTCCAGAGGCTCCTTCCAGTTTGAGTTCTGATCTATGATATTAGACCAAACTCATGCATACAGGACAGGTTAGTATACAATACATTTTATCTGAATAGGTACCTGAGCACAGAGGGTAAGTAGTGTCTAGCTGGGAGCCAGAATAAGTCTGGCTAAAAAGTTAGACAGACAGGTTGGAAAACAGAAAAAAAAAAAAAAAGAGTTCAGCTTCAGAACACAGCTTCTTCCTTCATTGTTTAAATCACTTCTACCATTTTGTTACTTGAGGTCTATGAAGTATCACTCTTAAGCCACCCTAAAGAGTATTCCTTCACAAACTCTAAAGGTACTTCTGCCTACAATTTACAAAATTAACTAGGGACCAGCTGCCTAAGTCTCAAAAAACATAACTGGTTATTTTAATTCCTTACACTGTCTTGGATATGGAGAATCTTCTGCACCCTCAATATGCAGTGTGGCAAAACTATAGTCTAACCAAAATGGTAATTTTTTATTTGACAAGTGACAGTATTTAAATACACAACCATACATCTTGCACAGATTTATCCAAAACAAAAGCAAAAGGAAAGGAGAATTCCTAGTCTAATGCTTCTCATTAGGGAGTAAGGATTTTAGACTCTGTAAGACCACCACAGTTTTAGGTCCAGAACAAGAAATGGTTTATAAAGGTGATTTAACTGCTCTTTGACATTCTTGTATCAAAATAATAAGGTTTTATTTTCAACCACTATTTGTGTAGTTTACAAGATAACTGTCTAGCTTCTTTCGTAAGTCGTTGAAAACTCAGTGTTAATAACTGAGTTATGATAAGTAGGTAATGATGGTAGCTGCTTATCTACAACTTAAAAGGTTGAGCACACTTGCAAAGAAATTACTATTCGAGGTAAGACAAGTCATGGAAGTAATTTCTTTAATGTTGCATCACAGTCAGAGCTTTGCACTAAAGTTGCTTTCCTGAAAGTTTACTTTAATATATGCAAGAACCAGTGCATTTAAGATTTCTGATCACTTATGCCATCCAAGAGAATCATCTGTTATCAGTAGTCACGGAAGAAAGGTAACAGCCCTTTAAAAATTATTAGCCAGTACCTGTATTTTATCTTCTGGAACATTCAGCCAGTGATTAAAGGCCTGTGACAGTTTGGTTCTCACTTGCTTACCTACAAAAAAAATATTTAGGCATTTATTTAAAAAAAAATCATCGCAAATTAATTATGAGGGACAACAGTTTCTCTTAACAACTATAGCCGATTTGAGACCAGTAAACTGATTGGTGTGGTCACTTGAAAGCAGAAAATACATCATAGTAAGCCTGTACCTTGTTTCTTCATTGTATGCACATCACTATTATCAGCAACTACAGTTTTAATCATTTCACAGTATATGCAAAGCACATATTTAAAGGTTATGGTATTTAGTTTTGGCAGTTTAATTAGTAAGTGATCCCAAGCATGCTGGCAATGCGTACAGATCAGTTTACTACTTCTGAAAGTAAGCCCTAGTTTGCCAGGCATGTTGATTTTCTGCATGTAACAGATTAAGAAGTTTCAATTGTGATTCATTATTAGCTAAAGATATGGATATTTACTGAATATCTATTCTCTCTATTTTTAGGTCTTCCTCCTGTAGTACTCTTCACTTACTACTGACAATTTGTAAAACAGTAAAGTGACATTTGACATACTTACTAATAACTCTAAAAGAAAATCTGAACAGAACATTCCAAAAAGAACTCTGCAAGAACTCAAGACATTTATCTTATACCTGAGAAGTCTACCTATGAATAATAGGATTTGTTCTGCTTTGGCTAAATCTAGTTTGGTGGAGCCAAGCAGTCACCTTGCTTCATATGAATGAAAAACAAGATCAAAAGTCCAAGATTAGTGTTAAAATAAGCACTACTATTCAAACCGGATCATTTTACATGACAGTTAATTTTAATAAGTTAACCCATGTGCCTATAAATTACTGGTGCCAGCTTTCTTTAATAAACTGCTAGGAGTCCTGTACAAATATTTATTCGGTGTCTACTGATGATAAATATGAAATAAAGTCACCCCCTACTCACACTGAGACAATGCTGCTCTGAACTTCGAGATGCTCAGCTATGTGTAAGATCTTCGAATGACTGCAAGACAGGTTTAGACAAACAGCTCTGCATATGTAGCTCACATCAAGAAGGCCTTTGGAAAAAATTTAGCTAAACCTCAAAGTAGTGCAGCCTACACAGTGGGTTCCATATTATTCAACAGAGACATAAAGACATAACTTCATGATTCTGCAATATTAGTCCTCATGCTGATGACACCATCTTGCCCAGAGCACTGAAGAAATTTCAACATTTGAATCTCTCCCTAAGGCTTCTCTATTACTGCGTGTCCTGCACACACAGAACAGAATAATAAAAATGGGCAGATTCACCTGCAGTGATACACCCTGGAGAAACTGGACTGAGGATTTTCTGTTTTCCAATTAAGTCACCACCAGATAAGCAATAACTTTGTGGTTTGGGCTCTGTAGCAGGAGCGATAACCTTCCTCCCTGGCTCAAAGGGCTTCAGTTTTTGTCTCAGTTCTCAAAGACTTCCACTGCTTCCCATCACCACCACCTTTGGGTTTTCAATAGAAGAGACTGGGGAAAAGGCACCTCCCTCCCCCAAGTTTTGTCCTCTGGCTCTGTCCTGCACAAAAGGGCACTCTTACCTGGACGTACACTGTCCTTGGCTTGTGTTCTCTGTTTCTGTACTCCATTTTAAACACTAATAGTATTCTGCGGGGGGGGGGGGGGGGGGGGGCGCAATTGTTTTGTCTCTCAAACAACAGAGCAGATGTTTTAAGCTGCCTGTGTCAGGTTTGCTCTCTATCAGGAAAGTACATAGCTAGTTCCAAGTTAGTCAGCAAATTATTGATTTAAATAAACAGAAGTTCACTATTTTAACACAGGTAACCAGAGCTCAAATTTAAAAGCAACATTAGACAGCACCCAAGAGTTTAAAAACCTCTCACATTAACTAAACACCACCATTAATTCAAGTTAGACCTGCTTCCAACATCTCCAGCAGACACTAAGGATTTGAAACACTTCAAACACTCAGCCTTCCCCCCTTTTCCTCATGTGACTTCCCCATCAGATTTTGGCCAGATCAGTTTCCTGGTCTGACTCACTACACACTTGTGACCATCACTGCTGTGCAGAGGAAGGTCAAAGTGACCTGCATCAGAGGTTCAAGATTTTGTTTTTAAATAATTGCATGGGCTAATGGAGAAAAGATTGCTCAAAGATATTGAGAGTATTTGTTACAAACATCTGCCAAACTGTATGGCTTGCCAGATATTAACAAACATTTCACTACATTCATAAAGTAAACTACTCAAAGATAATATCATATCAAGGAAGTGTACTTTATCTACAGCTGTTTGTTCACTTCTAAATTACATTGACACAGATAACACCTACTTTTTTACATCAGGCAGCTAATTCTGTTTTTCTGAATGTGCTTCCTAGAAAACATGCTTATGGAATGCTGATGTTCAGCAACAAGTGTTATTTCGTCATGAGGAACATCACTACTAGCACACACTCCAAATGGATTATTAACACACACAACAGATTTAGCTACTTCAGTTCCTTAGGACAGACAGCATTTGAATTGTTAGACTTGTGTACCTTGACTAGCAAGGCTATCAAGACACTATTCAAGCAAAAAATGCTATCTGTATAGTGAAGCATTCATCTCTCCTTTTATAGATGCAGATTTGCTTGTGTAAGCTCCTTTAAAGGAATACTGTTATTACATAAATGCTATTTTATTTTTAATTCAATCCTACCTGGTCTATGTGATATTACAGCCATTTTCTGCATGCATGTTTTATGCCTGCAGCCACACTATGATGGCAGAAGACCAAACCCCTCCAACACTGGTCTCAACAGCCTAGATGCAGAAGCCTCCATTCCTTGCCACACCTCTCCTCTCCCCAAACTAGAGGGGACAACAATCCAGGGACACTAGGACAAAATTAAAAGGAGTAAAACTTCACATTGGCAGAACTGTTTTCTTCACTGTCACATCTCACTGCTTTATTAATTATTCTACGCAGGCTATTGCAAAACCAAAGTATACAGAGGTCTAACTTCCAAAATTAGAACCTCTACCTACTGTATGGAGCTATAATAGACACAACTGCACCAAGCTTTTATCAAAGACATGCTAAATGCATTGTTTAATCTGCTTAAGATCCCAATATAACCCAAATCAAACAGCAACTATGGACAGTTTTCTCCTTAGTAATGCTTAGTGGAAAAGGTGAGAAAAAATACTCAGAACACAACAGATTCCCTCTAATGAAATTCCTTCTACAGGTAAGAATGTAAAATCCTTGAAACAAGGATCACATTAAAGATGTTGTACTGAGGACAATCCCTCCCACCTCATCGCACAGACGATAAGCATCTCTAAAAAAAAAAAAGAAGCAAATCAGCTGGACTTACTCTCTATACACACAGCTGTTCTTGTAACAGGGTACAGACCCCCAGGCTCTGGACAGGCTCCTGATCAGTATTTCTTCACTCTTGGTGCATTAAAGCAACCACAAAATGTCCTTAGGGCAGCACCCCACTTACAGTGAGGGTACACAGAAGGGCTAGAACAGCATGGGAAATAGCAGAAAGACTATTAACCTAGCCCTCATTAGAGCCTCAAAAAGCTAATCAACTCATTACCCAGCAGAAAACTGTCTGCTTTTTGCTAGGTTAGCCTTCTGCCAGCCTTATGTACTGAGTCAGCTTATGAGGTGGGTCTGCCAGAGTCAGTATAGGATAAGCAGCAGATGCCGAGCGCCAGGGGAAGAGGACATTGTCCTTCTGAAGGAAGCAAGCTAACATATTACCTCAGCTATATTGTACACTTCCATGTTTAGCTCTGTCCTCTGATAGATATGGGCTAAATGGATAAACTCCCCAAGCAGACCTCCCCCCACAGCTACAACACTACAGCCAGCGTAAGTGAACTGCAGGAAGAACAGGTCCACACTTTTAAACCTGGGCAGTCACTTGTGTTGAACTAGATAATTCTGCCATGACCTTAACTCCCTGACCCTAACTCTCCTGCTCAAAATAGGGTTAACTAGTCCAGGGTTGTGATCCTCATTTTTGCCTTGTTCCCCCCTCTCAGGATCCTGAATGCCACCATCCCATGGTCACTGCAGCCAAGGCTGCCCCCAGTCTTTATGTCCTAATCCTTCCTCATTTCTAAGTGTGAGGTCCAGCATAATGCCTCCCTTCATCAGCTCCTTGATCACCTGTGTTAGCAAGTGGTCATCAACACATTCCAGAAACCTCCTGAATTGCCCGTGCCCTGCTGTGGTGCTTCTTCCAGATACTGAGGTAGCTCAAGTCTCTCATGAGGACGAGGGCCTGTAAATATGAGGCATCTTCCAGTTGTCTGAAGGCCTCATCTACTTCTTCCTGCTCTGGTAGTCTGTAGCAAAGACCCACTATAGCGTCACCCCTATTGATCTGCCATCTAATCTTAACCCATAAGCTCTCAACAGGCTCACCATCTGACTGAAGGCAGAGCTCCACGCAGTTCAGCTGCTCCTTCACACAAAAGGCAACTCCCACTCCTTGCTATCCCTTGCTGCCTTGCTAAGCACTGCCATTGCAGCTGTGCAAGTTATCCCACATTAGACACCCCAATAAAACTGCAGCCCTGCAACTGCATGCAGACCTATCCTCCTGTTTGCTCCCTGCACTGCACACATTTGTGCAGAGGCACTTGAGAGGCACCTAGTCCTGCAGGTTGCCCAGAAAAAGTGTGAGAGCTTCCCCTACTATGTTGTTCTGTTCATATTTCTTGTTTGAGTGCATACACCTAGGATGGGCTGTCTTCACCTCTGCTCTGTTGAGTACAAGGTGTCTCTTGTCCACATCAGCCTACACTCTTTGTTTGCAAGTTCACCATTAGCTTACTTGATGGTGGGGTAGTCGTTCTCCTCTACTGTAATTTCTAGTTTAAGTCCCTTCTCACCAGGTTGCTCAGCCTGCTGGCAGAGACAGTTTTGCCCTGACTTGGGTAGGTGGATGCTATATCCTCCTGGTAGTCCTTGATCTACCAAGGGAGTCTCATGGTCATAAACCCCAAATTTCTGCTATCAACATCAGCTATGCAACTAACCAGTTGTTGAGTGGTGGTGAGGGGAAGGGTGTTGCAGATCACAGAAAATCCACCTGGCTTCCTGTGCCCTTGGCCCTCATTCCAAAAGCCAGACAGTCATGCTCAATAAGCTCCAGTCATCGCCTTGCTATATACATTTGTGCTCAAGTGGAAGAGCTGCAGGGTTAAGTAGTCCGAGGGTGAAACACACCTTGGCAGTCCCTCCATAACATCCCAGATCAGAGCTACCCAGAAGCAGCAAATCTCCCTAAGACAGCAGCTCTGTCACCCACAGGAGGCAGTCTCCCCATCATTATCACTTGCTGCTGTACTGGGTGCTGGTCTGATGCTTTGTTGCATACAGAGCTTCCAGCCCTGCATCTTCTTTCAGTGCACTAAACTTATTTGGCAATTGTATATCTGCTTGAGGAACAGGAATCTTTCTCCTGGTGCCAGAAGCCATCAGCTCCCAGCTTTCACCTTTGTGGAAGTACCCATTTCCCAACCTGATATGCACAGACAGTTCAGGTCCCTCCTTCAATATACTTGGAGGTGTCAGGCTCTTGAACCTACAGGGTCGTGCTCTTTTTGCTATTCCTGATACTGTGTGGCCTGCTGACCCCCTTCCACTGCTTCTGTGCTTGGCAGCACACATTTTCCACCCCTGCACAGCTTTTAGGGACAGGAACATCAATTCTGGCCCAGTGGGTGCCCCCAGGCATCCCTGCAGCTCAGAACCTGGAGCTGTAGCCTCCCTTACGAACTTGGCCCATGTTGAGGCCTCTGACTTGTCAGGTGCAGTTGCACTAGTGGTATGGATCATGCCCCATGGTGCTTAACTCCGTCACCAAGCTGGTGAAGTTCAACAGCCCAGCAGCAAAAGCTGAAAAGCAAAAGTCAGTCTTGATTGTTTAGCATGCTGAAGCATCCCAGGAAAGACTGCAGCCAAGACCAGAGTAATGCACATGAAAGGGAAGATGCACAGTCACGAATGGTATCAGAATCAATAGCAAGCTGTTGACCATATCAGTTTTACTGCAACTGAAACTCCATATATTCCTTAGTGCTGCAAAACAGCTACTGCTGTTAACTTAGTCACTTGCAGATAAAAGATTCATCGCCTATGTCAATCAGGCCATTTGAGATAAACCACATTGGAATTTGTGAAAGTTCAGCCTGGTTACTGCACTTTGTTTATGAGACTAAAGGACAGAATACTAGATCAAGCAGAACACTGCTATAAACTAATGTGGCAATGCTCTACTACAATGAGATTTTACAAGAAAAGCAACTGTTTCAGAATGTATGTTCTCCCAAGCACTAAATTCTGCTAGTGAAGGAACAAACATTAATTACCATACTAGCAGTTAAAATAACAACACAGTAAAAAAACCCTTAAGCCTAGTAGTTTCTCTGTCCTAGTGCTGTTAAAGTCAATAGATAAGCCCAGCCTAAGTACCACCCCCAAACTGTTACCTGTTTAACTAACAGGAAGCAGAGTAATCCACTTTCTCTTGTATTGAAGGATAAATCCGTAACAGTTATAAAAATTTGTGTTCTTCACCACAGACAACATCAGCAGACACCTTTTTTCCCCCCCAAACAACCTTAATACTGTTACACAATCCCTTTTTATATAAACGAAGTTTGATATGTATCTAAATTCAAGTTCTCAGAGGTTACTAAACCATTAGGAGAGTGTTTTTTAACTAGGCTTAAAAGATAACCAACTGGACTACTGCAGGGCCGTAAGTGTACATGTCTGACACTCCGCCAAGCTTTCTGCAGAAGCCCCTCAGAGCTCAAGCCGATCCAATACAAACAGCTCCTTGTTCCCACCCTTGTGCCAGCTCGCTGACAAGACAAGATTAGATCAACCAGGCAAGTTTTTAACAGGTTAGGTGATTGATGCTACCTAATCGTTTAGTTAGCAAGCTGAGAACTGGCACAAGTTAAGAAGCAGAATATTGCCAGAAGCATGAAGAGGATGGAATGAAACTGCCTCTTTCAGCAAGAGCTTCTGAGATTAACTCAGGCATCTCATTTGGGCTCCACCCTAATTATGAACAGCTATCATATGCCCATTTTTCCCCCTCACCAAGCACTGGTGCTCATACTGATTCCAAGGTTCACACAAGTAACTGGCTCCTACTGATCTGTACTTGGCATAGCCGACTTCAGGCAAAACCACAGTGTTTCAAAAACAGTAAAGAACCAGCCTTACGATTGTGAGCCCTCACTGCTTCAGCTGTTAATCAGTACAAACTTTCCACAGGTACACCACTTTTACCTGCCTAGTTTAAGAAGTCTTCTGCTTTTGAATCACACCTCTCTGCAGACATGGTAGCGTATCTCACCTTTCACCTTCTCCAAAACATAAGCTAAATTAACACGAGATCAACATGTTAAAGTAGACAATCAGATTTATGATATTTTAGCAGGATAGGATATAAAATGCTTGCATTGGCAGTAAGTATAACATTATATAAACCATCAGTGTAGAGTGATCAGGGTTGAATCCACAACATATACTTATATACATACATAATTTAGCCACAGGAGTCAAGTTGGAAAGGTTAAATGTATATCCTAGATGCATCATTTAAGATGAAAGCTAACTGAAGAGCTAATAGTCAAGCACTTTTGCCTATGGAAGCTTTTTTGGCACTTCTTGTCTGTTGTGTATTTCCTACTAGGAAGCTGAGCTTTTTTTGCTGGTACCTAGAATACCTTAGAAACTAATTAGCAGCTAAAGATGCAGAGGTGTTACAATACACCTTGGTTATATGAAACTATCTCACCAAACAAAAATCCCACTGAAAGACAGTATTGGAGGAAAGTAAGTTTCTTCAGGACTAGCTCTTAGAAAGCTCTCTGGAATATCATAGGCTCATTCTCAAGGTAGCTCTCTAGCAAAACCACCACCCAGCTCAACATAACCAAATGGAATACACTGTGAGGAAATGGGAAACGAATTTTCTGGCATTAAAAAGGCATGTTACTGCCAAATTCTCTCCTTTTCTTACTTTTCAACTCAAGTAGTGCTAACTGCCAAGTCAAACGAAATCACTAATGTAGATAAGACAATCCTAGATATTTGTAGAGACTAATAATGAACCTTATTATACACAGGTATAATGAATTAGGACCCACAAAGCCACTTAGTACTGTGCCTGTGAGTCATTATGCTACTTGTCTAGACACAAGGTCTTCTACCCCAGTCAGATATGATTTTGGTCAGAATTATCTTCCTTAACTCCACCACTATGTAACATAAGCTGGACAGAAGGCAATAATGCAACAGCTCCAATGACAAAGCAATTCTGCCACTATTGTTACAAGGTTAGTCACTTTGATCGCTTGTATGGTCTTCCTTACACTTTAGGTGTACAAGTAAAAGCCACAGCAAACAATCTGACTGTTCAGTCAAAGAGGCTTCTGAGAGGCATATCCACGCATCTCTATCAAATTGACTCCTGAATTCTGCTAAAACAGATACTGTTCAAGACCGAGAGCTTCATCTGAATGTGTTGCTAGTGACCAAATACCATACAAGGACTGGTTAATCCTCTGGCAAGTGAAGCAATCTAGGGACAGACAAAAATTGGCCACAAGAACACCTGGCTCTACACATACCAGAGAAGAAATTACACAAAAGAAACATGCTATTAAAAAAACAAAACCACAACCCAGAGTCCACTACACCAAGCAGATAAACTCAGGGCTGACAATATTCTGTTCTTTAACTACGGGATCAAGCCTTCAGTACTTGCCCTTCTCAGTTTTAAGAAGTAGCAAGTCAGCTACACCGAAGGGAGAAGAGAGTAACTGATACACTACTTATGTTGCAACAGACAGACTCAAGAGCTATTGTATCAATCTCACCAAAAAGGGTGGTTCTACAGGAGGAAGAAAAAACATTGAAAAGTGTTACTTTTAATCACTCTTAAATCCACAAATCAAGAATGGATAAACTTCTTGGCTTATGCTTCCCGAGACAAAAATTGCTATAAAAACAATTTTGATTTTTAAAAACACAGTACAAAAACTTGCCTGGTAATTGAAGTAAATACTGGTATGGCTCTAGGATTCTTTTAGATGTTTCATCCATTCCATCCATTTCTTTATTTCATAAAAGGTGGTCCACTGTTAAAGAAAATGTTAAGATTGTTTACATCAAAAAATTGGGAAGTAAAAAAAATAGATGCATACAATTAATAAAAACTCAGCTTACTTCAAGGTTAGATACAAATACCCCAATTCTGAACATGACACTTTCTGTTAACATTACCTTCACTACACAAGAAAAGTCTTCAGGACATCATTTAGAAAAGAAAAAAGCATATGTATTAAACAGTTATTTTTAATTATTCATGAATAGTTTAAACCAACACCTAGACTTTGTTTGCTCTAATAATACATGTTAGAGGGCTTAGATGATAGAGAAGTGTTTAAAACATTAGCATTCACAACAATGAAGCTCCACTGTAAGTCTTTCGAGAAGACACTCAGCACATACAAAACCTCACGACTAATCTGCTTAGACCTCCCTAAGTGCTTTCCCCATACAAAAGTGGAGATGCCAAAGAGCAGAAAATACACCTTACAACAAGGCAACCTAAACAAGCTGAACACTAGCTTCAGCCTTCTGACAGAATTTCAGTCCTGTTTTAGAAGGCAGGACAGGAACATACCATTTTCCTACCTCTGTTTAAGCACACAGACATCTATTCACACTTTCCCATATACTACACACATCATAGCCTCTTACAATAAATCTTTTAGGATCCATTCCCTACATGGCTTGACAATTCTCTATTGATTATGTTTCAGTTCACATACCTTTGGTCATCTATATCTGAGTTTTTTAGACTGTTCTCTGTAACAGATATTCTGTCCTCTCACCTCTAGCCTTCCTTGCTGCACTGCAGATGCAGCAGCTCAAAACAATTCTTCTAATGTCATTTTAAGACAGGAACTGCAGCAGTAGCACAAAATCTCATGCTACTTCAGCATCCTTTCTCAGCTCCTTAGCTAGCTTCCTGGAAAGGATGTACTTTTTGCCCCTGGAGCAAGTGAATAGTTATATAAATTATCCATAAAAATAACTATTTTAAAGTGATATTTATAAGCATGGACTGATGATTTTTAATGCGAGTACATTAAGGGGAGTGGTTAACATGAGTGGAACAAACTATGTTTCACACTTGATCAAAGTAATCCAGCAATACTTTCCCATAAAAAACTCAAAAGGTCAGTATTGAGATCACTGCTTTCTCTTAAGCTACCTGGACAAACTGGTATTCCTCAACATTCATGACCTTTTCCTTTCAGCAGAGTTCCATCAGCTTCTGTCTACTCCCATTCCCACCCTCCACACCCATCAGTATTAGCAGCAGTCCAAACTTGGGAACTGATCTGCATTAATAACCATTTTCCAAGCTTAGGTTTGGATCAATTCCTTTATTTGCTTCACTGCATATGTTAATCAAATGTATCTGCGCTTCAGGGGCAAGAAAGGCTATTTCAGCACACACAATTGCCAACAAAATGCTCGTAAGATTGCACCTTTTGGGAAAGCTTTGCATAGTTTCTTAGCAGTACAGCCTTTCCATCCTATCCCACAGTGTGCCAGCACAACTAGTGCTCAGGCCACACAGTAATCTAAATCAGATTTGACACCCTCAACTCCCTGTTTTGTTTTCAGCTTGTTGATATAACTGAAGGGATAGGAACTGCTTTTAAGCTAGCACCATCACCGAGAGTCAGCTGTCAAACTGTACCTTTATATATCAAGGATAAGTCGCAAAGGACTTCAGTGAGGAAGTGAAATCAAAAAGATTATCACAGTCCACCTCCAGATGTTTTAAGCAGAAAGAAGCCGGTAGAGATGGATATAAGGAGACACTATCAGCTTGACAACTCTCCTGTGACTATTAGTTGTCAAAAAGCCAGACAGATGGCTTAGAATTGAAAGTGCCTATCTATCCAACAGCGCTGGGAGGAAATGTCAGGGTTGGAATTGCTTCTCTGAAAAAAAGTTTCTGCTTAAAAGTAAACCTCAAAATTCTTCCTCTCCACTCAGGGAATTAGGAGGTCTCTTGCCTGTCTGTAGGACACTAAGGCAATATTCAGAATCCCCAACTAACTTAAAATCTTCTCATATTACACAGCATCAGACTAAATCTTTGCATCTTTTGACATAAAACTAATAGGACTCCACCTGAAATGCTGCTTATCAGCAGAAAATTAGTCAGACACTTCTACAAGTGCCAAGATTTTTTTATTTTTTTTTTAATAAAAGGAAGGCAAGAAAGCTCTAATAGGCAAATAGCGAATGGTAACTTGGCTTAAATCACTATAGCTAAACTTTTCCCAACTGCTATGCCACCTTTAAATGAAGTGATAGGTAACCGCCGCTAAGAAAAGGAGAAACAGTCTGACTACCCACTGAAACAAGAACAGCGAACATAACCTCCCCCAAACTTCTACAAAGCAAGGGACACTCGATAAAGAAATGTGTAAATGAAGTTGTTTATAAAGGCCTGTAAACAGCAATACCATGATACAAGACTTGTAATTTTACTGCTCTTGGCACAAAATTACTACATCTGACACCTGGGAAATGCTTGGTATTAAGCGTTTCCTACCTAGGTGACCTACCAATTTACTACAGAGGCTACACTGTTGCAGAAAGTCTTCTCAATTAAGACATTCAGAGACAAGATCTCAGTCAGCACCTCATAATAAAAAGTAAAACTCCCAGGAGTTAATAAATGAAAGGGAATGCAAAGCCTTTAGTTAGTGAAAGTGCAAGCATTGATTACATGTACACTTATTCAAAAGATTAAGCCAGTTAAGGTCATTTTGCTTTTTTAAAACAGTTTCCTTATAAACCGGTACACAGACTTGCTGCATTTCAATTCATGCACAACTACGTTATTTTTCCAGTTATTACTCAGTATCCCCACATAAGCACACAGAACAGCTGTCACAGGCACAGGCCGTGCAACCATGACACAGGGCCTACAAAACCGTCTTTTGGACTGCAACAAACCTTAACTCTAACCATCTCTGCGAAAACACACAAGACACCAGAGTAATACGGTGACATGGGCTTCCGTAAGTTGGAACTACTCTAAAACTACACTTGAAGCTGCGATCTGTGTCGAGGAGCTTTCTAGAGAGGGTGCAAGTAATGTTAATTCTAGGTGGCATGTCAACAAAAATCTTCGCTTTGGAACTTTGTAAAACAGCTTCTCATCCCACCCCTTCTACAGAATATTCCCCTCCTCGTCCACATTAGGGGAATATGATCACTGAAATAGTCCAGGTTAAATACACAGACAGTGTTTTAAAAAGAATTATCATCTCGGTGGCTCCAATCACAAGAGGTTACACAGAAAACACGAGAGAACCACCAAAGGAGCAGAGAACTGTAGTGTGCAAAAGAACTATCCAGAAAGTTCTTAAATCGGCCCCATCACAGAATTCAGTGTAACAAGATACTGGTTTCACTGTAAAAAAAAAAAAAAAATCCCAAAGTGAGGGATGTGGCAGTGAGAAGGTCCGTTTCAGAAGGAATACACAGAAACCGCAGTGAATGTGTATTGTTTGGAGGAGACTATCAAGGCTCTTAATCCAAGCGCAACTTGGGCAGGATACCCGTCACCCTCGCCCACATTCTCATTCCGGTCAGCAGAGCCCTCTTTGCCCTCCCTAGGCTGACACCGAACAAAACCCGGCACCCGCGGGCCGGGCAGCTTCCCCCGGGCGCAGGGGGAGCCACACACCCTCCCTAAAGACCCGGAGAAGCAAACAAGCAGCTTTCCACAGCCGCGATCTCAGCCGAACTCCTGTCCGGCTCGGAACTCGCGTTTCGCGGAGGACACGGAGCCGTCGCCATTGCTAACCCCCGCCCAACACACCACAGCCACGCCAAAGCAAGCTGGGCTCGTCGTTCGGAGCCCCGGAGGAGAGGCAGGCGCGGCAGAGCACCCCCCCCCCCCCCCCCCCCAGCTGCCTCCGCAACCGGCAGGCGAGCAGCCCACCCTCGCCAGCGCCATTTTAGATCCAGCGAGGCCGAGGGCTCCTCGCTCCCCCTACCCGCCGCGGCCACCCCCATTTTCTGATCGGCGCTGCCGGCAGCCGGGCTCGGCCGCCGCGGAGGGGAGGGAGGGAAGGAGGGAGGGACGGACGGGGAGGGAAGCGCCGCCCGCCCGCCGCAGCCCCCGAGCACTCCCTCAGCCCGCCCCGCCGCCCAGCGCTAACGGCGCCCCCCCTCCCCTCAGCCCCAACAGCGCCCCCCCCTCCCCTCCCCTCCCCTCCCCTCCCCTCCCCTCAGTCCCTTCCCGGCCCCCTTCCGGGCAGCCCGCCAGGCCTCTGGGCGGGGCGGCCGCGGGAGCCGTTTCCCCCGCTGAGCTGGGGGGTGGGGGGGAGCCTCCCCTGTGAGGAGCGCGCCGGGCGGCGACAGCCCCTCCCGCCAGCCGCAGCCGCCGCCGCTCACCTCGCTGCTGCTGCTGCTGCTTCCTCCTCCGCCGCCCGCCGCCAGCCGGAGCCGCGCCCCGCTCCCCCGAGCAGCCTCCTCTCCAGGAGTGGCGGCGGCAGCAGCGCTCGGCAGGAGCAGCACCGCCCCCTTCCGCTCCGCCAGGCGCCACCTTCCCTGCTTGGGGGGGGAAAATGCGCCACCAGCGCCCCACCGCGCAGGTGCCGGCCCCGCCCCCTCGCCTCATTAGCATTCGGCCAGGGCCCCGGCCCCTGGCGGCGGCCGCGCGTGGTGCGCCCTGGGAGGTGTAGTCCGCTCGCCGCGCCGAGCCTCGTCTGCGGGAGGCGCGAGCGGCGAGCGAGAACAGCGCCACCCATGAGCGCCCTCGGCGCCGGGGGTCGGTTTCCATCGAAGTGGAGAAAAATGATGTCAGTATTTCCGACGCGGCGGCCAATGGGGTTGGGGGGGGGCGGGCTCTGCCGTCCGGGGCCCAATGGAGGAGGCGGGGAGAGGGGCGTGCCCTGGCCCGTCCGCCCGTCCGTCAGTCAGTCGGTCGGTGTGGGAGGGGGAGGGGGACCGAGAGGCTCCGAGCCGAGCAGTCACCGCCGCGCCGCCGGCTCCGTCGGCGCAGGACGGATCGGCCCTGCCGCACGCCGCCGCCGCCAGCAGAGCCGCCGCCGGAGCGCTGAGCGGGGCCCGAGACCGGCCGAGGGGGACGCCGGAGCTGAGAGGACGCTTCGCTCTGTTCCCTTCCCTCCCCCCCTCTTCGGGTCGGGGGAGTAGCGGGCGGGCGGGCGCCGCCAAACAAAGGTAACGGCGCCGGGCCGGAGAAGGAGCCCCCCCCGGTCTCGCCGGCGGCAGGTGGGGAGGCGGCGCGGGGCCCGGGGGGGGGTGCGGGGCCGGGCGGCGGCGGGGCGTGCGTGGGGGGGGGGGAGGGAAGGAAGGAGGGGGGCGGTTGTTTTTCTCCTCGTAGCGAGACTGCGGCGGGACTCGCCGATCCTCCTTCCCCCCCCCTCAGCCGCCCTCATCGGCGGGGCGGAGGGGAGGGGGATCGGGTGCCGCCTGCGTGCGGGAGGGACCGGCGGCTTCTCCAGCCCCCTCCGCCGGGAGGGGACCGAGCCCCCTCCTCCGCACACACACACGCACACACACCACACGCAGACGCTCCGTGTCCCCGCCGAGCAGGTCGGGCCCCTTTCTCCCCGCCCCTCTCCCTCCCCGTCCCCGCTCCCTTCTTTTCTTCTTGTTCCTTTTCTCGCCTCCCTCCCCCCGCCCGGGCCCGCTGCGCCGAGCCGGGGAGTTGCGGCTGTTGCTGCTGAAACTCCTGCCGCGGAGTCAGCGCTTTCCTTTATTCGAGGGGGGGGAGGAACCGCCGCGATCCGGAGCCGCAGCCCCTACAAAAGCCTCCGTGTGTGAGTGCCGGGGGGGGGCTGCTCTCGCCACCCCGCTCCCCCGCCGCGCACACGGGCACTCTTCCTCCTACAATGGAGGAAGAGCCTCCCTGCCTCTCCCCGCGGTAAAGTAGGGGGGGGGGGGGTCCTACGGCCGGGACCCCCGCGGGTCCCCTCCCGCCGGTGGGTGCCCGGGGAGGGGGCGCAGCGCCCCGGGGAGGCCGCCCCCCCTCCCCGCAGCCGGGGGGGGGTTGTTGTTGTGGCAAGTTTCTCCTCCTCTGACAGAAATGGCGTCAGTGGCGGCGAGTGGCGGGGAAGCCGCGGCGTGCGGGAGCGGCCGCCGAGGAGAGAGGGGAGGGGGTTACCCGGGGAGAAAGGGGGGGGCTCCGGGGAAGGAAAGGGGGAGTTTCGGGAGGAGCCCACCCCCCTCAGCCCCCCCCCCCCCCCCCCGATCCGTGGCTCCCCTCCCCCGCCCGGTGCCCGCGGCTGGTGCCGTGCCTTAGCGCTTTGTTTTAAATTCCAGGTCCAGCCTCGGCCGCTCAGCCCCCGTCGAGGCTTTTACCGCAGCCTGAGCTCATCATGAAGGTAAAAACGCTCGCCTGCGTGCCGGGGAGGGGGAAGGAAGGGGAGGGCTGCGCGAAGAAACGCTGCCCTGTCTGTCAGTCCGTCTGTCCCGACCGCGGTGCGGGGCTCGGTGCTGGTGCGGGTCCACGCTGCGGGCTCTCCCCCCCTCAGTGCCGGGTGTCGGTGGTCTGAACTGGTTTGCCGACGGTGGGGCAGGCGCTGCTCCGCCGCGTCGCGCTGGGTTGAACTGGAAGTTGGCCGAGCGGAGGGTTGTTCTCCCTCGCAAACATTGTTCGTGGGAGAAGAAGGACATGGCTGCCTGGGCTGAGCTCGCTTCATGGAGGAGCGGGGGGGACAGTCGCCCTGCCTGGGAAAGTAGCGTTGCGGGGGAAAGGCTGGCTGCTACGCAACCGGGTGGGCTCGAATGGAGCGTGGACGGTAGATTTACTTACTTTCTGTTTGTTAATAGGAGTTTTGTTGAATGAATAGTCTCGATATGATCAGGGAGGGTGCGTGTAAGAGGTTCTCTGCAGTGAACTGATGGCTGTAAGGTGCAGAAAGATTTTCCGAACAGGTTCTCATTTTCTTCTCGGTGCTGTGTAGTATTCACGTACCTCCTCGTCACTCGTTTTTCTTCCCTTACGTCTATCTAGACTGTTTATTCTCAATATATTATGCAACTTTTATAGAAAAAAAAACGGTATCGGTAGAATAGAATGATTTCTTCTGTGTATGGCAAAGATCTGTGTACCTAAAAGTTGTTTTTTACAACTGGCTTTGTTAGGGTTTTTTTTATCATTTTGCTGATAAGTGTCACTTAAACTATCGTTTATGTTATCGTGAGCCCCGTGTAATTCAGCTCCTGGTCCTGCTGGGCTGCAGTAAATCTCATTTCAAAATACTGTAAATCTTACAAAAAATAATTGTTACAAACCTGTGATACATAATCTCTTTGATATTTATTAATAGAGTGGTCTGTTTGTGGGGTCTTGCACTGTCAGAGTTGTGCCTACTATCTGTGAATGGGTATTATGTAAAATGTGTACCTAGCGCTATGTACACTGCTGGAAATGGTAAATGATACAGACTGTTTTAATTTCTGGGTTGATTTGAGTTGCTGAGCAGCAAACTAAGTCTTTTTGTGTAGCTGCTAAAGGTTTAGCCTGTGTTTTTTACTTTGGTGACTTAATGACAGTATTTTTTTTTAAATCATGTTTTAGTGGCCCTCCCTATGGTCTGTCTTTAACAAGTGTTAAGATTTAAAATGCTGCACATGTCTTTCACATTAAAAGTAAACTATCTATGAATTTACAGTAACAGGCTGTTGAAGTAGTACGATACGGAGCTTTCCAAATGTGGCTCATTGCCTGCTGGGGATGCAGGAGATGGAAGCAAGAGAAGTAGGAGGCAGTATAGGGAGCTTTTTTCCCCCAGAAGGAAAAACACTCGTTTAAATGACAGCTAAATTTACATACATTTCTAATATTCTTTATCCATGTAAACAAATCTTACAGTTACCATAGAGATTAGGTTCAGATACTGTGGTTATAGAGCCATATAAATATGTAGATAGACAATTGGGAGGAGGAGGAGGAGGTGGCATCAGGAGTGGAATGCAAAGTTTTGTGGAATAGTGATAGAGACCCACTTCAGGCTGAATTGCAAATGGTTAAATTTGAAGTAGCAAGCACGGAAACCTGAATAGAGCCATATTTTTAAAAAGCTGCAGGCTTACTTATTCTTCGATAAGATTTGTGCTACTGTTGCATTTTTATTTATTTTCTAAATCTGGATTAATTCTGCCAGGGTGTTCAAATGCTGTGTTTAAGTCTGCAATTTTTGCAATTTGTGTGAGTGTGTACTGTTAAACTTACATACACTTAAGATAACTCCCAGTTTTTTATTTACTGTGCCCTGTAATGTTAAGTGAGGTTAATCTGTAAGTCATTACATTGAATCTTTGGTTATTACAGTGAAACTTTCAACAGAATTGTAGCTCAGTGGAAATTTCTAAGATTCAATAGTCTAACCAAGACTGTTTTTTAAGATTTTAGAAGTAACACTGTGCATCAGTCTTTCTGCCTGGCTGAACTTTGTAATTTATTTTCTGAGCTTACAAGGATACAAGTTAGTCCAGGAAGAAGCAGTAAGGGACTGTGCTTAAGAGAATTATTAGCTTTCGGTTTGTATCTCCACGAGAGAACATTGACTACACTAGATCAAGATACTGTTTAAATATGACCGTGTATTTGTGTGCATTTATTTTGCAAGTTATTGAAAGAGTATGCCTCAAGGACACTTCAGCATGCAGAGGATTTAATGCCTTGAGGCCTAGTCTTACTTCGAGTCCGCTGACTGCAGACCTGCTGCTAACTGAGCGACCGAGGCCTCTGTTTTGATTTATGCCTTGGTCATTTTTTCAGGTGCAGAGGGTTGTGTATTCCCGTGCTTAGAGCATTAGAACTGCATTCTTTGTCAGTATCTGTGTTTCTTTGAATGAACTTAAACAGCTCGTGTAGCTTTACGGGCTCGTTTTTCCCATCTGTGTAGTATGGGTAGAATGTTTATCATTCTTTGTAAAACGCAGTGAGGTACATTTTGGAAGAGCGCCAAGTTGTACTGATAGAAAGCTCGAAGTCGCTTATGCTGTTGCGTTTCGGAACCCTCCGAGACAAGAGAGGTGTGCTGCCTGCTAAGAGATTACCACCTCTAAAGCTGTTGCCGTAATTGTTCTCCCTACAATAACCCAACTTAATCCCAGTGAATAAAGTCCCTTGTATAAACTAGTAACTTTAGCCCTGCCATGGACTGCAAAGACCCTTTCAAGGCAGTCTTGAAATATGCCTTGCAAGAAATATTGAAGTCACAACATAATTGTGCTCGTTATTGTGATGTTCTGCCAAATCAGTCTTTTTCCTGCATTCAGTGACATCTAATAGTAGTTAATAGTTGTATAGATAGTAGCTAGGACGATTTGTATGTTGGAGTGAAGTGCTTTTTTTGTTTAACTTAGGCACCTTCTGCATAAGGTCTTTTTGCATTAGGTATGCTTCGAAAGCATGTAGAATCTGTTTGATTTTCTAATTGCCTGCCATCAAATTACTACCTACTAAGTAGAGCAATATGTATAAAGCCACTATTATAGTTTGGTTTTATTTTTTCCTCAAAGTCAGGAAGTAAACTCCAGGAAAGCAGAGTCTCTGCTTTTAAAGAAAGAAATAAACACAAGCACAGTTTCACCAATGATTTGTATTAAGAAGTCTGCTGTAAATGCTCCTGAGATTTATAATATATATTGCAGCATTTGCTTGATACTTGAATATGTGAATGAGGGTAGTATACCCACTGTAGTTAGAAAGTTCACTACTGACTGGAGATGAAAATAGTGGATGTCCCAGAAGCTAGAGCAATGCACTGTGAATTAAGTGATCTGAAATGTTTTGATGCTATTTACAGGTTAATGTTTTTCAGTCTGTAAAATATTGAATGTTTAGTGGTTGTAGATATTGCTGTTGGGTAGCCTGAGCTGTTCCTGAGTGCTTGCTCAACACTGTCACATTAACCAATTAAGGAAACCGTGTGTACAGTTTATGGTGGATTTTTGTTTTGTTCTTAATTCATCCTGAATTTATATTTTGGTTTCAGTAGCCTTTCCTAGTGACGTCTCTAGCTGTCCACAGAGATCACTGGTGCTGTAACTGCTTTCCCTTAAAGCCAGTCAATCTGTAGCTCATATTCTCTGCCAGCATGGCAGAGGACAAAAGTGAAAGATCTAGTAAACTTTTCAGTCGCTAATTTCCAACTCTGAGCACAAGTCAGCTGAAAGACCTATTGCTCTTCTGCAGGCTGGACACCCGTCACGGAATGTAGTGACCTTTCACTTTCTGGTTAACTATTTGAATTACAGCAGAAATGGAGATTTATAAAGGAAGAGTACCATTAGAGTAGTTTTTGTGCTGGAGGTAGGAGAACGGGTAAGTCTTATGAGGTGGTTTTCCCCTGTAATTTGTTTTTGCATTATGAAAAATGAGCTTCTTAAATTCTGTCCTGACGTTCCAGTTTGAACAAGTGATCAGAGGCAGTTATTGACTTCCTCATGCTTGCATAATTATGTAGAAAGGAAAGCAAACACCACTTGCACCGAGCAATTACAAGTCATGTTGGAATGATCTCTGTTCTTTTGAAATTGGTTGTTTGCTCTTCTGAAATGCCAAGCTTAGTATATTTTACAGTGGCTAAACAACATGGAAGTCTTGAACTTAAATCTGCATGTTTAGTATGTGACTGTTCAGTAGTTGACTGTGTTGATAAGGACTCAAAGTTAATTCGACCACCTAGTGGAAAAAAGACTGTGTTAGACTAAGAAAGCTAAAGTTATAATAAACTATGAGCATTAGACAAGTTAAGTTGTTTGCATTATTATTTTCCAAGTTGGTGAAGGGTTTTTAGATCAGTGCTCTCACAGCAGCAGGACTACTGTATCAGGATACTGTCTAAGAAAAATGTTAGTAGTCAGAATAATGAATATATGTATCTTGACTAGAACGCTTTGAGGTGGTTATTTAGTTCACTTTGTAATCTGAAACAAGTATTGTGTACATGTAGTGCAGAAGCATGCTGTGATACACATTGTGTGTCTGTTTTCAAAGCAACTGCATTGTAGTCAAGAAGTCTTGCGAAACAAAATGCAATGGTTTTGAGGTATTAAGCTTTACAATCACTGTCAAATACTAAACCTGAATGCGTCACTGGTCGTGTAAACTGAAAAAAAGGGCTAACAAAGAGAGGTGGAAATAATACTGTTGTTGCAAATTGGTTTCAAATTTTTGTTTAAATACTACAGATACACACATTTTCCTTATAAATATATGCTTTTATAATGGGCTGAAGAGTAAAAATAAAGGGAGGTTGAGATTTCCTCATTTGAAAAAGGTTACAAATTTTATAGAAAAACATAGAGCTTAAACTTCCTTGGCACCCTAATGTGATACAGAGCCATCCAAATGCTGGATTATTTGTCAGTTCATGCGTACTTGAAAGTAGTTGACCTGTTGTGAAATGCAATAGTAGTTTCTCTGCAGTTCTTCTTGCTATAGTAGGCGCTTCAGCTGTTTTTACAGAAATACACAAATCTAAATAAACATGGATCTGGAGCTGGTTTTGCCTTAAATATGATTCAGGTCACAGTTGAGAAATGTTGGGAAGTCAGGGCTTGTATGGCTGCTTGCTTTTTAGTTGACAGTTCACGGTAACAAATACTTCTTTTCTGCCTTTCCAGTGTTGTCCAGTTACTGTGCCTGCTACCACTCACTGGACATTTGCTTGTGTGTGCATGGAATGGATTTTTAGAGACTTCTAGAAGAGTTCAAAAGGCCTCCAGGGAACTGAGAAAAACTGTTTAGCCCTATGCATAAATTAAATATTAGTGATTTAGTAAGTGTTAGAATAATTATTTTAAAAGTTTTTGATGGAAGGTCATAAAATGGGGCGTGTGGTGTTTTTTTTTTTGTTGTTGTTAACATGGGGTGACCAGGTGAGAGGATATTTCAGGGAATTCAAGTATGGAAAAGACAGCAAGCCACTTTGATATTCTATACTTCACGAGACATCTATTTTTCTACTGAAGATTAGTTTGAAACAGGGAAGTAATTCAATAGTGTATTGTTTGGGTTTTTTTTTTTTCCTTTCCCTGGCTTGGAAGGCAGCTTATAAAGCAGTCATGACCTGTTCAGCAAGAAGGGTTTGTAAGCAAGCTCTGGAAAGGCGGCTGTGAGGCTGTCAGAGCAGGGTGGTGGAGGGTGTTGCTGAGTTACCTGTCGGAGGCTGGGACTGAGGTGACCCGCCTGCATTATGTGCGACCACAGTGTGACAGTTGACCTCCTGAGTATATATTAATTAACTGAATGTGGAGTATTCTTTTGGGGTTTCCTGAACCTGTGGGGAGCACTATGAGGAAGATTTTTCTTATTAGCTAACCAGAAACATAGTAGTACCTAACCATGAGAAGGCATTTTCCTTACTGAGAGCAAAAGCTGTAGTCATCTGCAGTTAACCTGGAGTCACTTGCTTCTCGTTGCTGTTGTCTTTGAGTCTGTATGTGCTCTGAGGCGAAGAGGATAGTCAGTGAAAGAAAAGACCTTTAAGCATCCAGAACTCCCCAGGTGACGCAGTCTTTGATGGTGACTTCTGCAGACCACCTTAAGGAGTACACCATTTAGAGACCGCATTCATCAGTTGTCATTTCAGCTAAGTGTGACTGGAAACATCTGTAGAGCTCTGTTGCAGAGCATATCGCCCCGGTTTGACTAGCGGGTGAATAACATTGTTCTTGGGCAGAAGAGTGAGTTTGCTGTTCTTCGCATTGTTTAATCTGTCGGTTTGTCCTACAACAATCTAGAGCAAAGGATTTAGTTTCGTAAGTAGTTTGTCAAATTAAGCTTGTACAGCAATGGAAGAATGCAGTCTTGTCTCCTTCTTCCACTCCTGGCTGTTTGTTCTTGTTGTCTTTTGTGCCAGCAGTCCATTTGTGTGGTCCCAGGATGGACTGAATCAAACTGAAAGTAAGAGCAATCAGGCATGTATGCTCTTCAATTGCAGCCAGTCCCTGACCTGGCTGATCCCTACCATTGTGGCGGAGGAGGGAAAAGCAGAAGTGCACCAAGACTGATTTGGGTTGGTTTAAACTGCTTGTGAACACACGTTTTTCCCCATCCCTCTGCAAAGCTAGCAGTTTGCAGTCACTAGGCTAGGCATTTTGTGAACTGTCTACACATGAAATCGCCATAGAGGTTTTTCTAGACTTGCTTACTAGCTAGAACGCTGCACTTTTCTATAGGTTTGAAGTCTGATTTCTAGAAGCTGTTGAGTGAAAAAATTTAAATTTAATTTTTGATATGATAAACATTGATTTCAAGTTCAAAAAATGGAGAGCTTTTAAAGAAGAGATGATAGTAGACACAAAAAGAAGGTAGTCTAAGTTGGTTTTTGTTTTTAAGGAGGCCTGCATAAGCTTTGCTTCCCCGACTCCCCAAAGTTCTGAAGTTCTTATTCAGTGCCGGGAAAGAATACCGTTAATAATCGTCTCCCCTCTCTGCCCACCGAGGAGCAGCTGGTATTACAGCTTTCTGCAGAAAAATACTTGTAAGTGTTAGATTTCTGTCCTGTAAAGGTGACAATCTTAATGTAACTAATACTTACATTAATACACTCTGACAATAGGTATTTTTACCAGTGGGGGGAAGAATTCAGCAATTGTGCTACCTTTATTCCAAATTAAAACAGATGGAAATGGTAGTTTTGGGAGAAATTACATTACTCTTACTTTGATAAGGAAATTGAAGGGAAGCAAAGTCAAACTTTTGATTCGGGACGTTGTTGAGAAGGTCCACATCTTTATGGGTGACAGGAGTTGCAATGCCAGTTGGAGATGGTAGAGTAAGGTGTACAGCCCTTTCTGCTTATTAACAGAAACTTCATGCAAAACTTTGGGTGATATTTGTTATCTTCCTTTCCAAGAACTGGGGCTCTCACTGAGCTTTTGTCTGGGATCCTTTCCCTTTTCACTCTTGGATGGCCTTCTAACTTACTGTTGTTCATTGTTTACACCGTCCTGAGAGCAGGGAAATGGGATTTGACGTCAGCAAAATTCAGAACCAAATGTATCTGATGCAAAGTTTCAGATGGAAATAAGTAATGTAATAGGGAGTAATTTTTTTGTTTGTTTTCGTATTCTCTTCTGATCTGAAAAAAACATTTCAGTTTGTGGCAGGGAAACCTGATCCACTGTGATAATTTTTTTCCTTCAGATTTTCAGCTGTCCTCTCAACAGCAGATTGCAAGTGCTAAATCTCTAATTCGTACGTATAAAATAGGCCATTTCATGTTTTCTTAAATATAAATGTAGAATATCACCTTCTAAGACCACAGAGAATGCTTTAATTTATAATGGTGGAAGACAGACTTTCCAATGTACTGTATGAGTATTTAAGTGAAAGAATGTTAGCTTAGTCTTTTTGTTAATAATCTGACACTTAGGTTAATGTAACTTCTTTTTCTGGGAGAAATAATAAGGTGTTGAGACATTTTGGAAATGAGTAAGTGCTATATAGGCATTTCAGAATTCAGTAATTTCTAATGGAATATGTGTTTTCACTTTTTAACTTCTTTTGCTGCACTGCTTATTGAAAGGTATATGTTTCTGTAACATCAAATGAATGTTACGTCAAATTACATCACTAAACTTAGAAATAATATGTATAGAATTCTTAATCTTTGTGCTTCCATAAATATGAAAGCATTTTTGAAAACACAGCAATAATTTTATAAATTTCCACTTTAATTTCTTTAGAAGGTTGTCATGCTAGATGTGCATCAAGGGAGGTAGTGAAGTACTTTAGCATAAGTAAGACTGCACTACAGTTTAAAATTGAGAGTATCATATGTACCAATACCTTGCTGCCTGGAACAGAGACAGAAATGGAGTCAATAACTCAACGTCAAGTCATTTTCAGTTTTGAATGCAGATTTATTTTGAGGTGCTCTTCCAGAACTTTACAATGACGATCCACATACGTTTAGCTGTAGAACATGATTTGGGTAACTGTGCAGTGTCTTTGTCTTTGTGGAATTTCGTGCCTATTTTCCTGCAATGTTGGACAATTTAAAAGACATTAAAGCTTGCATTCATTCCTTTACTTACAGATTACTAGTGCAGCTTTTACACGCCTAAAAATCGAGTAGTATGAAAGATGATGTCACCTGATGATGGACAGCATTGGATACATGGGCTGGAACCTGTAGAGTCACACTTCAAATATATGCTACTATTCTTGATCAATTTTTGGAATTGGGCTGCCGAGGCCGCTGTTTTAACTGTGTTCCCTGGAATAAAGTAAAATGAAGTTCCAGCAGATATTAGTATGTACATAAGATGTCTGTCTGCAGTAATTCAGTTTTTCTTTGTCGGTAATTCTGTGGCTGTTGAGCTAATACTCTGATTTCAGTTTACGTTGCCTGATGCTAGCCAAAATGTTTGGATTGATAAGTTAAACATATTTCACTGTATTATAAGAAATCTCTTATTTCAGACATTGACTTTTCTTGGATAATATGGAGTATATATTTATATATACACTTACTTGTGTAGGGTGATTCAGGTCTGTAAAGGCAAGTAAAGTGAATGAGTTGCTTTTGTTAGATTCTGTATAGTAAGAAAAATTATGTTTTGATGACAGCATATTAATAGTATTTCAGTGATAGAGGGATAGGTGTATGTCCCCCTCTGACAGACTTTTCACTGGTAATGCGCATGGCATCGGTAGCACCTAGATAGCAACTGAAGTGGTAGTACGTCAGCTTTAAACAAGTGGAGTATTTTTATTTATATGTCTTCATCAGCACTGATTTCAGTTCAGTAAAATTACACTTGCTCTATTTTGCATTAAAGTAGAGAGCAATCCTACCTGTTTCTGACTGGAATAATGTGTTGTGCAACAGCACTTAACTGAATATTTGAAATGGTGTAATAAAATCTTAATTATGGTCATGACAATAAATAACAAACATAACAGATGTTATGTGGAATAAAAATCATTCATGATACTTAGGCTGGCCTGATGAAGTTTCTCTAGTTGTCTATATTGTATTTACTTAGTTGTAATTTGAGGAAACAAATCAGCTTTTATGATCTTCATAGAAAGATATATTTTAAAAAAATAAAAGGGAAATTGGTAATCCTCAGGTGCTTGATTCCAGGCATATCCAGATACAGTTTCAGAACTTTTCTGTCTTATTGCTGTGGCTGGATATCCTTACTACGCTTGATCAGAGTTAAACTTGGGAAGAAAAAAAATATACTGCAATACTCGAATGCTGTCTGCAGATGACACTGCCCTGTGTTTGTGAGAAAACTCCTTAGTCTTAAAGGAACTGCAACATCTTTTCTTTTGTCTGGCAGTTTCTCCTAACACAGCTTTTGTGCCCGCTGAAGCAACATTCCAGTCAAGTGTACGAACAAGGATGTGGGCACACATCAGTTGCCTGGAAGGGCCGGTGTGAACGCTGTAGCTGGGTATTCTGCTGCTAGCAGTGGTGATGCACGATATTTCTGTGAAAGCAGATATTACAGTGGGATGATGATTAGTCATATGGTGGTATTGGAAGATGAAGTTTATTCTTTAAGCTGTGTATTTCAGAATTTCTCTTCAGTTATCTTCTTAGGCTTAGGGAAAAAGTGTTGTTGATCATAAAATCATAATTAATTAGAATTTCCCTGACATATGTAGTTGACACTGTAACCTGCTGATTTGACAGAGGCACTGATGTTTTATTGATAGGCAGTGGGAGAATGCTGTGTTGTCTTGGGTACCGAAGACCTCTTGGGATGCCTCTTGTTGAACTTTGGAGAACAGCATGAGGTCTCACATGGAAGGTAACAGCAGAATTGTTGATGTAGGACCATCAAGTAAAACTTGGACCGACTTTTTTTCTTTCGCTTTAGTAATCCTCACTGTTACTTTTTGAAAAGAGGCTAAAAAATGAAGGTTTTAGTATAAGAGGCTTAAAGACTTTTAAGAAAAAAACTGGGCTTTACAGAATAGCTTCAGCACACTTGAAAGCAGTGAATAGTCTTATACCACCTATGCAACTTCAAAAATCATACTCTGTTCTTTAAGATGTTGAAGAGTTTTGTGGAATCTGAGCAAGGATCTTTCCTTAAATAGCCACTCCCTGGCAATGGCTGCCATTAGTCACAGGCTGAGCCAGCTGAAGATGTTTTGGAAACAGGTGCAGGGATGAGTAGCCAAAGAACCCAAAGCATTCTGGGTAGTTAAATTGGGTAAAAGGTAGGAAACAAGTAGTTTAGGTCCTTTATCCTTTAACTTTTTGAAAGGTAACCTACCTGAATGCTAGCTGTGTGTATATTGTTCTTATTCCCTATAGTACTAGGGTGGCACTTTTACTTTCTATGTAGCACTTTTACTTTCTGTGTAGCACACTTATACCTGAAATATGTTAAAAGCTGTCTGTAATTATGTAGCGCTTGACAAATCTCCTCTTAAACTGGCCTTCAACTGGTTAATTATTTCTCTTCTGTTAACATCAGGGTTACTTTTAATGCTTACGTTCTTGGTTTGCTACAGGTGTTTTCTGACAGAAATTTCTTGAAAGGGTTTTCAAGTAGTAAAACTTGGTTGAACAGGAAAAGCTTGCATCTCTGCCTTGGGTAATGGCCATATTGGTTCTAATTTGCTTTTTTTCCCAAAACCTCCTTTGACAAACTTGAAGCTTAAATACTGAAGTCTTACATTTAGGTAGAGAAGAACTCTGGAAGATGAATGCTGTTATGCAGAGAGATAAAAAAGATAAATGATCAATTTGTTTGTAATACCGTTGCTACTGACCATGCAGGAATATTTGGTCAGTAGGATTCTCAGAAAATATGTTGAGATGGGAGAGGAGTTTGTACGTGTGCTTATATTTTCTAGATTTCTACAAGTTATGAATTGTGCTCCTACAAGTTAGGAAAGTTGTAAAACTAGCTTGTAGAAGACTCTTCTTAAAGGAATACTGTAGTTTTTGTGAGGAATAAACGCAAAAATCAAACATTAGGGACTTAAGAGTTCAGTGATAACTGTAATTTTCACCCATGTAAAATTCTACTGAATTATGTATGTCTTCAGAAGACGTAGTCATAGGATAGAATCATAGAATCATTAAGGTTGGGAAAGACCTCTGAGATCATCACGTCCAGCTGTCGAAGCATTTTTTATATATTATATTTTTGTTATATATATTATATTATGTGGGGATTTTATATATCCCCATTTATATATGGGGAAGTGGGATATGCAGGTAAGTTGTATGGCTTTTCACAACTTGAGGGGTGGGGAGGCTGAGTGACAATTTACTTACCAGTTGAGGAACTGTCTGAAAAAAAAAGTGCACTGTAAAGAATAATTGTCTATATTTTTCTGGCAGAAGATTACATTAGTGAAAGCAAAGTTTATTCAATAGAACATTCTGCCACAGCAAAGCTCTTTAAATTTAAAATCACCTGTAGCAGCCCAGCCAGAAGTTGATTTGAGGTGTGGGTTGCCTCATGCTACGATGTGGGAAAGAAGCATTGCGATTTTTGGGGGGATAACTTCAGGTTCACTCACTTGCTGCTTCTCTTGGGATGTTTACAGTACAATGTTGTGCAGAGGTACCTGTGCCAGTATGGAAGTAGTTAGCTTGTCAGAGTGCAGAACTCAGCACGAGGTGTAATTGACTGCAGTTTTTTTTCAGGCAAACTGCTCGCTGTACTAATTTCTGTGCTGCCCTCGCTATCCGGTGTCCAGCTTAGCGAAGGCATCTGTGTAGATACTGCATACGTCAACAGTGGCCCAATAGGTGCTGGTGAGAAAACACCAGCAGATTTAACAGAAAATAATGTTCATTCTTTTCTCTTCCAGGCTCAGATAATTGGTTATGTGGGTTACGTAGCTATAGCCTTAACCGATCCACTGTCTGCTCTGCTTGACTGGGAGCTTTCTCTAGTCTTAACCAACCATTTCATTAGTGGCAGGCTAAACTTAATTTGAATCTGTTTCAGTGCTGCTTGGATGCTTCTGCCTAGTGCAAGTATGTGTATAGTCATGCTAATACTTCACTTCTCTTTAACCTTGCTTGTATCTTACTCCAAAAGCTGTCTCCTGAGTGACTTCAATGCAGTGGTTTTCCACCAGTGATTTGCAGGTGCTGTGGGTTCTGTGGCCTGCTTCTAAGGAGATCTGAAGATACAGTTAAGCAAGTGAGCTTGTTGTTGGTAGGTCTGTTCATTATTCAGCGCCCTGTAGCTCCGCTAGAATTTGGTGGGAAAATCAGTACATGGAAAAGTTTGGAAAAAACTAATGCAACTGTCCTTTTGTAATTATCTTTATTTGCACATATATATTCCCCTCTTTCTTTGCATACATAGTAGTAGGTACCTTAAATTCCTGTGTTGTTTCTTTTCTCCCTCTCCTCTTTTTTTACTGGGAGAGGAAGCTAAAGAATTACTTGACTATTTTGAAAGATGTAATATCTTTATATAAAGAAAGATAATTGTGCAGATATGTATTTGTATTGTAGTAGGACTTTCAGGCAGTTCGAGGATGGTAAGACTGTACTCCAGATGTCATAAAAATATAGTCTCTGCTGGACTAAACCTAAGGTACTACTGGTGTTTTGCATGTGTATAGTTATTGTGTGCTATTTGGATCATAACTAATGTGATGTTAAGTAATTGTTAGGAAAAAGAATATTCTTCATAGGACACTTGGAGAGAAAAATCAGTATTTGCTAAGTGTAAAAGGGGAAGAACCTAGGAAAGGTCAATCTGCAGGACACTGAAAAATGTATCTAGAATGAATCATGTCAAACACATTACAAAGAGACCAGTATAGAGATACCTATAAAGCATAATACTTTTAACCTCTACTTCTCAAAATCTGTGCTGCAAAAGTAATAGTGATCAGGGTGACATTTATTTGTATGCACACACCCCGAACACATACATATATATTTTAATATCTAAAATTTCCTACAGCTCTTTAAAAGGTTCAGTTTGTTGGCTAGCTTGCCTTTTGAATTTCATTCCGGTTTTATTCTGTTAAGTTAGCTGTCTCAAATGCATAATTGTGGCATAGGGAACTCTGGGAAAGCCAAATATAAGGGCTAACTATATTTAAGCCAAAATATTGCACTCTTAGAATATTAGTTGTTTTATCCAAATGAGATATGTTTTGTTAGCTTTTGCGTAACGTTTTTCCCTGGAGACTAAAGAATAGCAGGTTACTGACTAGGAATAAAAGGCTAGTTTAGACCAGGAGCAAAGATCTGCCAAAATGTTCCAAATAAGGGGTTAGTTACACTAAAACCTAAGGAAAAGTTGAAGGATTAGTGTATATCTAGTTGAATTCAAAGATGGTCCAAAACCCAAAACAAATGAAAAATGTTTGAGTTTGGCTGGCTTGCAAAAGGAGAATCTTGAAAGTTATTGCTGGCACTGAACTGGAAAGGAAGAAAGACTGTTGGTCTGTATGTGCTAAATCTGCTGAAGCCAGTGGAGAAATCTGAGGACAGTTCTGCAGAGCAAGTCACTGGAAAGTGAAGGAGAGCCTGGTTTGACTGTTCTGAAGTGCATCTTCAGATTTTGTTACTTGTGTTTGGATCTTAGTGAATCTGAGCCTTACGCTTTACCTGAGGTGAAAACAGCCTGTTTGGAAAACCAGGAGAAAAGCAAAAGGCAAGTTGGTGGAGAGAACAGAACTAGTCTCTGTAGATAAGATATCCTTATGCTATATTCTTTTGATTTAATATAGTCTGAAATGGGGGCTTACATGGGTATGTCTCCACCAGGGCTGAATCTTGCACAAGAAACTAGATATGAGAGGTGTAATTGACTGAAATTATCTTTGTAGTGATATTTAGCCTTCCTTTAGTTGAATTTTTTTTAATGGCACTGTCAGGCCCTGTGAAAGGGGGAGGAGGTCTGTGTAGCCGTATTCCTGTAACTGTAGTGTGTCTCTGAGTGCCTGTGCTGTGTCAGACGGTGCTAAGGGGCTCCCCAGGTTAAACCCGCACAAGACCAGGAGTCTATTGAAAGAATGTGTTTTCTCGTATTTTGATCTCTTTGGCATTATGGATGTAACCTGGAACTCGGGTTTTCTGGATCCAGTGTGCTATAGTGGCTGCCACTGCTGTTAAACTCGATGGAGTTCAGGGTTATTCTTCCCTGTGCAAAGCAGCGACTTTTTCTGAGTGATCTGGCTTGTTCAGCTGTATGGTTCTGAAGAGTTTTCTTGTTCTACTGTAGAGCTCTGCTCCTTGAAGGCCTTTTAAAGATTGTCTGAACACTGGATCATTGTCTTGGTACAAGTTCTCTGTAATCCAGACATCAAACATCACACTGTCTGGAATGTCAAAGCAAACATTGTTACTTTTGACAGGACTGATCCTGTTTGTAAATTGAATCAAGCTAAGTTTCTGTTTAGTGGGAAATTCTGAAGTTTTTGAAATTTATCTGGAAATTAGTTTTCAGTTTAAGATTGGTCTTCTTATTTTACAAAAACATTAGTAAAAAAACACCTTATTTTGTTTGCTTCTGTATGTAGTGGTAATAGTGCTTTGCCAGTTTCCTATAAAAATCATTACTTGATCTATTCCTACAGAATGCTCATTTGAATCAATATTTTTTCATCTGAAAAAATGTTTCACTGGAAAAGCTAATACCTGCTTTGTTTGCAAATAGTGTGCAGTGGATACAAAACTTAACATAACCTGTTTCTTGAGTGCTATCCAAGTAGATTAGACTTTGAATACAAACTTGCATTTGACCTTGCATATACTCCAGTACTGAAGTGCGTTCAGACAGTTTAAAGCCACTTCAGGGATTTAGTGGAGATGTTGGACTGAAAGCTGTTTGTTAGACACCCAGATCTGACTTGCATTCAGGGATGAAACCCAGCTCAGAGGATCATTTGCAGAAGAGATAGCTAGCTTGGTTATATTGTTATTTAAAAAAAAAGTAAAAAAATCAAATAATGTGGTAATGTCATCTTCCTCAGCCAGCTAGGGGCTTCATACATTTAATTTTTAGAATTTAGATAAAAAGAGGTTGGTAATCTAGAGTGTGCGATTAAAAAGTAAATACAGAAAACACTATCAAGTACACACATGAAATGTTGGGAAAGAGGAATATTTCCTAGTTTTTGAAATGTCTGTATTATTTGCAAGAACCTTCGAAATTCTAAACAATTATTGTGGAGTGCTGCTTCATGTTGTAGTTTGAGGCAGACTGCCAGTTTACCCATTGATTTCTCCTCTTCTGCTTTAACTCTGGTGTTTGATCTCACAGTGAAATGATACAACTCACGAAAGTGGAAGAAAACTCGTTTAGCAACAGTAACAGAAACAAATAGCTATTTGAATTGGTGAGTTGGATCGCTTCAGCCTTTAATCAAAGGCGTGCCAGAACTGATGCCGAAGGGCGGATGGACAGGGAGGGGGCATCGTTCAATTAGATTGGAGTTTGGAGGGCCAAGGCCTTCCCCTTTTAAACTCGTGACTTGTTAATTCAATGCGCAAAAGAAACGTGAAGGAACACCCCGTCTCTCTAGCTGCTGGTGGTGAGCCTGCAGCAGCACCCACCCACCCCGAGTTTCGGAAATGAAGAGTTGCTCTTGGCAGTAGGTAGTGTCTATCATCAATGTTGATTGTTTAAACCCATTTTATTTGATTTATTTTTGAGGGTTACATTTGTTTGGTTTTGCAGGTAGATAGAGATCTTAGAATATTTATCCTAGCATTCCTGGCTTTACTCATAAAGGACTGAATTGGTTCAACCCCTTTTACTACACTGGTTTTCTAACTTCGCATTATAATCAAAACTGCCTCCTGATGATCATTCAAAGTTAACAGGAAAAAAAACAAGTAAATGAATATGACTTGCGTTCAGAACAGTTCTGTAGGATTAGATTTCTAGCATAAAGAAGCCATGTACTTATTTTTGTACCAGTTAGGTCTTAAAGCACTTAAATTTTTAGAAGTTTCCTGTTGGGTCTGTAGCATTAAGGGCTGTTGTGATGCTTTTCTTCTTGCTGCTGATTTTGTCAGTTCGTACAGTTCTACACAAGACATTCATACTTTGATTGTTATGCAGGTAGTTGTATATTTCGGGTTGCAAATACAGCAGAAACTGTGTGTGTTAGTCATGTCTCACATAAAGACACTTTCCTTTTTCTTTAACTAGCCCCCATTTTTCTTCTTCCCCTCACAAATTTAACTAAAGGGCCTATTCCATCTGTTCCTTTTAACAGATAAAGCATTATGAATATTGCCATTTCAGAAATCTAATAAGCAACTGTATTAACTGCAAGCTACATTACCAGGTTTTTTGTAAGTACTAAGAAAAATGCATTATGAAATTCTAATCCATTATAATGGGATGCCTTTGAGGCTAAAAAAACCACAGCTGTAATAGCCACAAGATTGCAGGATTTGGGAGCAATGAATATGAGGACGAGGCAGCTTTGGCCTAGATAATTTGTTGAGAGGAAGTGGGGACCGACTGCAACAGTTGAGCTTTTAAAACTAAAGAAGTGAACAGATTGTTGCTGAGCGGAGTTGTGTACAGTGTATTTTTAAAATTAGTATTATAAGTAAGTTGAGCTCTTGCCAGAGCTGCAGCCATGTGCAAACTTCCTGTCTGTCTGAGACGTCGCACGAGTGCCTGGGAGTGGGAGAATGGGTTTTGACACACATCAGCACGTATCAGAAGCCGTGGAGCTGGTATGTCTTTTGCTGGAAAAGGATAGAGTGGTTTTCCTGATCACTTTGATGGGCTGTTTAGTGTATGGGGTAATTCACAGAAGCCTGAAAAGCACAGATAACTCTTCAGAAGTTCCTGTTCTGTAGCTGCCTTTACCACAATATTTTGTTTTAATTGTGGGAGTTCCTTGTTGAATCAGAATTTGAGCGTGAATACCTACAGCCAGATGAGGCTTAGTCTGAACAACTGCTTTGAACTTTGCTTGATCATTCCTTTAATGTGTATTTAGTAAGACTGTTAATTTAAAGCCTGGAAGAGATAGAATATTTATTTCATCCCTTATGATCTCTTCAAGGAACTAGTTACACAGCATATTAACATCCATTTTTTAAACCTAATAGCTCTGTTCATCCTGAAGCCATGGGATTTTTTTAATGCTCTAGACTGCGATATGAAAGAACCTTGCAATATTGCTTCTTTCATACGCAGTGAAAGAGCACTGTGGGCCAAATCCAGTGAAGGACTGTAGCTAGCTAACCTGCAGGTGCTTCTCAGTACGAGTGAGGGCACTGCAGAAGTCTCCTTTGTATTGTGAACACGCAGGCGTGTGGCACTGGATGCTCTTGTCTGGTGGGCAGAAAGAGAATTAGTCGGGTGAGAGCCCTTGGTGAAGCAGGTACACTGTTGGGTGGTTAGCACAGGCCCTATCTGCAAGCACCTGTGACTCCTTCAGGCATCCCATTTCCTTTAAGCTGGTTCATGTCACGGAATTGCAGTTGTCCGGATCCTCCGGAAGAGTGAGACGGGTGCTTTATTCAATAAGCCAACATTCCTATGACATCGCATCCAGAATTTTGCCCTAGTTGCCTTTTGACCTAAGGTTTTGGAGTCTGGGATTGAAGACGGTCAACAGGCTGAGCTGGGGAGCCATCGACAGTCGGCACACTTGCTAGAGTTTCGTGGTGTGGTGTGTGCCACATTCGCCGTTCGCCGCTATTGGAAATGGAACGTGCTGCATGCTGTTTCTGCCTCCCCTGGCGGGCAGTTCTTGGGGAGAAATAGCCAAAAAATAAATGGAACATGAGGCAATGCCATAGTTGTGCCAGAAAGGCAAATGTCATGCTGGAGTTTTAAGTATTCTTTGAAAACTGTGTGAAATAATCTGCTTGCTTTTCTTATAATCAATTAGGCCATATCTGTGTCCATTTTTAGGCACCAACTTGAAGAAATATATGAGGTAATGAAATCAAGCTCCAGAGGAAAGCAATTAGAAATACAGAGTGTCTTAAAAATGTGGCATATAGGTAAAATTTATACAATAACTTGTTTGTGTTGTTTTCGTGTTTTTTTTTTCCTTTTAGAGATGAGATTACTCTAAGGAGTTGTATCTCTTGAAAGCTGCAAAGCAGAAGCACGCTGGTCTCCATGTGCATTATTGAGAAGTCAAGAAATAACAGCAGCGAGGAGTATTTAGAGGAGATTATGGAAAACTCTGTAAGCACTGGAATATGTTGTGTGCAGAGAGTGTGGAATATTCATTCCTGAATTTAAGAATAGATACAACAGACATCTGTTACGAAAAATGCAGCTAAAATTATCCTGCCAAGAGGAATGGCCTGGATAACCTTTTATGTGTAATTAAGTTTTTGTCTGTTTTTCTCAGGAATCTCATCCATCCTAATTGAATCTTCGATAAAGTGGTTGGACTAAGTTATTTGAGTCTCTTTGTAGGTGTTTTCTAAACTCATTTTCATAGTTCTTTCTCAATGTCTTGTCCCTGGCCAGCAGTTTTACACCGAGTGACTAGGCAGCAGTGGAGGGAGCATGGCAGGGCTAAAAATCCCCTCTCCTGTCTAAAATATCTTGTGGTGTTGCATGGCGTTAGCCAGCTGCACGCAGCAGTCTACCAAAAGCACGGCAGTATAAAATGGCTATCTGCTACAAACACGTTTTGTCTCCAGAACCACAGTGCACACGTTCTTCCCGAGTGCTTGGATTTGTGCGTAGGTTTGATGTGTAGGTCAGTTGTACCTAGCTGACTAAATAATCTGTCTTTAGGAGGGATTGATTCTTAACCAATAAGAAGAATGCTGTATTTTCACTTTGTTTCCTGTTTACATTTTTTCATTTCATATTGGTTGACAGTTGCATGTAGCTTTGACGTTAGTTTTGGTACTCCCCTGTCATTCTCCTAGTTAGCAACAGTGGCAAAAACCAAATCCAAAGGCTGCACATGTTTTTTTACTGGAGTAATTATGTAATTTAGTGTGTTACTCTGATACACTTTTTAATGTGATAATAAAAAAGTCCATTATGTTAAATTAGACATTAGCTACAGTCATGATTTCATGGAAATATACAAAATAACAAATGCTTAGAATTTCAAAATATAATTTTATGAATACACATTTAAACATAAGACTGAGAAAATCATAGCTGTAGTTAATGAACTGACTTTGGTCAACATTTGAGAAATCTCATTCTGCTGGGGAATTTTGAATCAGCACATCATCCCTTCAGCTTTCACTTTCTGTTCTAGTCTAGAAATAAACATAAATCCTCCCCCCTTTTCCTTCCCAATAATTAGTTTAGAACATGTTGTACAAAGTATGGAAATAAACCAAGGCAAGAAATTTTCTGTTTGCAGAAAAGACAGTCATGGTTTATTTGGGGTTTTTTAAGGTTCCGTTTTTCAACTTGGTATAAATTTGCTTCTGAAGTTTTACACAATAGAAAATAGTTTCAAAAATAGATGATAATAAACAGAAGCGTAATATGCTACAATTTCAGTGGAAAGCCCCAACGTTCTTTGATAATGATCTGATTTTAACTCCTATTCACCATTCCCGTTCTTGGTATCGGTTTTAGTATCTCAAAATTTTGTTACTTTTTTTCTGTCAACCAAAACGACAGTATTTTTATCAGTTACCTAGTACAGATTTGCTTTAGAATACAAACAATTCCATTCACATATATAGATTTTCCTGTTCTGTATACTGTTATACAGAATTATTTATAGAACTGACTTATTTAAAAGAAAATAATTATTAAATTATCTTTGACTGGAACTGGAAGTACTGCCAAAGAATTATGAAATTGTTTTAAAAACAGTGGGTTTTCTTTCTCTTGAGATTTCATTGACTGTTAATTTTTCAGACTTCAGATAGTCCTATATTAGTCACGTCATTATTTTGCTCAGGAACAGTCTGGACTGGTTTGTTTGATTAAACTATCAAATAATCTTTGTTCCAAACCATTTGGAATACAAGCATATCATTATCATATCATTCTTTTCAGCACTTTGGAACATCCCAAGTTTTTCATAGTGTAAGCAGCATCTCTAGACAGAATGGTTGGCACATTTTTAAAACTGAGGCAAGTTATCCAGACCTAATAATTTAAAAAATGCTCCTAAGCATTATCTGAAACTTTTAGTTGGGAAAAGAGTGTTTGTCAAGGGTAAGATTTAATCTAACTTGCTTTCAAGAGCAAAACAGGTATCAAGGACATCCTTTTACTAAATTATTTTATCCTCTAATAACAGACATGATGATTGCTTCCTTTTTTTTACTTAAAATTCTGCATACTTGAATGCATTTTGGTTCTTGCCCTAAACACGAGAAATCTTAAAGAAGTCTTTCAAATATCTGTGACTGAAAGAGAAGTCTTTGTTGAGAAGCTCCGTATTTTGAGCTAATTATTGCTTTTTTTTATCTGTACATATGTAGAGACTTAATGTTCAGGCTTTACTTGGAATGTACAAAAAAAGTCTGACCACAGTTAATGAAGTTGCACCGTGAGCAGTACTAAACTATAATGCTGAATAGTTTATATATTCGGTTACACCTTACAGAAAAATTGCAATCTGGTAGCTATGGCAATGATTGACTTCCATAAAGATTTTGTATTCAGGGGATAAGCAGCGGGAACACGCATTCAGGTTATCTGTCCTTCATGTGGTCTTTCAGCAACATAGAACAAGAGAAGAGACCTACAGAAGGAATTGTGAAGAACTGGCATTATTTTTAGAGAAACTGATCAGCAGTTCTGGAGTGTTTGATTAAATAAAACATTTTATGGAGTGATACTCTATATATATGGAGAGAAAGACTACAGATTTTCATTCTTAGGTCTCAAAGTACTACAGAAACATCAAATGCCTGCATGCCTTTGAGTAAGGTACGCATTAGCCCCGTTCTGCAGACTTGAAAGTTGGTAGATGCCTGCTGGGTTGCATCGTTGTGCAGGAAGTCTGTGACCAAGTTAGGAGCAGAATCAGAATTTGGTGGGTTTTGTTCACCCACTGGTGGGGGGGAATGAAAACACTGTTGGTTTGTGTGTGGTTTTTTTGGGTTTTTTTTTTTTAAGCATAGTCACCTTTCTGGAATTGCTGTTTTGAATAGGAAATGAGGTAATTACAGTTTGAATGTTTGGAAATGACCGTACTCAATATACTTCTGGATGGAGAATCAAGTTGCTCTTTGACAGTGATTAGGATACACTGACTCTTAATTAAAAAAAAAAAAAATCCTTCTCATTTTCTGAGTAAAGTAGAATGAAAATATTTTCATAATTCTGTGTCCATCAACTTAGCGTACTTCCAAAAACAAAAAGTAATAGGATTGCTAGTTCCATACAAACTCGGCTTTACACAGGTGAGTAAAAATAATGAAAATCCATTTTGCATTTAAAACAGATACATTAAATGAAGTATTACATGTAGTTACTGAACTGAACCTCTTGTTTTGGGTGACTTGGTCCTTCGTGATCTCAGAACCTGTAAAACCTTTCCACATAGCTCATTTTTATTCAGAGAGGAAAATCAGCTTTTGCACCTTTTCAAGTCTTTAAGAACTTTAAATAAGCTAGGCATTGAACTGATCAAACTGAATAATTTAAAATAAAGATAACAGCCCCTTTGCACCTGTGGAGAACACTAAAGCTGTCAGAAGTTGGTTTAGTACCTCCAGACATCTGTCCACGAGGTTCTGGTAACTTCAAGCTTGGGAAGACTGGTGAGGTGTTACTTGAAACTTCCTGTAGATTTTCAGTTGAAACGTAGAATAGGCTTCATTACAAGAAGGCCCCCCTCCTTTTCAATTTAGAAATGTTCAGTTTGGTCATGATGTTCCTACAGTAGTTTTGATTTGTGGGCAAAATGTTCATAACGTTAAACCATTTCCCTTCAGAACTTTCAAAATTATTAGTTTTGCCTTTCTCTGAAATGTATAACAGTAACAAAAAATCAAGCCAAAATCTGATTTTTCAGCCAGAAGAAAATTTGCCCAAAGCACACTGTTACTCTTGGGCTTTCGTGTAATAGCCTTTTCACATGAAAAACACAACTGCCCTGCAATCTGTGTTGTAGTTTGCAAGCTTCCAGAAAAACTCCTCCTGTTTCTTGTTGTGGTGTTCTCATTTCTGGGAGATGGAAGATGGGACAATGAATTCAGTTTTCTTAAAGGAGTCTTTTATCTTCTGCCTCCGAGAAGTTATGCGCCTCAGAACATAAAGTTTGTGGAAAGGTTTTAGAACGTAAGGAATGGATTTGAAATCAATTCTACATATATTCTTACCTGTGAAATTGAGTACATCAAATGTGCTGTACTAACAGGTTTTTTCCTGAATATGTCTGCTGTTACCGTGGAGCGTCCTTCTCACCGTAGCAGGTTGAGCTGTGAGCAAAATCTTGCACTCCTAGTTACACTCAGTAATTTTGCTTACTAAGAGAATGATTCTGCAGTTGTGGGCAGATCTCTGCTATTGGGTGGAACTTACTGCAGTTTGAAAATATTTAAGGTAATAATCTTTGTTTAAGTTAAATAGCAGCTGGGGATAAAGTTTTTTACCGGTTTCTGTGTGGGTTTTTTTCACCTATTCTCATGAAAACAGTTCTTCAGAACTTGTCTAGGAGCTGTTGGATTTACCCTTGTTTTCCAAAAAATGATGTTGTTTTTGAAGATTGAGTCTTTTCAAGCTTTCATTGCCCCAAACATTTCTGAAACCTGGTTGAATGACTTTGGGGTGGCTGCTAATTGTGCAGAGTGGAGTGGAAGTTGAAGTTCCTGGCTGTGTGAAGACTTTTGCCTTTCATTACAAGACTTAAGGATCTGGCTGGGTTGGGGGTTGAAGTAGTGGGGTATTATTGGTGGGTTTTCCGACTAATTTGTGGAACAGAGGATGGCTGTAATTGGAATAATCAAGTATGTGTGTGATGGTTCTGCTTGCAAACTGGGTAATTCCATCTTAAATTATGGAAGGTGGGCAAACCGTGAGAGAACACTTCTTTTGGAAAGGTAACTTTAAAACGCCGTAGATGGTAGAAAAAAGCTTTGCCACTGTTTCTCTTGCTTAATATGGATGAGGAAAAAAAAAATAGATGTTGAGCCTTATGATGTTTCTTTTTTAAACTCAAGAATTAATTTGGATGCCTGACGGGAGAGAGGGTCTTGAATCCTTAACGAGCGTTTTCTGAACGCTGGTTATTGAAAGTAAACAGATGTTAAATTTCCATTTAAAAACTGAAAACTAAAACCAGTCTTTTCTTTTCCGTGGTTGTAGGATTGTTGGGGTTATTTTTGGCTTCTTGAAAATGTTTCACTAGTTTCTTGACTCACGAATCTTGTGGAGTAGATACATGCTGAATTTTGAATGTTTAATACAAGCTGAAATCCCAGCTCTTCAAACTGTCTATATGAAAGGCAAAGGGAAGGTACAGACCCAGTTTCCTCCTCCCACATTAATCTGAAAGCAGCCCTGAAGGCTTTCCTCCTAAGCATGTCTGCTGCGTTGCTAGATTGAATGCTTAATCTTGTTTTCATGTGGTTTACTTGGAACATCCTGCGCGTGGTGCAGAGGAACACAGATTAGGAGACAGAAATATTATATTCGCACATGCTGCATTAGATGTGCTTATAGGCAAAGAAAAATGTAAAGCAATTTCATCAGCTGCTGTACGGCACGGCAGACTTTGCAAAGGAATTTGAATATAGTAATTCTTCACAGTTGAAAGAGGAGGTATGAGGATGATTTCATCCCACGTAGCTGGAAAATATCTAAATGTCGAGGAAAAACTGGAAAACTGACCTCTTTAACGGCCTTAAAAGGTGTGTAAAAGCATGATGCTACCATTTTAGATGGCAATGTTAAAATGTCTATTCCAGAGTGCTCCGGAGGGGTCTGTGCGTTCCCTCCCTCCCGTGCAGAAGACCAGACCTATCAATCCAAATGTCCAAATCCAGAAGATGTGCAGGTTGTTTTTCTGCCGTGGGCACCCAGCCGTGTGTCAGCCCTTCCCGGCGCCATCGGCTGGAGGCCTGGAGCGGAGCCCTGCCGGCAGCCCGCCTCGCCTGCCAAGGAACACCCAGCCGCCGGACCGCTGGACGTGGCTGCCTGGTCACCTCGTTGCGGTGCCAAACCCGGCTTTTCGGCTGCCGCAGCGTCGACAACCCTGCCCGTGCGCAGCCGTTGTGAATCGAGACAGCGAGGAAGCTCTTCGTCCCGTCGCCGGTAGCGAGCCGCAGCTCGGTCGTGGCGCGGCGGTTTGCGTCTCCTCGCAGGAAGCGCCAAGCTGCCGGAAGGTTCTGTTTGCCCCTTCGTGCTCACCCCAGAAACTGGTTATTAAAGCTGGTTTTAAAGCCTCTCAGGCTGCCCTGCCTGCGGCAGTCGCCTCACGGGGACGAACAGAGTTGAGCGGCCATCGGCAGCAGCGGCTCAGGCAGCCAGAAACTTCTGGCAGCTTCCCGGCTGGGGGCCCTCCTCTTAAAGGGACAGCGTCCATCTGCTCGTCTGCCATCCCCGGCGCCGTCTCTGGGGCTCAGGTTTGCCTCCGGCAGCCTTCCCGAAGCCGGCGCGTCGAACCGGCTGTCTGCAGTTTGCTGGGGAGCTGCTGAAACCCCGCTGGTAACATTCAGCACCCTGCTGTGGCGAGCCCTGGGGAAGGTCTCGCTCCAGTCCCTTTCCAGAACAGCGCTGCCGTGCCCCCAGCCTGGCTGCCGGGGAGCGAGGCCTCGGGTGCAGCCCTCCGCCCGTTTCCATCTGGAGAAGGATGTCCGGCTCCCGAGCGCTGTCACCCCGCAGAGCTTGCTCCCCTTCTGGCAGCCCGGCCTCCGTCATTACTGCAGGCAAAATGCTGAGCCCTCGTGTAAGCACCTGGATGGTGGGTGGATTCAGTAGGGATCTTAAATACCAGTCTTCTGCAAATAGCGGAAAAAAAACCCCAACAACAACAAAAAAACCCAAACCTGGAGACTGCCATCAACTTCACTTTTCACTTTCTTCTTCCCATGTGAACTGAAAGATGTTTGGAGAGAGTACAGAGACGTAGAAACATTGAGAGAGAGGAAATCTGCAGTGGATATTGAAGCTGCTCGGAATGAAAGAAGTTCCCGATCTCACTGTAAAGGAACGATGGGGTGTGCTGGGCATACTTTTCACTTCTCCTCTTGAGCAACAGTTTATTGATGGTTTTATGATACGCTACTGAAAAGGTGATTCTTATCTACAGATTATAAAGTGCAAGAGATTATATTCAGATACAAAATGTAAATGCAAATGCAGATGATCTTGTGTTTTAAAATAAAATGAAGGCTGAGACTGCAGCCAAGAGATTTGGAGACAGCAACATAAGATACTAGTAGAGTTGTCTCAGAATGAAGCCTTTAAAAAGTTCTGAACTCCTTAAAATTATTATTGTAGGGTAATCCAACATTGTGTCTCCCCCCTCCCCTTAAAGACCGTTGCGGTGCTTCTTGTTAAGATAATTTCAATATGCTTGTAGTACCTTTTCCAAGATTACTGAATCATGTTCTCAGATTTTAGCTGCATTTTAACAGTCTGTTTTTTTCTGGTAACGTGCACTGAAAAGAAAAGAAAGAATAAAAACAAATCCTGCCAAAGCATGTCAAAATTAAACAGGCAAAGATACGGTCACTCGGAGTGTTAAGAGTGTCTGTCAAATGACGTAAGCACAAAGCAGAGAAGGGATAACAGAAAGGTAAAAATAGCTGTATACTTATTTTTAATCTCGATCTGATTTTGGTGGAATTGAATAAAACCTGCTTGAGAGCAGGTGACTTAATTAGAGGTGGTGAAAATTACAAAGTTGTGGTAAGGATTGTCTGAAATGAATGCCAGACTTTGATCAGTACTGTTTACTTTTCTGGTTTGCATTCTCTATGATGCATCACAGCTTGCTGGTTGTTTTAACTTACCACTTTCAACTGATACTGTCGGTCAGAGTGAGGGAACTATTGAAAATTTCAGTTAAGTGATTTGGGCAGCAAAGCCCACATAATCTATGTTTCAATGGAATCCTAAAATTGCAGAAAAGGTTCCTGTATGTATCCACTGAAGACTTCACATGGTTATTTTAAAATGTATAATGATTCATAGTGGTAATTAAAGAAATACATTTCATCAGTATAAATTTTCCTCTCACAAGCTACTCCAGTACTGTGTTTTTAGGAAAAATGCCTACAGTGGTAAGCAGATGGTCTGTATGTTTGCTATTCTTTGAAATGACTCTATTTGCATTGGTAAATATTAGCTAATTCCAGTGAAAGGAATATTGTAAAAGTAACTTCAGGAGATTTAGGATTTAGGCTCGGGATTGAAATTAACTTGGTGGTAGTAACGGAGATCAGTTCTTACAGGTGTTTGTTCTTCAAATGAATATTCTTCTTGGAAGAAGGTTTTAAAAATAAGCCAGAGTAGCGATAAGGTAATCAATAGTATTGGTGATTGTACTCTTAATGAGAATTTAAAATCCTGTTTTAAAGTTTGATTGCTGCCTTGCCTGTTCCTCTGCCATAAACTTCCAAACAGTGAAAGACCAGAGCTTCAGTTTGTCTTGGTTCCCAGTACTGTACACCTTCTTTTAGTTAGTATTCAGTAGTAGTGAAGAAAGAGGGTTCTTTACTTTCTATAAGCTAAACTTAACATTATAAGTTCGTCTCTGAGATAATTTGTTTGGCTGCACAGGGAGGTATAGGCTGATAGTGACACAGTCAGCTCTGGAAGTGCTTGTGTATAGGAGAATTCTAGCTACGTGCATCTGTGTGGACACGTCTGGGATCTGCCTTGTCTTGCTAAAGTGGTCTCAGTACTCCAGGCTTTCTTTTAAGTTTGGAAGATCAGCTGGCATGGAAGACTGTCAGCATTGTAGTGCTGAAAGAGTTCCTTCACTGAAGAGCGGGGAGAGCAGGAGGGATGCTCCCCTCTTAGAGCTTTGCTGACTTTGCAAGAGAACACATCGCTGCTTTCCCCTGTTCGGATTTATGCTGTGTGAAGCAGCCACTGCTTAGTGCACTCTGCTGAGAGTACTAAGCAAAACCAAGTTGATCACCGTCGCCATCTGATGTTTCAGCATCCTTCCAAGCGCAGTGAGAGAAAAGCATTGCAGCCTGCCCTGAAGGCATCTGCGCTTACACTGTTAGACAGGCAAGGAGGGAATGCATTTCGGAAGCCAACGCTCTTAACAGATACCTCGTAACTCTCAGTTGAGTTTTATTGTGATTAAGTCTGGAATAGGAATGGATATGTGTTCATGGATATACTGCTACCGGAGTAGTATATCCTAGTACTCCGCACGCAGTCCGCGCACCATGCATGCAGAGGTACAAAGTGAGGGAGGGATTCATTAGAGCATTCATGTTTCTGATGATCTTAAGAAGTGCAGATTGGTAACAGTTTTCTGGTACTCTGAAATATATCCTATTACCTAAAAAAGAGAGGTAGACTTGAACAGAGTCACAGTAAAAACATCCTTTATACGGACTTCACACTGTAGCAACTCATGTCGCTCGGTTTCAAGTGATGTATTGGAGCTGGAAACAGCCGGTGGGAATGACCTGATGCCAAGTGCAAGCACCTCCATATGAAACAGTAGCTCTGAGGCCTGTGAAGGAGATGATCTCTATGTTCTAACCAAAAAGAGAGCCTAGATGTGCCTGAGTTGCCTCTTGTAAACTGTGTTTGAATCTGTAGGGGTGCAGAAGCATGATGTCAGCTTAGGTCTGTCCCCAGCTCTTGTTTGGGGCTGCACGGAGGCTTGCAGCGCTTGGAAATGTACGTCGTTGCTTGTCAGCCTCTGCAAAAGTCTCTTCAGAGTTGTTCTACTTACTAATGAAAAGTGAACCTTAATTATTAGAGGGAAATAAACACCCGTGTCTTCAAGAGACTCGTCAGGTCTTAAGGCAGTTAAAAGAGAAGGTAGGACACTTGCTTGGCCTTCACTGTTACAGCAGAACTGGCCATCTGCTGTGTTTTCAGATGGTGCAGAGGTTGGAGGCTTATGTGGCGCTTGTTGCAGGCAACTGTGGTATCAGTTTATTATATTTATGGTAGTCATTGTGTGAGCTTACTGTTTCTACTGCTGTGATGTACATATGCTGTCAAGTTCAGTTTTACTGGGCTGTTTTGTAATGCTTTGTCCACAAAAGCTAGCGGGACTATATTGCCACTGGCCAGTAATTAAAACCCATTTGTTTTCCTTTCTGTTCCAGGCCATTGATGAGCCTCCCTATCTCACAGTGGGCACTGATGTGAGTGCGAAGTATAGAGGGGCCTTCTGTGAAGCCAAGATCAAGACAGCAAAAAGACTTGTCAAGGTCAAGGTATGTGGTTTTCCTGCACTTTTTTGGGGGGAGAAAAGCCATCAGTGCTTAAAATGGTACAACATGAAACTTCTTCATAGTCTAAAGACGGCTAAGAGGCTGCCCTTTCCTTGGAGGCTGGCAGTGCTGTCTTTGAAATAACAGCAAGGTTATTTTTGTTGGGAGGGGAGATGTTCCGTCCATCGCACGCAATTAAATGCGTTCTGTTTCTTTCACTGCTTTGTCATCTGCTTGCATCCAGTGTTCGTGGCCTTCAGTGCCATAGGCTGACCTTAAAGTAATTGATCAAAATATGACAAATGTAGGCTTATGTATGGGAGAACATTATCAGAAAACAACTAAAACTCCTCAGAGTGGGTTTCTTACTTCAGGAGCATAGGTCACTGCCATTTAGCAGTGGCAGCTAGATAATGCCTCAGGAGTAGAATGAAGCCCTGCTGTCTTCCAACAAAGACTTGACATATTGAGTCCTACAGAATAGCAAGCAGGGTATCTCACTTAATCTTTATGATGACTAGTTAATGACTGAATGAATCAATATAAGCTACATGTAGTACAAATAAAAATTGTGGAGAGGGAATAAAAGAGATACATTTTAATGTCCCTTGGAAATTTCAAGTGTCATTTCTAGAAATAAAGAGAACAATGTTTGGGCTTGTTTTTATTATATAGTAAGTCTGCGCTGCAAAATGGCCTTATATTTCTGTTTGGATAATGTTGCCCTAAAAGCTTCTAATCTGGAAGCAGGTGCTATTTTTCTGCGCTGCCTCTTAACCTCATACAGAAACACAACAGAGCAAGGATCAAAAGTATTTACATAAAATACATTAGATTGTTGCTTTGCAACAAAGTTACAGTGGCAGAATATTTTTATTAAATCTACTGTAAATATAAGTGAAAATGTGTGAATTGTGAGTGGTGATAACCTGTTATAGAGGAGCCTCCATTATAAACTGTCATGCGTTGCTTGAATCTGCCCGCGTGCTATGGCTGATTTTTGCCTATAGTATATGTGAAGGAGAGAGCAGGCTATCTCCAACAGCCCTGGTAGGAAGGACTATTGTCACTTACTTGATAATAATGGCAACTATAACAAGATGTTAGTCTTAAATCCAACATGTTTAAAAAGCCTTTAGAGCAAATTAGTGGTCTTTTCATTTCATTAGTCATAACTCATAACAGCATCAGCTGGTCTGTGCTTTACAGCACCATTGAGTTTAAGTGACTAAGTATTGGTATGTAAGCTGTTTAAGTACAGGAATTGTGTTGTGCCTAGATCAGTGAAATGTTAACTGCTTTCAGCTCTTCAGAGGGCTTTCAGCCCACCTTCTTAGGTGACCTCTTGCAGTTAAGGTTGTTTTTTTTATTGACAAATGTTTTCTTACGGGTTTATTGCTTGCAGTTTGGTTACTGCAGTGTTTTGCAGAAAGGTCTTGAAATGAAATGGAATAGAATTTTTACTGTAAGTTGTTTGTGGAGACTGTGCCTAAAGCTCTGTGGATTCAAGTCCATGTGTGCGTGTGTCTTTGCTGTTACTGTGGAGCTTAGGGCAGTTAAGCCCCGGTACTGTTGTCATCACTTTGTAGAGTGATGTGATTTGCGGTTGAGGTGTGTTTTGTGTGTGTGTGTGAGTGCAGTAACAATACCTGTTTACAGTGTCTTTCCTCCACCAGGAACGTGTATTTCCTAAACTTCACAGTGACCCCTTGATTTTTCTCTAAAAAACTTTTTAGCTTTTTCTGGCACATGCAGGCTTTCCCCAGTATTTGCTCTATCCAAGAATGTTATTGTCAAGCGTTCTTTGTCTGGAATTCTGGCAGTTTTATCTGCTGCATTTATTTTCCACTTGTTGAACAGTTTCTTCTGGCCCCAATATACTTTATGCCCTAGTCTCCCTAGAACTACTAGAGGAAGATTGCGTCTCCTTTTACCTGCTTTCTTCTCCTGTTGAATTCTGCTTCCTAGAATATTTTCAGGGATACTTTCATAATAACTTTTCCATCACCAATGTTATGTAATAACTTTATTCAATTTAACGCAAGTGCTGTTTATGTATCATTTTGGTATCAATAGGTACTGTATTTCACAGTTTAGCAGTCTTTGGCAGGTTCTGTGCACGGTACAGAATTTTACATTAACAGTGTCACTGCGTTACGCACTTTGTAATGGAAAATCTGAAGATTTGCCTGGGCTTGTGAAAAGTGCTGAAGGCAGTACAAGTTTGACTACAGGATGAGACTTTCAATGTTAGAAGAGTGGTAGTCCACTTCATAGGATCTGTTGTAGCTTTTCTTAGAGAGGTGTTTAAGCCAGTTTATTTTGAAAGTGTCTACTAAAACAATTAGCACCATCATCCACACCCACTTGTACCTTGGGCACCCTCCACAGAAGTTTCAGAACAAGCTGTTTTCTGTGTAGTCTTTATTAAACAGGAACTAGTGAAGTATCTGCTGTATAGAGCCTGTCAGGACTGTCTTTTCAGGATGTTGAAGAAAAGGAAAATTCCAACTGAATCTAAACAGGTTAATGATGTGCTGAATGTCTGAATCTTTTGCTTGAGGCAGAAAGGATCTACACTGAAAAATACTATGGGAGTTAAACCCCACACTAACAAATACTGACATCACCTTTCTCAGCTTCAAGAAAGGCCAGTGGTGTCACAGTGAATTTGTAGTTTGAATATTTCTGTTAATAATCAGTATTTTTTTGAGTACACGCGAATATCTCAAGAAGCAAAAACTGTTAGTATCAAACATCTTCTCCCCAAAAAAAGAGTCAAAGCCCTAAGGCATCTTTAAAAAGAAAAAACATTCTGTAATACACAATAGCAATTTGCTTTGTTTACCTTTCATCACAGAACATTGTGGCTGGCTCATGGTTTTGGATGGAGTTCCTTTTTGCTGTAAAATACATTTAAGATAATTACAGAAAGTGAATAAAAGCATATGTCTCTAAATCAGAATTGATATACTGGATATTTCATACGAGCCAATAGCGACCACAGGTTTCAGATTACTTTGCATCTGAACTGAGCTTTTGATTTATAGATAAATTCCCCCAAAAGAGAGGAATAAATACCTGTATCTGTCAGGCTGAAATTCAGAAGGGTAGTCTTTGCTCCGTCAATTCCTAGCGTGCATCCTTTGTCTGCCTTTGGAGTTACTAGGTGTGATTTTGTCTGTCTGGTGGACAGCAAGTATTCGCCATCAGCAGGTGTGGTGATGCAGCTCTGAAAAGACCATACTTTCACAGCGTTATGTATTGCTGTGGCTCTGACAGAAGGTGGGCAAGATGACTGTTAGGTAAAGCAGCACCTGGAAGGCAGGAAAGCATTTTAGTGCATCTGTTTTCTCATCAGCCGGTGGAGGTAGGCTCTCCTTAGTCCTGGTTGTAGGCGCTGTGCTCAGCAGTTTGCTCCTTTTAGAGTTTACAAAACTCCTTAAACTCCTCTCCCGAGGAGGCTAAGTAGGAGAATTGGTGTTGGAGATCGCTGCTGTTCTGAAGGAAATTTTGCTGTTGCTGTGTGCTATGGAGAAACTCTCAACAACAGTGAGAACATCGCCTTGGGTACTCTCATGAACCAAGTCCTCAGACTTAATGTAGGATTGCTGTAGCTGAGCGTTACTACTGCACGGCTGAATCTCATGTTACATTCTTACTTACAGTAAATACTAAATGAAACATCATGTATTTACACCAAGTGAGTGTGTTCCGGTGAACAGTAGAACATCATTTGTGTGTGTGAATAAAATGTACATGTGTACATAAAATATAATGCCAGAATTTTCTTAAGTTTTCCTGAATTTTAAAACCAGAATGGAAATAAAACTTCATGTGTAGTTGATAGGAGGATCCTGTGACTTTCAGTGTGACCAAGTTAATGTGGAGTGAAATGGTGAATATCTGTAGCATCTGATATAGATAACTTAATCATAAGTTTGAATTTCCAGACCTTTTTTTTTTTTTTCCCCTGATGACAGCATGGGTAGGATTAAAGACACAGCCAATGACACAGGAAAAATACCTTGGAAGTACCTTACGGGATTTGCTTATTCCAGTTTTGAAAGACTGAAAAGTTAGCCGTCTGTACCTTTACTTACGTTAACTAGCAGCGTTTAGGCTAGGCTGACATTAGCTGAAAGGCTGTTTGGGGTGGTCATTCTGTTTAGCTGACAGCAGTGTCCTGTACTTCTCTTGTGTGAGTCTTTCGACCCTGAGTGGGGGAAATGCACTTCAATAAGCAAAAGCAAAAAAGCCCGTGATACCGGGTTAGATATAGGTGCTGAAACAGTTTGATTTCAGAGCGTTGAAAAAGAAGTGTTTCTTAAAAATTATTTATCCTCAGAATTCTTGAACTTTTCTCCCGTCTTGGTGTGGTGCTAGAGCAGCACGATTCAAGTGATGAAGAGAACTGCAGAGATCGCTTTGAGCCATTAAACGTTGTTGGCAAACTGTTGTTTGTCACTTGTACTGGGTCTGTTCTGAAAGACAAAAAGTATTTCAGAAGTTTTGATGACTAAGAAATTGTCATCTGATATTACTAGAATATATGAATGAAACACAGCTTTCAGCAAGCGGAATGATTACGGTCTCCAACTGTAAGATGAGAGTAAGAGACGTGCTATTGACACCTGCGTGTTCTTATGCTGCTCAATTGTATCGAGTGATTGTCAGTTGAATTATATTTTTTTAGGTGACTTTTAGACATGATTCTTCAACAATGGAAGTGCAGGATGACCACATAAAGGGTCCCTTAAAGGTAATAAATTTCTTTTACATTTTATGAACACTTTGAAAAGCATTCTTTTTCCGTATTTGACTTAAATGGGTGTATGCAGTATGGGGTGAAAGTGGAAGGTTTAATTTATTACACAGGCCAGGTAGGGTCACAAAGCATAAAAGGTAATGCTGCAAAGGCAGAGTTGTTATGCTCTTCATCTTAACTTTTCCCTTTGTAGTTGAAGAGGATGCAGCACACAAGCTGATGCAAGCATCTTTGTTCTTTTTGGCCTTAAAGCTGAGAAGTTTTGCTGTCTCCGATTTTTGGTCACTGTTGCTTTGGAGAACTCAGCTGGAGGATTTGCTGGGCAAGCTCTTACACAAGAGAATGACATCACTCAGACTGGTTCTTGTTCCCCACCTGCTGGCAGGAAATAATCAGCTCAGTTGGCTGATTCTAGAGGAGTGCAAGAAAGGAGTTTTGAGGGATACAGATACATTCAAGTGAAACTGGAAATGTATGGTATATTTAATATAGAAATAGGTTAGAAATTAACTCTGCTAAACACAAAGGCGTTAACTTCATTGCCTGTTTTAGAAGCTCTCGTGCTAAGTAGCTTTTTGTATTTTAGGTCGGAACTGTTGTGGAAGTGAAGAATCCAGATGGAACGTACCAGGAAGCAGTTATCAACAAATTAACGGATGCGAGTTGGTACACTGTAGGTAAGAGAAATAGTTTTGTATTTGAATAAAACTCATGATTTAAAAAATAAGCCTGTGGCCTGGACGTGTCGTAAACATGGTGAGAGAGATTTTTTGGAGATGCTCAGGTATTCAAAGTTGTTATAAACCCCCCCCCCCAAATTAAACTTCTTATTTTGGATTTTTTGAAAAAACTGTGCCCCTCACAGTGTGAAATTGGGACCCCGAATAAAGACCTAGTGAATTGCTCTACAATTGGTAACTGCTTCTTAGATATTTAATATACTATTCTTAAATATTCTGAAGCAAAATATTCTGTCATACATACATCCTTAAAAAAGGAAAAGAAGTGCTTTTAAAACACAAATTGCAATACCTATTTTTCCCTACTGTCAGACTTGGCCCTGATAACAGCTGCTGTAAAAACAGACATAGCTTGTTTTTAAAAAAGTCTTTACCTGTTCATTTTCCCTACTTTCTAATGTGACATTTCAGACTTTGGATGATGTATCCACATGCCCACAAGCAAATACACTTTTTCCTTTAAAATTTTTTTTAAGGCTTTATATACATGGGTTTCCTCTTTGATGCTATATACCAGTAGATCAGTTTGTCTGGGGAAAACTGGTCAGCTGTAGAATGATAACATATATTCCATCTGTGCACTGATAGTCTTAAAGATACTGCAGAAATGTACTGGTTCTTGAGAAACTGCATATTCCTCTCCTTGGCAGATAACTGGGACATGGGAAGATGAAGACCAGGTCTTGAAAGAATGTGAGCAAGACTTAGTTGTTCTGAGATATTTAGGGTTGCTGTTGATGAAGTGATGCTGAACAACTAAGGAAAGACTAACTTTCCCTAGTCATAGTCCTTTTACAAAGGAATAGAGCTGGAAGTTTAGGTAAGACTTTCCATAGAAGTGTTGCAGAAAACAACATCTGTTTTCTTGTTGGAGAAGTAGAATGTAGGAGTAAAGGGGAGACCACGTTAGGATAAGGTGAAACATAAGGTACAAAGACAAGAATTAACATTATAGATAATGTTTTGATAATTAATATAGAAGTGGATCAGATGTGAGAGCCTTTAAGAATGAAATGGTGTAGCTGGTGTTTGAACGATGTTGTGTGTATATGTTTATGTTTCTGAAAAAGCGTGAGGTTAGCAGTTCAGCAAGAAGAACAAGAGAGAGTCCATGCAGATCACATTTTGAAGGTAGGTGTCATGGAGTTGCAGCCTGTAAATCAAAGTAGATGTCTGTCAAAAATCCTGAACTTGAGAAACGGGAAGAGAAGATGTAAGAGTTGAGACTGGAAACCATATTTTGTAGATAAAAGTAGACAAAACCACGTTCACCTTGCAGAATCAGTAAACGTAGCACAGCTGCTGGCTGTGTAACATACTTTGAGAGAGAAGTGACTCTAGCAGTGGATGGTTAGAGCAATCTTTGACAGGAGAGTGAGTGGAATGAGACTGAAATTATCTTTACAGGCAGCGATGACTTTGCAGATCTGAGTGAAAGCCCTGCTTCAAGGGATAGTTGCCATTTACCAGATTTCAGAATTAGCACACATCTTAACCAGCCGAGTTACCTAATGTTATCCTAGCACTTGTGGAGAAGTATCTAATTACCTGCATTGTTAATGATTTTATGAATAAAATTACTATGTTTTGGTCAAAAACTTTGTGAAGGGACAGAGAGATCTGAAGTAGCACCTTTCCAGAACTTGTTACTTCAGACCGTGTATGCCACTGCAGCACTAGCATGTAGAATTTGGAGAAACAACCATTTTGCGGCTGTTTGAGAAGTGTTTTTAACACTAAAGAACAGGCAGGGTTGCTTTGAGAGCATCCCTGTCTGTCTTGTATTCACAAGATGTTGTCTGAATAGAAGTTGTATGTCAGTTTGTTTATACGTCTTTTTTTTTGTGCTACTGCTTTCTGACCAAAGGAAGATAAGAACTAAATAAAATTTTAAAAACCCAACTGGTATAGCCTTTTAAAATTAGTATAGCACAGTTATAGAAATACATGAAGTGTCCTTAGATTACTTGCCTGTCCTATAAAAATTCCTCAAAAATCTCAAGCTATGCTAGTCCTGGCAGCTAGGTACTGTTTCATCATTTGTTTAAATATGTCTAGAAAAGTTTAAGTGATATTCTTAACATTTAACTCTGTGTTTACTATGAGGGGAAAAAAAATCATGGGATTGTTTGCTTCACTAAAAATGCAGAATTGTGCATGTTCGAAAGTAGTCTTAGCCCCTGCTGCACTTTTTTTGTCATTAAATTGCTTATTCTCAGAATTCAAAGTGGTTTTATTTACATTAAGTTGCCCCCCCCCCTTTTTTTTTTCTTTTTCCTTACAGTTTCAGAGTAGGTGTTTTTAAATGCATTACACTCCTGTACGTCTGCTCAGTAGATTGTTTTGAGAATGTTCCATTAGATTAGAACGTCCTATGCATTCCAGCCATACGTGCTGTGCTGGCCATGCAAGCTTCCAGGGGCTGAGGCTTCTCCTTTGAATGTATTCGTATTACGGAACAAGATTAAGAACCCCTCTGGCAGGGAAGAGGCCACAAGCAGATTACCAAATAGGATACGTAATGTGGCTACCTCCCTAGCTCTGAATAGGTTTACCTCTGTTGTAGTCAATTTATCCCTTGAAGTGGATAGATTTTTTTTTTTAATCTCTTATTATGTAAGGAGACTGTTATGTTAATTAACAGAAACTGAATTAGGAACCTGCTGCCTTCTACTTCACTTAACCAAGGGGGGGGCTTAATTATGTGTTGACTGTTTGAGATGCAGCTCCAAGTCTTTGTGTTTCCTTGTGGAGTTCTTGCCCTTGATACTTTTCAACACAAGGTTGACAGATCTATAACTGATATTTTATCGCGAAACAGTACTCAACAGTTACTGCAGTGTAAAACAGACCGGGGAATGGTGCTCACAAGGGGAAGTTTGTTCATCAACAGTACTGAATTTTATACAGGGATGTAAAATTCTCAGAACGAGGTAAAAGCTACTTTCATAATGAATAAATACTAGTCAAGAATTTTGATGTACCATGTTGCTTTTTGTATATTTTTATTTAAATTAGTAAACGTCGAAAATAGAGTATAGCGCCCACTATTTGAAAGCCAGACGTGGCTGAGAATTAATCTCCCTAATCTTGGCAAGCATCTTTTGCCGGTTGACAGCCATGCTCCTGACACTGTTATTTTTACTCTTGTTTGTGAAAGTGCTTACATATTTTAGTTTTCTATCGCATGATTGAATTCTAATGAGACTGACAGAATCGGGCTTGGCAGTACTGTTGATGGACAGAAGAGAAGATTTCAATGAGGGTGAGAGACATGTTAAGAAATTGCTGAAACTTTTAACTTTTAATGTAATATTTTAATCTAATCTTGAGGTTGTTTCCGTGCCCACAAAAGTGTTCAAGGGCAGTGCAGTGTGGGGGCAAGAATAGAATTGTTATCACTGTTGGGGAGGGGAGGGCAGTTCTTATCTCACTGAACAGTGCAAGCATAGCCCCAAGCTTTCATCTGTTAAGTACCTGTAGAAGACTTGACAAAACCTTACTTTTTATATGGCCAGTTTATCAGGTTCTGAAGATCCCACCTTGAATGTGTGCAGTGGGGAGGATTCAAACGGATAAAGTACGTAGCTGAAGCCAGCTGTCCTGTGAGGTTGTTTCCAGCTGACCTGGTGATAGCACAGGTAGCAGAAGGTCTTGAAACCAGGAGCTCCACCGTTCTCTCACTACAAGGGTGTTTTGATGACTGTCTGCACTTTGACAATTGTCATCTTCCCTAGGCTAAGATCACTGTTGGTTTGTAGTGTAGTTCAATGAAGTCAGTAGAGAAAGATGTTGAACTTTCGTATGACATTACACTGTAACTTTTTTCTCAAAATAGCCATTTTTGTTTCTCCATAGCAAGCTCCATTTGAATATTGTAGGAGTTCTGGTTATGTAATAAAGTTCTGTAAAAACTAAAAATTCTTGAAGAATAGTTTTTCAGTTCTAGCTTGCTTTGATTTCTAGTTTTGTGTCCTGATCCATGAATTGTCTGCTCAACTACTGATTACTTAGGATTCCATTTAACATACGCAAGCATGGAGTAGCTATGGTGAGACAGCAGCTTATGTATTTGGTTGATGTGTGCAAAGGCTTTATTGGATATACAGCAGTGTCCAGGTACAGCTTTGGTTTAAGGGCTGGCTACAGGAATATGTATCTCATTCTTTCTGACACGTAAATCAATCACTTACTGATACCCTGATTTAAAAAAAAAAATAATTTTTTTTTATTTCTTGCCTCACTCCTTACCTGGTTACAGTATTTGATGACGGTGATGAGAAGACTCTTAGACGCTCTTCCCTGTGTTTAAAAGGAGAAAGACATTTTGCTGAAAGCGAGGTAATTGAAGAATTTTTATACGACAACTTTTTATTTAGAAAAATTTAAAAGTAATATTTTAGTTACTCAGTCTTTAGTATGTTATGCACATCCATGCTACTAAAAATGGGGATTATATAAAATACAGTCTAAGTCTGGCTTATTCTTTTTTAAAATCAATAAATACAATTAAATTTCACTAAATTGTGTAAGTTAAGAAACAAAATCAGCATTTAATATTTTTCATTTTTACCTTATGAATGGTCTATGGACTGTAGATCACACAGAAAACTGTGGTCACACAACTGCTTTGCTTTATATAAAAAAAATCTAAGTATTAATTGGGAAAAATCAAAGTATGATATGCAAAAGAAATATACATCTTTGGACATAATTAAAGTTCTGCGGGATTTTAGGAAGATTATCAAGTCTTAATTTGTAATAGCTGATCAACTTGAAAGAACAGTACTTTTCTTTTAAAAGGCAGATTATAAGTTGCTGTTACCTGTTAACTTGAAGTATTTTGATACCAGTTTGTGTCTTAAAGGTGACTTGCATGTTAAAGTATGCAGACATTTGTAGCAAATTTCCAGTAGTTGAAATTTCAGAGTGAGGGTTATTCCTTCTTATTGTGTAAGAGTCTGGACTGATGGGCAGATCTGTGGAAACAGGTGAGCTTGTTGGAAAGATACTGAAGACGGGGTTTTTTGCTCTACATAAATACACTTTATTATTGTGGTCAGCTGAGCTTGTTGCCTGCTTACTGCATTCTTGGTAAAGGTTCAGATACCTTCTAAAATCTGAAGTTAGGATTAAACACATGTGAAGAAGAGGGCCTAATTAGATGCCTAGATCTGGATTCAGACGTAAATGCCATGATTTTGAAGATTGTATTGTACGTTCAATTAGTTCTGTTATTGATGATCAGCACTCCTGAAAATTAGATTGCTTCTGTTCCATAAATACTATTTTAATATGGTTTCAGGAATATTGATTTATAGTAAGCAGGTTGAAAATTTTAGTCTGTATATGGTGCTTTGTGACCTGTTTCACTGAATGAGAGTAATTTCAGATTATTTTGTCAATTCAAAGAAACCTTGCATTCGGATGACTCCTGCTTTGTATTTTGTCATCATTCTTACTGTCTTAGTTTTTAGTGGCTTTTGAAAAGTCACTGATACGCAGTTCATTGTCACCAGCCCTCACTGAAACTCACGTTGTGCATTTCTAATAATTACCTCATGATTGCATAGCTGCTCAGCAGGGAAAATTGCATCTCTTATTTGTTTTGTAAGAACCAGTACCACACAATTGTCTGGTTCTGATGTTGCTTTAGCTTCGTCTATGACCTCCTAAGTCTGTAAGATCTTTTAGGGTGTCCACCACACTCAGAAGTAATCATGCATTTACTCTTAATATTTAAAAATCCAGTTTTATTGTCTCTGCGTCCACTTCTGTCTGACACAGAATACTTTGGAGATTCTGCTTGGTTCTTAGAATTTCATACATGACTCAGAAGTGTAATTTGGATGACTGTGTTTACTTTGGAAGGCTTTATGCCTTTTCTCAAAGAGCAAGAATAAGTGCCTATACGAAAAACTCCGTGTACCGGGAGCCTTCAAATCTGCAGTGGTTATTTAAACAGGCAACAGCAGTCCCAGGGGAAAAAAGTACTGCATGTCCATGAAGTCCTTCTGTTGATGCTTTGGCATTCTCCCTGAGCACAGAAGGTTCTTTCTTTCTCTCCCTGTCTCTTTGTTTTGATGTTAATAAAGCATCATTTAGGACCCTCTCAATTATCAATATGGCAACCTCTTTAAAATTGGTTTAGAATCTTTCTCTCCCATATCAAATTATGAATTGCCAACAAAAATACAATTAACCTGTCATATTTGCTGCTACTGAGTTATTTTATTTTGTAGGGGACCTTTGTTCATTTATAAGTAGATGATTGGGTGTTTAGCCTGATGATAGGACAGGCAGAGAATTCAGCCTGTCGAGGTGGAGTCTCCCAGGTCAGCAGAACACCTGATGCTTAATTCTCTGTGTTTGAATCGTCCAAAGGCAGGGCTTCTGGGAAGAATTGTCCATGTGTTGGACAGAAGTGAATTATTTGAAGGTGTGGGGAGAATGCTTTGGAAAAAAACCCAAACCAAAGCACACTACTTCTTAAAATTAAATCATTGATGTCTCTGCTGTGCTTCTGTATTTCTTTTGTAATGACAGTCTTTCTGTTGAAAAATAAATTGCTTTAACCAGATTATGCAAATTTGCGGTTTGGAGAATAAGTTGTGCCAGTTTTTTTGTAAGTATATGTATTTTTTCATTTCAACAGACATTAGATCAGCTTCCACTCACAAATCCTGAACACTTTGGGACTCCTGTTATAGGAAAGAAAACAAACAGAGGAAGGAGATCCAATCATATGTAAGTTCAACATCTTTGTATCTGTGCTGTCTGTATTCAATTCTGAAGCTTTCAGTGTGTGTTGTTTTATTAGCTGCATGTTAAGGCTTCTCTTATTCAAAAACCAGGAAGCTATATGAAAAGTGTTGTTTAGCACTCAAACTGAAAGCCTGTTTTACATGTATTGTTGCATGCAAGAATTACAAGTCTTCGTGTAATCAGTATTTAAAATAGTACCGGGTATAGGCAAGAGGTTTTCTTCTTGGTTTTGTTACTCAAGTAAAAAAAGAAAGTGGCATGCCAAGTGGAAATGTGTTGTTAAGCTATATTCAGAAGCTTCTCTGTAGTAGAATATTAGTAGTACAAATGTGTTGGACTCAAACTAAAGCCATTACAATGCACTCTTTGTCCAGCTGATACGAAGTCTTTGTAGAAGGTACTAGAATCCTCATGTGGACCTTTGGTTTCTTGTTACAAGGCCTCTGAAGGGCTTTTAGAAATAGGTGAACAGTATTACGGTTTGCAGCAAAGTTTATTGACAGAAAAAGAAAAAGCTCAGGAGTGTTGGCTGGATTTCCTAGGTGCCAAAATTCTTGGTAGTTGCGATCTTGAAAAATCAGTGTTAAATACGCCACTGACTGTTGTTTGTTGTTTGTGGGTGGGGTTGTTTCTGTGGTTGGGGGAGTGTGTTTGGTTTGGGTTTTGCTTTTAAAAGTTTTGAGGTGAGAGTGGCTGGGGTGGGAAGATGGTTTTTGTGCTTTGATTACCCTTTCATGCTCTGTCTTTTTGACAGCTGGAAATAAATATTGCCCTGTATATGTAGAGGTACTATAAATTTACTCAGTTATTGACTTACTAATTTGTGATGTATTGAAGGAAAAAGCTGGAAGAAGCTAGCATATACCACAGAGAATGTGCTTGCAGCATCCTCGGTGTCTGTGACTGGGTTGTTTTCTCTGTTTCACTAACTGTACAGGACATTATTATGGTATAACAACACATTTCTCTTTATCTTGTTATTAATACTGACTGAACTGAGTAAAAAGACAAATGGCATAGATACTGGTATGACTGAGCTAGGTTACAGTCTATCTAAAATAGTCCTGGCTTTCTCTCTGGTGCTTGACTTCTTTCTCTTCCCACAAGAGATTCTTAAACCCCAGAAAGCAGCCTGAAAGACTTTCATACTGTATTTTAAAAGAAATCACTGCTTTAAAAAAGGATATGAGGGGGAACCCAGTGCTTTATCAGCAGTGCACATGATGATGTAAAATTAGGGTAGGGAAAATGAAACATAATAATTCACCTTAGACTGTGAAATCAGTTGTCTTCTGTTACACAAATGCAAACCATGAGCCTTCTGTTAATGTCGAACTTTGTACTCAAAAGTACTTACCTGAAAAATGGAAGATAGCTTTTAAAGTTCTGCTCGTTGTGCTCATTGGACACGCTGTGTATTTTCTGAGAATTAACCTTCAAAATGACTAGTAAAAAAATTATATGTCTAGAGAGGCAGGAGTGTTGAGTTTTTTATTTTTTATTTTATTAATCAGTCGCATGTAATTTTAGTTGGAGCAGTTTTGTGCATTTAGACTTCCCATATGGTTAAAACCAGGTCCAGCTTTGCACTGGAACAGTCTAAACAATGAGCTAGAACCTTTAATGAAAATGTATTAGCACCTTTGCCCATCTGCTTACATTCCAATACTTTGGTCAGTGTGAAACTGAAACAGTCATTGAAATGCTTCACTTGCACATCTTGAAAAAACTATTTCAGGTTAAATAGACTTCTTTTTCTCTTTGTTGTTCACCTTCGTAGCTGATGTTTCTTCTTCGGAGATTTGTCCTCTCTCAAAATAGCTTTTTATTCTGTGTGGCCATTAAAGTAAAAGCATAGAGACATTAAGAGAAAAACCAAAACAGTTTAGTGTAATGTTGGTCCAAAACTACAACTGCAATGGTATTTGTGAACAGTGCTTCCCTAGGGCAGAGTTCTCGTTTTGATTGTCCGGACAGTGCGTTTCTGTCCCTCCGTGGCGGTGCTTGGTGGTGTGTTGTTCGGTTTTTGCATGTATGACATGTAGATGTGCATTTCTGAGTTTGTAATGTTTGAGTTGTTATTATATTATCCTTATAAATACTTATATTCATTTTTATCCTAAAACACTTAACAGGGAATTCAAGTCACTGTTATTTGTGCCTCTTTGACAATTAGCGTTGGGTCTCCGGTGATTGTAACAGGCAAGTTTTGAATAGTTGAGTTTTAAGTCTTTTTCTGTTGTTTAGTCCTGAAGAAGAATCTTCATCCTCTTCCAGCGATGAAGATGAAGATGATAGGAAACAAAGTGATGAGTTATTAGGAAAAGTTGTGGGTGTGGACTGCTTCAGTGTGGATAAAAAGAAAGCTCTGTGGTTTCCAGCCTTGGTAAGAGTTTCATCTTTATTTTAATTTTGTAAAGTTTCATTTGTTTTCTAGGCTCTAAAGAAAGGTGGCCTTTTTCATTTTTGGTGGGTTAATCTATATTTTTATTAGACCTTAATATGTTTCTTCAAATTGAACTGTATCATAATAGTCAAAAGAAATATTGTTTATGTAAAAATGTTTGTTTACAAAAAGTGATTGCTAACATGGCTTTAGTTTTTCCAAACAGCCAGAGCTTATTGACCTAATTCCAACTCAACAGTGTGTTTAGTGCTACTGAACTAAAGCTGTGGTAGGTAATAGAGAATTGCAAATGAATTTCCTTTAAAATAACATTGTAGTCTTTTAGTACAAATTTTTCTACCAGCATTTTGTATCTTCCTTTTGTTCTGGCTTAAAGACACTTTTTTACAAATAAACTTGTAAAAAAAATACTACTGTTAGTCTAAGGATTGCATATAGACTGACTGATACTTGGAAATCAGTGTACTTCTGTATGTGGTATCTTCTAGTAACATGCTTACTAATTTTTATTTTTTTATTAATTGTACATATTTGAATTATTTCTCCCTGGCAATGAAAGCTTAAAATATTTATGTACTTTCAGGAAGACTTGTGCTCTGCTTTTGAGAAGATTCTGCACAGTAACGTTTAACTCTTCTTAGTGTGTGCAGTAGCTTTCAGTTGCAACTTTCTATTTGTCACCGCCTGTGTCTTGCGGTACAGTCCAGAGGCTTTCCAGCAGGACTTCTTTCAGAAAAGTTGCTGGGGGAGAATGAGTCATTGAAGTCATCTTCACAACAAGGGAGAGGGCAGAATATACAGCAAGGAGATAACACGTTAATGACAGAGAGCTTTCAGTAATAGACAAGAAAATTGAGCTGTTCCTTTAGTGAAAGCTGTCATCGGGATTGATGCAGCGTCACCCACCTCGCAGTTGCACCCTGGGAAGCGGTCGGTTGGGCTGGCCTGGGCTGGCGTGTGTCACGCCGTTGGGTCACCCTTCTGATCACGCTCGTGGCGGAGAGCAGTTTCCCGGCAGCTCTCTGGTAGGCGTTGTGCATGCGTGTGGCGTGTAGTCCTACTCAGGATAGCTGTGGGTCAGGCCTCGTGAACCGAGTTGTTGCTTGTGCTCCTGAGGTTTACTAAAGCTGCCATTACTTCTTTGGCTTTCGTTTGGAGACTGGAATAGCTCGTTCTTCGTGGAAAGCTTCCTGCAATGAAGGAGAAGCAGCAGGGGGATAAAGTTTGAGGGTGGAGCTCCTTAACTCTGAAATAGCTTATCCTAGATTAACTGTTGTTTTAGTAATCAGGTTTATAGCTCTGCAAATAACCATCATATTACATTTAACCTGAAAGGTTGTGCCAAAGGATAGATTTATGCTCCAAATAGCTGCCTTTTTTTTTTTTCAGTCCCCTCCCATGTAGCTATGCCTCTCCATTCTTTTACTGTATAAGTAGATTACCTCTGCTATGTCAATAAAGTAATTTTATATTATCACTGGTGAATTTTGCTTTAACTTTATATTATGCAAATTGTAATTATGTGAATAATACAATGAAAATTTAGGTTTAATATGCTGAAGAATGCGTATCTCAGACGTACTTTGTTACTAGTGATAGTGTGTACAGATATGCTTTGTGTATAAGCACAGAGGACATTGTGCAAGTTTATTATGTGAGAAGAAGTTCAGGGGTTAGTCTAAACCTTTACAGCAGGTAACAGTTAAGACAGTTAAGATTAGTAGTGGAAACTGACTACTTTGGATATCAGTCCTATAACCAGATAGCCTGTCACTTATAAATGCAAAACTGTAGAGGTCTCAATTAGGTGAAAACTATTTTGAGGACTCAGTGACTGACTACATGTTTTTAATCCTGCACACATGGGTGTTTTTGTTTTTTTTTGTTGTTTTGGGTAGGTGGGTGGATTGAGAGCAAGGGCTACCTATAATTGTAAAAAGGCCTGGCAGTTGCTCCTTATGTCAAGGGGTGTGATTTAGTAAGCCTTAGAGCACTATTTAGTTTTAATGTGTACTTAAAGGCTTTTGGAAGGTGCAGTGAGGAAATGTGCTTGCAGCATTTTCAGAAAATTGAGTTTACATAGGATCATCTCTCTCCTCCTCCTGTGGCTCCAGTGGAGTTTGTTTTGCAAGGAAACCGAGAAAGCTTGGTTCAGGCAAAATTGAGGTGATGTTCTGTGACGTAAAGGCACTTTGATGAGGTTGCGGTAAGCTGTTTTCCAACCTCTGGATGGTTTCCTGACTACTAAGATCTTGATGCTTGTAGAAAACCAATAGCTGAAGCCCGAAGGGCCTTTCTCCATCTTCAGGGAGCTGGGAGATTGCACCTGTCTGTTTCACAGGGGGGGGTGATAATCGCCATCTGTTATCTTGATCCTAAAACACTGTTGCAAACTATACTTCAAACTGCATTTCAGTGAGTAAGTTGTAGTTTTGTAAAAATTCATTCTCTGTAGACAGTAGAATGCAGTGAATTTGGAGATTTAGGCTGCTAAGATTTATTTTTCTTGAGAAGCAAATTTAACCTATGCTCTGTGATATGCAACGCTATTTCCAAATCAGCTGGAGCTTTTAACTTTATGTTCTAAAATGCTATATGGCTGGTGACCTGTGCAGGGAGGAAAAAAACCCTTTTGTCATGCAGTATCTTTGTGTGTTTTGTGGAAAAGGCAGGACTGAAAGCAGTTGGTGTAAGAGAGAAGAGTGTTTTACCAGGGTTAAATTAGGGCTGCAGTCATTTGCTGCTCCTGGAGGTTTCGTAGCAGCCAGAAATTTCTTAACTTCCAGGGAGCTGCACACGTTTTGAGAGGAGAGAGATGAGTGATGAAGAGCATTGTTTTTCTCTTCTGCAACTCTGGAAATTCAATATATATTTTTTTTATTAAATTCCTGGAGCTTTTTAATTAGTGACTTGTATACTGGTTTAACCAAACTTAAAGAGCTTTTGAAATTGCAACAAATAATTAATGCGTTGTCTCAGTGCTAGACTTGATTAGTCTACTTCTTGAACTAAAGAACCTGCTATAATACTTGTACTTGAGGCACTCTCCTAGGTAGATAACTTACGAATCCTCCATTGTAAAATTGCATTTTATAAATCCTGTATACCTTTGGTTTTGAAACTGTATGTGGTTACATCCTTGCAATTTCTGGAAGTTTTTCAGAAGAGGTCTCTGAACTCAGGTGGCAGCACTTGGTGAAAGCTCTGTCCTTTTAGGATGTGGAGCAGAATAAGATGTAGTGGCATGACAGGCACTTACCTTTGTCAGAATACTGTTCGGTCGTAGTCTCTGGCAGCAGCTGTCAGCTGAAGCAAGCATGAACTCATGCGTTCAGTAATTTCAGGAGGTCATCGCTCCAGTGTTTTGAGGGATCTCAGTGTTGCTAAAGAGAAGTGAGCCCAAAAGGTTTTTGAGAAGCATTGGTATATGCTGTTACTCTCTTGATTTTCCCTTTTCTCTCTAAACTTTGCATTTGTAATATCTTTGCAGGTGGTTTGTCCAGATTGTAGCGATGATATTGCAGTGAAAAAAGACAATATTCTTGTTCGCTCTTTCAAGGATGGCAAATTGTGAGTAGGAATGTAGAGTCTGATAATTGAATAAAATCTGTACCCATCAAGTGAAATGTAGTATGAGATGTGTTGGGTAAAGTATTCGTAATATCAGTAAGCTCAGTAAATTTCTGCAAAGATTTTTCTGCTATTTAGAAAACTGTAAACAGCCTACATGATGATGAAGTTAGTCTTGAACTTTGTCATCGTTAATAATGGGATGCACAAATCTATCTGTCTTTAGATTTAATTTCCTTGTTACAGTGGTGGTAAGCAAAGCAGTAGTTTGTGACTTCGAAACTGGCCTGAGACTTTCCTGCTCTGGCTGCAATAGAGCGCTGCTGTTGAGAGAGGGGGCCATAAGCTTGCCCAGCTTCAGAGAGGGGTGGGTGGTGGTGTGTGCGTGCAGACACATACACCACACGCACGGAAATTCCCTTTCTTGTTTCGAGGTAGTAAGGCATACGTTTGTCTCAGTCTAGACTACAACTGCATGTTGTCAAGTTCTTTGAGAAGAGCTGTAAAGGGGGCAGAAGGGGGGTTGACGGATGGTTTTTATTTTAGAAGTTGAAGCTATTTGTTGTGCTGGGTTTGTTTTAACAGAATGCTTTCACAGAAAGGATATTGCAATATTTAACAGTTTAATTGCAGTTTAATTACTTACTAAGTCTAGGCTATCGCTTTACCATCTGATAGTTATTCGGGTGTCAGTGCACGTCACTGGAGAAACACACATAAGCATCTGCACACACAAGCACGTACCCCCACCCCCCAGAGCTGCAGTTCAGATTTGCTTCCTTGGATATGGCCACAGTAGAAATTAAAAAGTGCTTTGTTCTTTCAATTTGGAAGTCTGTCGTTTCATACTGACAACTTATACTAGTAGTCATTTTACGTTTTAAGCAAGGTAGGGTTTTGTTGTTTGTGGGTGAGTAGTTACTTGAAAGATTAACATGAGGTTTTTGTTAAGTAGTATATATTTGGGAGATTGCAGAAACTGTGTGTTAGTGGAAGAAGAATGCTTCCTTTAATATGCAGTAAATGCATATGGATGGTCTAACCAAATTTATGTAGAAGTTTTGTTTTTAATCCACTAACTGACTAATACCTATCAGACTAACACTATAGAATTGTCAAGATGTATTTCATATGCTGCTTCTGTGTGTTTAGTAAGTGTATTATAGCCTTAGTGATAGCTCTGTATTACACTGTCAATTTAGCTTTCAAATATTTAATTTTTTTTTAACACTTTCTGAATTATCTAGCGTTTCTGTGCCAAGAAAAGATGTTCGGGAGATTAGTGATACTTCACCAAAGCCTGACGCTTTGTTAAAACAAGGTAAAAATAACTTTTTATGAGAAAACACGTGTATGTATTTACTTTGTTATGTAAATTGAACCACATTTGTGGTAGATTGGTTTATGTCTTAAAATACAGGATCTTTTCCTATAGCACAGTGTATTGAAGGAGAACATGTCTGAAAATATAGAAGAACTTTTTTTAAAAAACAAACAAACCAAAACCCTACACTCTACTGCACTTGTTTTGAGCGTAGGCACGCCAAACAAAGGATATAATCATACAGCGCACAGTGTCTTTATAGGTTATTTAGTATTCGGTCTTCTGCAGTAGACCTTCATAGAGTTATTCTCAGTTATAGTACCCCTAATAGTTGTAAGTAACCTTTATGCACTGTAAAGAAACTGGGATTGTGGATTCATTTGAAAGTTTAAGTTTGTGTGATCAAACTCTTCGAATTAGCTTGTGCTTATTTCTTCCTCCTTCTCCTCCTTGTTCAATATACGTAAACAACAGTGTAAACCTATTGGAATAGGGGTTCTCTCGGTTGAATTTTCATATATGCCCCAATGCAGAAGGTCCTTATTTGCATCCGTAGACACTAACGTAGTAATAATCCTAATAATAGCTCTGAATAATTCAGTGTGCAGAGAATACACTAGGCCAGTTTGGCTGCTTAAGACAAATAAGGATGGACCACACAGGGCTGTTGTTGAGGTTCTTTGAATTTGGGGGTGGAATTGTTAATTAGCAGTCTTTCCTCCTCCTCCCCTCCCTCCCCACCCCCGACTACTTTTTTTGATTAAAACATTTGGTCAAGCTGATACTTCCTGCGGTGCTAACAAATGCCGGTCCTTTTACAGCTTTTGACCAAGCCCTTGAATTCCGTAAAAACAGAACTGTTCCAAGTAACTGGAAAACAGAATTGAAAGAAGACAGCTCCAGCAGTGAAGCTGAAGAAGAGGAAGAGGATGAAAAAGAAAAAGAGGACAACAGCAGTGAGGAAGAGGCAAGTGAAGTTAGTAAAGGGCTTAGACATACAGCTGATAAAAATTAGCAAGACTGTACCATTTAAGTAGGTCTTTTTGACATTTGGGAACATCTGTCTATGTTGCTGATGTTAAGATGTTAACATAGGCAACATTATTGCCTCTCAGCTTTCAAAATCTTTATTCAGCAAAGATCAGTTAATGTGAAAATACCAGCTTGAAAATCTAACAGATATCTTTGAGTCACTAAGCAAAAAACATGTATTCAAAAGACTGAGTTACTAGGGACTAATGAAAAATAAAAATTAAAACTCAAAGGAAGTTGCTGTTTTAGAATCTTTCCCAAGCTGATTTTAATGCAGTGGCAGAAGGGGCTGCAGTACCTACTAGAGACTGAGCAGGATGAAGAACGGTAGATATGGTGTCTACTGTCACATGCATGTTGTTTTTCCTAAAAGAAAAAAGGTTCCCTTCGCTTGTGTGTATTTCTAAATGGAACTTATCTGCTAACTGTTAAAGGTCTGGCTGTCTTCTAACTTGGAAGACCTGTGTAGCTAAAAAAATTTTGAAGTTGTCTCTGATAAAGGATATGCGGTGCTTAAATATTTTTTTTGTTAATTTTAAAACAAAGATCTCTTTCTGTTTTCTTTGCAAACATCAGCAATTATGTCATGCAACTGTATGTAAATCCAGATTGGCCTTTTCTTCACACGTGCTGTTTCAGTATTGGAAGGCTAAGGAGTTTTTTCCACTGATGTAGAACTTTGGGTTTCTTAGGGTGATGTTAATTCCTGGTCTATAATGTCGGTCATGGCCCAGATGTTTCCAGTTTGTAACTCACCATCCCTCCAAATAAACAGTTGTTTGCCCTCCTGTAGTAATGCAGTCTGATGTAGTGTGCAGAAGGGTGTATTTTCCCTCTGCAGGTTGTCTTGCATCTGCTTTACTGGGTGTTATGACAGTGTTGATTTATTTTCCCCTTTGTGGCCGTGGAGCGAGTTCTGTGCATGCTAAAATCATGCTGCTGTAAATAGCTGCTCACATAAATGATGATAAACTTTTCTCCTGCCTATAGAGCTGTTACGCCAGTACGTACGTGTGACATAACCCACACTCCAAGCCCCAGGGTAGTTCGCTACTTTTTACGCAGGAGCGCTATCTGAAGACGCAGCTCTAAGCTGTTACTGACCTGTGTTCTTGACATACTTGAAAAATAAACCAACCTAGGCTGGCGTGGCCTTGCTGTTATCTCCTCTTCCCTTGTGTCGTGTCACCCTGTCCTCCTTCCCCTTCTACCTTACCCTTTCCTGCTCCCAGTTCGCTGTGCTGGGCCTACAGCTGTAGGCCCTCCTGTAAAGCAGATACTGCAAGTAGTTTGCACTGTGTTTTCTCTGCTTCTAGCTGTAGAAAATGCAGTTTACTGGTTTTGGAGTGGTATAAAATAAGAGATTTTGAAACCTTTAGATAATCACCAAAGAGTCTGAGTTGTCATACTTCTTTCTTATCCTGGTCTACTGAAGAATTGCTTCATTACAAGCTATCTCGCTGGCTACCCTGATGTAACGAAGCGAAAGAGCTTCCAATCAAGGCATTAGCCCGTGCGCTCCTCTTCCACCTTTCCTCTCTCTTTTGTCCTGGAAGTACGGAGTCCTACCTCATGCTTGGTTTTCTAATTATCTGTTCTTTCCTCCCAGCCTCTTGTCCAGAAAAAAATGAAGACAAGAGGAAAGAAGAAAATTAGTGGCAATAACTTTTATTTCACAGCTGGCGGTGAGGCTGGAGGGGCTTTTGAATCTTTTACTTCCTCTGTACCTTCTGGTGGTACTCAAAATCTGTATCTACCATCATCACTTTTTCTCTCACTGGGCTTTGAGAGCTGTTCTCTGATTTGTTATGCAACTGCCAGTAATTCAGTAGACTGAAATTCTCATCAGTAGTGGAATTGTAAAGGACAAACTGAACTGATTTGGGTCTGAAGTGGTTGTTGCAGGCCTTTCTCCAGTCTCCCTGGAGATCGTGGCTCTGTCATACCAGAAGATGGTGTTCCATCTTTTACTCATTCATTTCTTTATTTTAAGATTTGTTGGGAGACTGCAAAGGTGTGAAGTAAAATCTTTGCCACCTGTCCATGCTCATGAGTTCGTCCTGCCTCTTCTTTAAGCTCACAGGAGGTAATCCAGCTCTCATCAAAAGTTGTAAAGCCCAGTTTGCAAGGGGCTGTGGTCTGCTTCGTATTTTGAGAGCTGAGGAGTACTTCCTTGGGCTCAGCACAATTCCTGAACTTTCTGACCAGGTTGATGTCCAGCCATGGGCATGATGAATGTAAACAGGTTTGTGCCCATGTGTGTTGGCATACAATCCTTATCTAGTGATCACTCCCTCACTACTCTTAGGTGAAAAATTCAGTCTTTAGGTGCGGTGTTTGTAAATACTTGAACTTGTATCCTTTGTACACCTTCTCTCAAGCTCTTAGTTGCATGTGATGTTTTATGAGCTAGTCTTTCCATGTGCTAGATGTGAAGATGTCATCTCAGGCAAATATTTTGGGATTCACTGTTGACATCTCTTGTGATAATTTCTTCTCCAGTATCCAGTGTTTGAGTCACCTGCTGAACAAGGCAGTTTCTTGAATGGAGGCAAAATCTCTTTTTTTTTTTTTTTCTTTTTTTTTTCTTCTCTCTCCTCAGTGGTTGATGACATGTGTGCCTTTTTTCCACCTGCCTTTGAGAAGTTTCTGCAGCCTCCTCTCTCTCTTTGCCCCCCCACCCCCCCAATTTGTGCCTGTAACCTCCTGGCTATCAAGCAGCATCTCTTCTCAAACAAGATCTGTGGGCCTGCTCTTGGGACTTTGTTATGCACTTGCAGATGCTTCTAGTGCTTTCCAGGACGTGAAAAATTTTCACTGGTGGCCCTCAGGCCATCCATGGGGTCATGGTACCCATGAACCAGAACAACAACAACAGAAGGACTTTTACGTATGTCACCACAGGCTTCATATATAGGTGCTTCTATCCTGTATATGTATTCACACACAAGCCTATAGATACATAGGTGCTCCTATCCTATGTAGATTAGGAGTTGACGTGCAAATCCTCTCTACTTCTCTTCTAAGGAGAGAAGATGAGTTGTCTTCCCCCCACCCCGGTGTCCCAGCAGAGCTCAGAGCAGGCTACTCCCAACGAGTAAGGAGAGCCTGGGTAGAGAACCACACCAAATATTTTCGATGCGTTTCTGTTGATAATGATACCTAAACAACTGTTTCAGCATATTGTGAATACTGGTTCTTCATTTTTTGCCTGTTTGCTATGATATGTCCTCCAAGTGCATTTAATGGAGAAGAGTAAGTATGGAATAAGAAAACAAACAAACAAAACCACTCACTGGTAATAGTTACAGCCTTCCTGGACTTTATTTTCAGCCATCCATCTCTTTGTTAAATAGCTTCAGTGGAAGTTATGGGTTTGTTTTGTTTTGGTGTTGTGTTTAATAATATTCTGTTTCTATCGATTTCTCAATTGTCTTACTATAACTTTAAAGACAATATATTTTTGTCCTCTAGCTTCAGGGTAGGTGAAGCTTTTATTATGTAGTACAAGGAAACTGTTGAAGAATGGAAAAGATAAACATGGAAGGAAAGTACAGGAAAGAAAAATAATTTCTTTTAGATTTAATGAATAACTTTTACGAGTTATTTCTGGAAGCCTGACAGTTAGCATTAAAAAAAAGTATGCAGAAAATGAATCAACTTACATTTGGCATATTTTGAAGTAGCTTAGTCATCAGAATTTCTAAGAATGCTGATTGTATTAATGTCTTATTGCTACTGTTGTGGCAAGTCACATTTTCTAAGGAAATTATAAGGTGTTGTAAAACAAACATAGTGCATTGTTACAAAACTCCACTGCTGATTAATCCAAGTAAATCTAATACAGAGGTTTATTAGTGCAATGACCTGAACATCCAAAATACCTGTTGTTGTTTCAGTTCTGGGATTGATCCCGCTCAGCAGCGTGCAGCCAGTACCCCGTGGCAGTGTGCGTGCAGTGCCATTGCCTGCGGTTTGCCAGTACTGTGGATTAGAACTCCTAAGAAAGTGCAAGCACCATTTGCTCTTTCACTTCATCGCTGAAAAGGGACATAGAGTATCCAGGCATCAAGGAGTCACTTAACTGCAGTAGAAGCAGACCTGAGATTTCTGATAGAATCTCTTGATCGTTAAGAGTGGTGTCTCCCAGACTGTCTGTGTAAATGGACAGAATTGAGAATACATCTTGATTTATGATACCACTTGTGATACCTCAGTGATCAATCAAAAATCCAATTTCAGTATGTCTTTACAGCTGTTGTTTTATACATTTTGAAAAACCGTTTGTCGTTTATACAGCTTACCTCAGTGTGGCATACCGCAGAGAACGTGTGTCTCTGTAGTATCCTGCTGCTGACTACAGTAAAACAAACTTCGAACATCTGCCCTTGAACTATCACTGCAGTACGTTTCTTGATGAAGGACTGGAACTCAGAACGGTGATAGTTTTCTTGTGTGCATTACTTTAAACAGGAGGAAATAGAGCCGTTTCCTGAAGAACGAGAGAACTTTCTTCAGCAGTTATACAAGTTCATGGAAGACAGAGGTAGGCATTTTAACCTTTGGCCTGTAAAAGCTGAAGATAGATGTATTGCTAAGGAGTACTTTAAAGAATTGAGTCTGTAAAGTAGTAGAGCTTTACAGTTCAGTTTTGAAAACCATGAGACTGTATTCATCACTTCTGACTTCCCTGCTATTTAGAAGATAAGCCTACCACTTGACTCTTCTCCTAAAAGTCACTTCTTCCTGTTTTCAGAAATAAATGGATAGTACCTCATATATCCTTGTGTATTTTGTCCTGTGTACTTACAGTGTGTGTAATAAAGCTTCTAATATCCTCAATCACATTAATGTACATGCTCAGTTTAATAAATTTAAAATGTTTAAATAAAATTTAACCACCCCCCTACTTTTTAGGATCATGGAAAAAAGCACTTAGTTTGTGCTATTTTTCTTGTGTGAATCCTGATCACTTAAATGCATGAGCATTATCTGTAAGGTGGATTGAAATGTTTTTAAAAGCAAATACCATTTATATATTAAATCTTTACTAAGTGTTTATACACTGCAAGAAAAGTACAATGCTTGTGGAGGCAGGGATGTAGGTGTTTGTATTTAAATTAGTATTATAACTAGTTAAATGACTATTTTTTTAATTAAATGTGAAGATGAGTTGAGGAGCAGCTTACAAGAGGTGACAATGTGGCAGCTACTGCTAGTACAGTAGGATAGGAAGTTTCAGCTCTGTGAAGCATTGTGGGATTTGTTCCTGGAGATGATGTTTTTTAGTATTATTGTAGTGCAAGTACTGTGCTGGTATTTTTAGATGTAATTGTTTCAGCAGGTGAAATAAAAATACATAGAATAGAGGTAGCAAGAACAGTTGCATCATTTGTGCAAGTTCAGTAATACCTGGAAGAATGCATATGTAGGAGTTAAGTTACAGTGTTGAACTACAGGGAAAATGAGTTACTAAGACTCTTGAGTTTGTTTAGTTTCATGAAGAGAGTACCAGATGCATGAGGTGGTCAGAGGGAGGGGTTTACCAGACTGTATTTCATGGTGTAGTAGTGCATATGATGTAGATTTCATATTATTCTGAAAAAAATACTTCAAAACACTGTAATAACTATCTTTGTTCACAGGGACTCCTATTAACAAACGACCTGTATTAGGATATAGAAATTTGAATCTCTTCAAATTATTCAGACTTGTACACAAGCTTGGAGGATTTGATAATGTGAGTATTAGTGTGATGAGTATTCCAGAGCCATAAAATCTGAGGATGATGTTTATTTGTTCTTAAGTAGTTATAAAGAAGAATTTAATGCAGGAGCTTTAGACATACGAAAATTGAATAACACAGCTACATAAGACACCCTGTAGCTCTGAAAAACATGCTTTAACAGGAACCAGAAACTAATTATATTCTAAATAAATTACGCATCTACACAGTGGTTTTTAATTATTGCTGCATAAAATCAGCCAGCATGTGTGTTTTTGTGATATTTCAAGAAGTGCTTGTCTGATAAAATTGTTGCCTCAAAGTGAAGAGTCACTGCTCAATAAAATCTCAAAGACAAGTAATGTAGTTTCAGGTCTGATGTGAGGCTCTGAATTCCTGTCTGTTCTGGGCAGTACACAGGAGAATGTGCTGGCTGGGATTAGTGGTTTGGTCTTGGAGCAGCGATGGAAGCATACGGAATTCATAGCCAGACAGATTCTGTTGCTGTTTTGGGCTGCTTCCCGTAAATTTAGCCTGTCAGTTGAGAGGTACGTTTGTGCAGCGACACCTTTCTGCCGTACAAGGCAGGAGCTTGTACTTGGGTATTGCAGTGCATCTGCTGTACCTTCACAGGTGGTTAGAAACGAGCATATCGCACTGTCGCAGCACTTAGACAACACAGGGCATATTAAGGACAGAAGGAGAGACTGGTAGCCACTGCATCTGGTGCAGTACTGCCAGGGTTGAGTATTGTTAATGCTTTGAATGAATTTTTTCTGTCCAATTTAATTAAAATTCTAGCACTGATAGTTAAGAATTACTTTAAATATAAACCAAAAATGATGTACTGATTTTTTCCGATGTTGATGTTTTCTTTCCTTTGTTTTATTACCACCTGGAGAGGAAAGCCTGCTGTGGCTTACTGAAATGCGGAAGTGCTATATTGCTTGAAGTAGTTGCATTAGACTACTAATACAGTTTGCATTACAGAGAAATACTGTGTGTGTGATAAATAGTAATTTTAAAGATCAGAGGAAATTACTTACAATTATTTTCCGATGTTGTAAACTTAGTCAGCTTAGTCTTTCTTGTGTGAGTTAATTAAAAAACCACGACTTCATTTGCTTTAACAGATTGAAAGTGGAGCAGTGTGGAAGCAAGTTTATCAAGATCTTGGAATCCCTGTACTGAATTCAGCTGCAGGATATAATGTTAAATGTGCATACAAAAAGTAAGTAATAAAGCTATGAAGTTTGTGCTAAAACAGCACTAGAATGAACTGAAGTCACCCTGTAGTACTGGTGATAAAGTCCAGAACTTTTTGGTTGTAATACAGATTTTTAGGCTTTAAACTTACTGTTCATGTTTAGCTCCTGCTAGGTAGCTTGTGCTTTCTTGAAACAACTTGCTTATCGCAAGCAATTTTTTTCTTTTAGATATCTCTATGGTTTTGAAGAGTATTGTACATCAGCTAACATTGAATTTCAAATGGCATTGCCAGAGAAAGTGACGAGCAAGCCTTGTAAAGACTGTGAAAAAGAAAAAGAATTGAAGATGCGTGAAGAACCAGAGCAGGATGTAAAAGAAATAAAAGTGGATAAGGAGGAGCGCAAGCAGGAGGAAGTAGCAATAGTACAACAAGAAGAAAAAAAGTTAGCTGAGAATGATAATGAAAGTAAAGAAAATGATAAGCCCTCTGTTCTGGTAAAATATTTTAATGTTCATGTTATATCCTGTTTATAAAGTCAGGTGATGTGTTGATAACCATGAATTCATGTCAAGATTGGAATCTTCCATAATGGATTTAAAACAAGACAAAAACGTGCTGCAAACCTAATTCAGAACAACACACTTGAGCCATATTTATCCCTAGATGCCTGTTTTAGGGGACCGTGATGTCAAAATGTCTGAGTTGTTAGGAAGCGGCTGCAACATTCCCCTTGTCTGGGGGCCTCCCAGGTCAAATGGAGACTAATTAGTTTGCAGCTTTATCCTGATCTGGCTAATGCATGCTCATAGCTAACTACAGTGCTGATACTTCTATTTTGCATTTAGCCTTGCTTTTAAGCCTGCATAAATGTTGCTTTTACTTCTCTGCTCCAGTGAAACCAGTGAAGCTCTGCAAAGACCTTGGCTGTATGATGTACACAGTAGTCTACGGTAGTTCAGTGGTCCAGACAGACAAACGTTTACGGCTTTTCAAAATCCAACGTTGACTCGGTGGTTTTGTTTTAGCAAAGGCAGTCCAGGGCAGTAAGCTGAAGTGCTACGTGGTGCAGCTTAGCAGTTTGTTCTGAAGGCGGTGTAGCTCCTCAAGTCAGTGTGCAATGCACCTGTAATGCTTCTGCGCGTAAGCGGCAGCCAGCCCTGGTCTGTCTGTCTGGCACTAACTCCGGGGTGAATACCAGGTGGGCCAGTACTGATGCCTCTGCATCCTAAGTGAAAACATGCCCTGTGAAGGGTTCATCTGGGGGGCTGCTTTGCAGTTCAGGTCCAAGAGCAGCACGCCTGTATCACTGTGACGAAACTAGCCAGGACAGGGGCTGCAACTGCAAAGTCTGTTGTGTTTAGCTGGAGACTGAGTGTGGGTTTTTTGCCTTTTCTTAAATCCTTCGTATTTCACCTTGTAAGTTAACTAAAGATTTTATTATCCTAGGGAAACAAAAAAAATTTGCCAGATTCTGTGTATACTCAGCCTGATCAAGAAAAGGACTTAAATGTAATCAAAACTGAAGATGAAACCAAACTAGAAGATAAAGAGGAGGAGAAGATTAAAGAAATGGAAAATCCTACCGTAAATGCAGACACTGAAGAAAAAGAAAAATCAGGGTAAGTTACGCTGTTTATAATGACCTAAGGCATCTAATGTATGTTCATTAAATTTTACTCTTATAATTTGAGCTTCAAATCAGACATCCCTGTCGTGAATTAGACTCGTAGCTTCCAGAGACCTATGTGTTCCTAAGTTTATCACGGTTAGGGCCAGTGAAGTTTGTGGATCTAATTAAAAAAAAAAAAAAAAAAGAGGCAACAAGTTTTTACAGGGTCCAGGCCTAAATATGTATAAGCTGAGTGAGAAAAGAACACGTAATGCATAGGTGACTATTTGATATAAGACAAAAATATTGCAGCCATTGCCAGTAGTGTTTGTCTACTTCATTTTGGTACAAGCATATCACAAACTTGCAGTTTCTAGCTTCTGGTGTGTTATGGGTAACACAGGAGAAGACAGAAGTCCCTTGCATTGCTCAGTGACGGCTTTCCGTTGAGTAGGCATGGTGCTGGCAGGAGTCTGTTGTGCAGCTCTGCAGACAGGAGTTTTGGAAGTAGGAGACTGAAGTAATAGGGATGCTTGGGGCCACGTAATCAATGGATATGTGCGGGTGATCTCCATTTCCTTTGTGGAATAGGCAGGTTTTCCTGTTTCAGTAAGAAAACCCCAAAACCCTGAAAGTGTTTTTTGACAGCCACACGAAAACCCACCAAGTTTAAAAGAGAATTTAGTCCTCGCTAATCCATAGTGCGTAAACAATTTATATTCTTGCAATTAAGACCCTCATACAGTGTGATTTCAAGTGATAAGAACACAAAAATGGCTATTACAGGTCAGATCGAAGGTCTCTTTTAATGCAGTATCTTGTCCTCAAAAAAAACCACTAACAGATGCTTAAGGAAGAAGCTATTACAAGAGGGAAAGCAGATAATGACACCTATTTATGCTTTCACAGCAGTCTCTGTATCAGAGATGGGGTTTTTTTGTACTTAATACCAGCTGTTGCCTGACCGCTAATTCCCTTGTTCATTCCGGAAGTCTTTGCTATTTAGTAGATCAGCTGTCCTAATCTTCTGTCTAAATATCATTAACTCTTAATGCTTTTTCTGGCCCATTAAGAGTTGTGACAGAGTGGTGTAGTTCAGTATATTGATTTCTGATTCACTGGTAATAGTTCTTCTTCATTATATTAAGGGTTTGGATTTCCATATAACAGATTCTGGAAGGATACTTCTGTAAAATGCTTTTGTCTTCCTGAATATTTCTGGTGACATAACATTGGCAATTTCTGTAATTCAGAAATGCGGAATATAGAAAAGTCATGTTTACCTGAATTCAGTTAGAAGAGCCTTTTCTCTGTGGATGTGATTTCGTTTGTATCTTACGTGATTTTTTCCTTTTCAAAAGACCAGTGGCTGGAGTTTGTTACATTTGCCTTTGTTAAGGTGGACTAGATGAGTTGTACTCTAAAAGGTTTCCTACATTTTCAGAGTTATTAAAGACTGATTTTACAAGACAACTTTCAAAATATATAACTAAATACATGTAAAACTTAGCACTGCTTAGAGAATAGCAGTTTTTAAAGTTCCCCAAATTGTGTATTTGTATGTGTGTGTGTTTGTGATGTACTTTGTGTTTATTTATACACTTGGAAAGTACAGTGGTTTAGTACTTGCCATGCTGCTGTAGTAAATGGTACATAAAATGATAAGCTGCATTTGCTTTTCAGTAATCTTTTATTGTTTGGGTTTTTTTACCCAGATTCATGTCCATTTGGGTTATTTATGACATTGAAAAATGTTAAGAGTTTTTGTAGTTTTTTATTTATGAAAACAACAAACTGTAGAAAATACTATTTCCTCTTCGTTTTCCCCAGTTCTTCTGACTGTAGTTGAGTGCTCTTCTCTCTGCTTCTCTTTACCCTGCAGTAAAATCTCTTCTGACTAGTACTTTGCTATGGTGATTCACAAAAGATTGTAACGAGTCATTTAGAATAGAAAGTGTAGCTCTAAAAATAGATATAGATGATGATGTGGTCATTGCTGGGGATACGTTTCAAGGAATAATTTAAACTTACAAAAATGAAACATTTGTAGCAGCTAATAGTCTGGAAACATTTATAAGCAGTGGTACTGTAGTAATGCTGTTGGCGTGGTTGGTTTTCATTTCTTCCTTTAGAGATTGGTAGGAAGTACAAAATGCACTTGCGTCAGCTTTAAGGAGTTTTTAAAAATGTCACTGTCATCCTAAATGCTAAACAGTGTTCTTAACATTTACACCGTGAAGGCCTAGAGAGGTTTTGTGAGCCTGGTATGTGGGTGGGGAGGTTGTACTGGACGTTGTACTCCCCCTGTCCCCAGTGCATGGGTTAGAAGAGGCGAAGGTTATACGGGGGGGTGTGGAGATGCTGTGGTTTGAGTTCTTTGTGGAGCTGAAATACAAAATCAGAAATGCATTTTTGTAGGTGCAAAACTAATCACACACACAAAAACACCTAAAATGTAATCAAAATAGATCATTGTGGACTGAATTTTTGTCAGTGTAATTGAAATGTATTTCTGGAACCTTTTTTAAGCTATGACCTAACCAAATAGCCAAACATATGAAATCTAGTATTGTATGAGGCAAACTTGGTGAGGTTGTTCTTTGAATTTATGTCTGTAGGACTTAGCATCTTCATGTAGCTCATTTGTGTATAGACACAGGGAACCCAGGGGACAGGAAAACTTCTGGGTTTCATCTTGCTGAATTTCAGTTGGCTGGACTGGATCTAATTCCCAGCTTCTGGATGTCAAGAAGTACTACTGGGAGCCAGAGTTGATTATTTTCCACAGGTTTGGCTTCTCTGTGCAATCCCATGTGTCTCAACCCTTGGAGGTTGGTACATTTGAATCCTACGGTCCCTTCTGCACAGATTTCAACAATATGATGAAGAGGAAGAAAGGCTGAATGTGGTTCCCTGCCTTTCTCCCCCAGAGTGCCTGTTTCTTGCCTGCTTGTGTATCTGTGAACACTGAGAATAGAGATTCAAAGGCAGCTTGCCCTTTAGCCTATATGTGCTTTTCTTGTTTTTTTCTGCAGCTACTGGAATATGCATGTGCTAGATACAGTTCTATGCAACTTCTACTCATAAAAACCATAACAAAAAAAAAAAGGGGCCGGTAATGTATTATTTCTTGTTGGTCTGTCCCAGAGAGATCTTTACAAAAATGGCTTTGTAAAGTCATCCTTTTCCCTAACCTACGAAAAAGTATTCATTCTGAGTCAATGAATAAACAAGAAAGTTCAAAATCCTCCTTACTTTGAAGTTTCTGTTAAATTCATGTGGTGGAAGCAGTGGTCTTCAAATGTAGCCCTGTGTAGTTGGTGCAGTTTTCCTCTGTAGCATCGAACATTAACTGCTGCAACAATTCAAAGACTTGAGGCAAAGCCAACAACCTGAGAACCAAGGGGCTTTTCTACACAATGAGCAACGTAGACAGTTGAACGCGTTCCCAAGAGGCTGAGGACAGGAGCCTAGTGGAATTTTTAAAAGGTGTGGAGTTTTAATGTAAGCTAATAAAATAAAAAGTAAGTCTTCAAAAACGTCATAGTAGATACGGTTTGTGAACTGAAGTGTAGGTTAATTGCTGGTTAACCAATATTAGTGAAAAAACTTTTTCGCAGATGATTGACTCATCTCCAAGGGGTTCTTGGTTTTGTTTCTTTGTTTTTAACACTTTGCTATAGAGCACCTGGAACAGGCTACTGGCAAGAACTTCATACGGAACTGAAAGATGAACTGCTCAGAATCCAGATAATAATGTTTGCTTTCCAACACAAATTTGCATCACTCGTCTATTGGTAATACTTGAATTTTTCATATGACCAGGCAAAATTATTTGAAGTAATCCCAGTTACAGTACAGAAGGATTGCAGGAGGCTCTGTTCTTGTGTTTTCCTCCTCCTGGCTGCGGTGCTGCCTTAACCCTCGCACCAGCAGGGGCTGGCACCTCTGGATCCTGCCCTGCCCTTTCTCACCAGGCTGTCATTTTCAGCACTCACAAATAGTTCTTACTTGGTCTTACCAAACTACTTGTTTTTTTTTTTGTTTTTTTTTTTTTTTTTCCTTCATGAAAACTGCCTGCTTTTTATTTCCTCAAAGGAATACATGAACAAATGCTCTTAAAGAATACTTCAGAAACCTCAACACTTCTGGTTGTCTCATGCTGCCTGTTTAGGTCTTCATGGTGTGATTTTCTGGGCATTGGTACTGTCACGTGATCTGACATTGACAGTGTCAGAAGGAGAAAACGCTAAACCTCTTTTGCTAACTGGCTGGAATGGAGCTAAACCGTTCCTTCACATGCAAGGGAAAAATCTTAATCTTAGAGCTCTTGTATACATTGTTAGATGCAGTAATAGCATTTCCCCTCCGATAAGCAGTCGGAGGGAGCTAGGAGTAACAAAAGCAGTACCTAGAACTGGGTGAAGATGGGCATTGTTTCATGTGAAGGGTTTTACTAGGATTTATTAGCCTTGTCGGGTAGGGTGACTACCTGCTGTGTCTGTGCTGCTGATGGCTTCCATTTGAACAAGAGTTAAATTTTCTGGAAACGTTTGATGGGGATTTTCTGAAAGCAATTTACAGCGGGATTATGTAATCGTCAGAAGCTCCGTTTCACATATGGGAGATAACAGATTGTTAGAGGCAATGTTTTTGTCAGTTCCTCATCTGGTAAAATGACATATCAAAGCTTTGTGGTGATGAATCTCAAACGGTAGCAAGAAGGTTGAAATGTTTTGGAGTGAAGGAGATTTGATACAGAAGCCATATCTTCTAGCTTCTGGATTGGTATTGAGAACTATGTGTTGAGATAGCTTTCTCCAGTCTGATTTAGGTTTATATGGAATTGATTAGCTTGGGAGAAGGGAGAGGAATGCATCGTGTTCATTGCACAGTTGGTGTGAACATCTGCTCTGAATCTTAGACTGTTGGTGTTATGGAAAATAAACATTTTGAAGAAGCGTACTTAGGTAGTTTCATTTATAGGAACGTATTTCTATGCTCTTATTTGTGATGTGCGTTCTATTTATGTATGCCAGCTGCCTTTATATTGGGAAGGAAGTTTTTGTATAGTCATGTTTTCAGAAACAGAGTCTAATCGGTTAATTTTTTTTATATAGAGTATGCACTGATGCATATACTTAAGGATTGCTTTTGATCCAGTGATGAGCTGCTAATGACACAATAATAAAGTGTAGAGTGGCATTGTAAATGTACCGGTCCTGTGCGTGCATCAGGTTGAATGGAAGGGAGGCGTCTTTGATGTGGAAAAAGTGGTTCTGTCATCACATTTTATGTAGCTTATGGTCACTACGGAGGTTATTAACCATGGTAGCTGTCACTGAGTTATGTGCGTGGATGAGCCCTTAGACACTCATCACATCCTAGGTGTTTTCAAGCTGAGTGTGAACTAGTGCCATAAAAATGAGAAGTGCTGTACTCCTCAGCCAGACTTCTGTACCATCCGTTATCCTTTCGAAGAATGTTTCAAAACACTTCAAAAACCCCTTGGCTGAATGATGAGAAGCAATAATGTGAGTTCCTTTCATTTGTCTTCTCGCTAGCAGCAGAGGAAAGCACTGGTTACAGAGCATGTGCTCGCGTGGTTGAAGCGTACTGTGCTGCTCTCAGGTGTGATTCAGATGAAGTTGGTGCCTTTCCCCTTCCCTCATGGCCATGGGCCCTGACTGGGCATTGATTCAGATATTCTGGGTGTGTAGGCAGAAGTCCTTAGAGCTTTTATTTTTAGGTTTTCTTTACAGCTTCAGAGGGAAGACAAATACTGGTGAATTTTGGTGTTTGTTTTTTTTTATTTTGTTTAATTAGAGATGAGATTCTGGCGTGGTGGCGTAAGGACAGGTCTTAATGCCCTCTCTGCCTTGAAACTTAAGCGCGTCGTAATAAACTGTGATTAAGAAGGTCAGAGTACGAATGAGACATCTTCCAGCTCTGTATTATGTGAAGGAGAGGTTAATAATACTCTAAGATGAGAAAAAGGGTAAGAGGGGGGGAAACGAAAATAGAAGCTAATTGCTAAACTTCAAGTGTCAATTACACTGGAGTTTATTTCTGCTAGTGGTTCAATTAACTGTAATGACTTAATTGAACCAATAATTGAAATAATCTTGCTTCCTCAAGTTTTAGAATAACCCCTGAAAAAAAATAATCTTGCATTTGCCGTCTCACCTGCTGTGTGTGCCAGCATGTTGTGCCCGGGGAAGCGTGTTGGAGTAGGGGGTCCCAGGAGGCAGATCCACTACTCCAGATCAGACCCTGTCTCACCGGTTTCACCCGGGCTTTGTGACAGCGCGGTGTTTAGTGCCCGAGATCGTGGGCTGAAAGACGTTTGCATGATACTGCAGTTCCTTTGGTGGTATAATCGCATGTGCTGTTTCATCTATTCATAACATCTGTGCATTGATTTATTTACCCCTTATTATGGGCTCGTTGGTGTTAAAGCTTTATATTGACTGAGAATTACCTGCCGTATGTGTATTTTTGAACACTCGCAGTGTTTTTAGCCTTTTAACAATTTCGCAATGTCCTTTGGAACTAATAATAAGCAACATTTGTGTGATCTAAATGTTCTAATGATTTTACTTTATTAACAAATATTTTTGCATTTTAATTAATTAATTTCCTGCTTCTGAAAGTTTATGTTCCCATTCCATGGGCGATGGGGAGAGCGTATTCTTCAGTCTGCAGCTGTGATTGGAAATGCATTCAAGTCCTCCCGAGAAGCTTTCTGGTGGTGCTTTGGTTTCTAGAACACGGTGACACTTGTGTCAGTGTGCCTCTTGTACAGCATGCGGGCACATCTGCTGCCGCCTGGATTCATCAGCGCCTGCTCGCGCTCTTCAGGAAGCTGCAGCTTTGTGGCAAAGACTGCTTGGTACTCTTGTGAAGTGGACAATTATTGTCTGCTGCCAAGAGGCTTGTTGCTTTCATTTCTTCTCCCCCTTGGGATTTTGACTAGACATCATTAACGGAAATCCGATGTTCTCATGCGTATGTACATGGACAGAGGAGGTTCTGGCTGTGCATGCCGGATGGCTACAATCACCGTATTCGCTTACAGCCCCATGTTTCACAGCATCATGGCTTCGCCTTCATCCGCACTGCCAGGTTTGAGCTTTTTATGGCCTTGTAAAACAACATCTTTTCTTCCTTGCAGCCATTGGAATATGGGAGTGTTTTGTTTTGTTCTTTTGTTCCAGGAGCTATACGAGTACACCATTTTTCTGATCCAAAATGATGAATGTTCTTTCCTTTTGTTTGATTTCCTAGAATCTCTAGCTCAAGATTGCTAACCAGGTCCCTCCTTAGAACGCTTTTTAATTGCAGCCATGTCTGCTTCCATTTTGCTTTTGCTTCCTGACATTCTCTCCACATAAGTACCATCTGCTCTTCACATCTACTTGACCATCCACGTTACTCAACTTCGCAATGAGAGTTTCGCACATCTCTTCCAGAGAAGTTCTGGTATTGTCGCAGAGTCTTTGTAGAATATCTGTTGGGACACCAAGAAAGCCATAGGGTGATAAGGTGAGAGAGACTCCAGACCTGTTCAACTTCCAAAGACTCACTGACTCTCTAATTGCCAGCATCTGGAAAATCCTGAATCTCCTTCAAAGGCACGCTTTTCGTTGCAGACAGCGTTCAAGGGGTGTTTCACTAGTTCTTGAGGAAGAAAAAAATCTGGCAAAACTTGGTTTGGAAAGTCTTTTGGAAAGTCTTTTAGTAATGGGAAATCACAAGCTCATCTTGTTCTCGGAGCGGTGGTGGCTCTGCTCCTGATGCCGAGTTCTTTTAGCTTTTGCATGATAGTAACTGTTAAGCTGAAATTAGCTAGGAGTTTTCATTTAGTCCAGCAGAGAGTATAATTTAAAAGCACTTGAATTACTGGTTAGTGCTTTTTGCTGTTAGCTGTGGAATTCTGTTCAGGACTTTTTCATCTGAGTCTTTGGGGACCTTTACTCATGATTTATCTGGGAAGTGAATTTTGCGATGTGATGTGTGGTAGAAATGAAGTGAGCTTTCAAAGCTCATTTATTTATATTGTGTTTCTAACTCTGGTGGTTTTAACTTCACCAGCAAGGTAGTCCACTGAAAGTATATAATAAATTAAAAATCTTGGCCTTCCAGAACAAAACTAACTGGTCCATGCCACGTATACCCGAGTAGATGTATTGTCTGTGATTTGATTTAGTTAGTACACCAGCAGAGGGAATTTTTAGCATTTGTCTCGTGGTATGTGCACATACATATATGTATGCATTTATATATTTGTGTGTGTATATATATGTGTGGCATCATTAATTTCTGAAGTAATTTAATTAAATCAGTGTGGTTACACTACAGTTGAATTGAGCTTACTGTTCTGAATTCTCTTTGGCCAGCTAATTAGATAGTAGTTCTGCAGTTTTGATTCTACTAAGAAGTATTTGAATAACTGAAATGCTATTTGATCCTTTCACAGAGAGAAAGTAGCTTGGCTTATCTGAGTATTTTCTACTGAAAATTTCATGGAAAGATTTAGGTTATTAATACAGAGTTTTGTGTTTGTGAGGTGAACTTAAATATTGGTGTGAATCAGACTAGGAGCAACACTGGTGTTTTCTTACCCCGTCTGTAATACATCCAAACATATCTGTTCCACATCTCGAGTTTTGAAATGTAGTGGTCTGTGGTTATTGTGAATTTAGTAAATGGCCCTAATCTGTTCTGTATTGCACAGAATGTGGGATTAGAATGATATGAGGGTCAATAACATTGTTTTCTAAAGCTATTTAAGATTAAAAGGTATTTTTCTCCCATTAACTTTTCTAATGTAGTCTTCCTCTTTAAGCTGGTTGGAGAAAATCTTCAGTACAGTGAGCAGCCCCTAGCTGCCACTGACTGAGACTAGCAAGATTTGTGGGTTCTTAGTGATTTTAAAAATTGGTCTAAAAATGTATTCAAAATTAGCTTACTTTTGCAAACAGTGAACACCTGCTTGGGTATTCATGTAATAATTAAATGCAAGTTTGACTTGTATTTGGAAGACTTTTAGCATAATTGGCAAGGAGTAACAAGGTCAGAAATTAGCACAGGTTGCTTGATTTGCTAAACAGTCTTCTGTAAGGTCTTTTTTTTGCCTAAAATCTGGTTTTGGTTGCAGTCGCTTCGAGGTGTTGAGATAGAGATTATTTGTCATAATAAAGCAAGGACCTTTTGGAGAGGCGAATTTCAAGAAGCTCTTGTAAAACCTGTAGGCTGAAAAATGGAGTTTAGGGAACTTTCTCTGTACTGAAGAGGATAAGTTGGAATTGAAAAAACAGTATTTAAACAAAGGGAGTGCATGAAAGAATCATATAAAGATGAGTTTGAACAACTTCTGCCCATACAGATTTTGATGGATTTTTTTTTTTTTTTTTCTTTTAGTCAAGTCATTTTTGCACTTACAGTCACTGGATTTTGTGTGTATTGCTGTATCCTGTTTTGCTGATATTACTCGGCTGTGGTGCAGTTTCACGTATTTGGAGCCTGCTGTTTCCCAATCTCTAATGCATCCACAATATTTATCAATATATGTGGTTTGGAACTGAAAAGCTTATGAAGTATCTCATATTAACTCTACAATTTTTTAAACCTTTCAAGAGATGACACGAATAAGGAAGAAGATGAAGATGAAGAAGAAGCAGAGGAGGAGGAAGAGGAGGAGGAGGAGGAGGAGGAAGACAACAATAACAATGAGGAAGAAGAGTTTGAATGCTATCCACCAGGCATGAAAGTCCAAGTGCGGTATGGAAGAGGGAAAAATCAAAAAATGTATGAAGCTAGTATTAAAGATTCTGACATCGAAGGTGGAGAAGTCCTTTACTTGGTGCACTACTGTGGATGGAACGTGAGGTAACTTGAGTTTTAGTTAGTGATTACTTCTTGAATTACTTCCAAAATACACTTGTGTATTTTAAAAACTAAATGAATAGACATCTGGAGTCCTAAACTTTCGGTATTGGTGTTCTGTGAAGGTCATTGTACTGTATGAAACTATTAGACTTTTAACAGTATATGAATGCAGTACTTAAGTTACTTAGAAAATCATCTTAAAGTGACTTGTTCAAAGAAGGCTTCCTTCATTCCCCATCTTATTTTTAGATCTCTCCATATAACAAGTGACAGCTCACTCACAAATTCCTCCTCTGGCTCTCTTAAGCCAATTTTATCTTGTACAGTATTTGAATAGTGCACTTAGCTGCGTCTGTACACACACTCTTCTCAGCAAAGCAGAGAGTGCACTAGCAGTCTGGTATTTAGCAAGAGAAGTGCAAGATCCTTAGTGGCAAATTAGTGTGCAGCAAATAATTGCATTTCATTGAGAGCCGATGTGCACCCCTCCCCACCCCTCCTTCCCCCGTGGCTGCCTGCCTCAAGCTTCCAAACAAAACTCTTCTTAGCCTAGTGGCTTCTTCTGCTTTTCTTAATGTATGCAGGAGTGTATGCTTTTTGTTGTCTTTAATATGGCATTAATAGAAATAAGTTGAAGCATTAATGTCTTTTTGCCATTTTGGACCACTTTTTTGCCATGTAAAACTTGACACAACTTTGAAAAGAGCAGAGAAAACTAAAGCTTCTGAGTGGCTTTTAAGCCAATTACCAAGTCTCCTGCTTTTTTCCTTAGTTTCAATGTATCTGCTCATTGTCCTCGGCTGTCATCTTGTAAACTTTATTGCTGTGTTTATAGATCTTTAAAAAAAACCAAGTCTGAGGCAGTTCTGCTGTACTTTATTTATTTTTCCTCTTCTGGAAAATCTGAGGCTGTTGTGACCTTCTTCTGTCATCTGGACTTGGATTGCCATCCTACCTCTGACAGAAGGCAGGACAAATCTCATTTATTCAGTGCTAGCAAGATCTGCTAGCAAAGGTCACAATTACAAAAGCGTGATACTTCTCTCCCTCCGTGAATACACGTCTTTGCATCTAGCCACCTAAGCCACTGCTGAGGAGGAACATCTCAATACTGCTGGTTTTGATACCGATCTCTTGTAGAATTTTGATCTGCTTATATATCGATCTACAGGAATATGATCTTTGACATAGACTGTCTTCAGGCAACATTTGTAAGCGTAGTGGGCTATGAAATCAAGATACTAGGGGAGATGCAGCCTGCTGAAGGTGGGATTTGGAACGTGGCTAGTGTCTTGGTCGTTATGAGGGAGGACATCCTTAGGAGCATAGGTTGCTCAAATTTGCATCGTACTCGCTGAGGATTGCTGTGTACATTCCAAGACATTTCTTGCTTTTAAACCCTTGTTTTGGAATTGACATGCAAACGTAGAAGTTATTTTCCTTTCTGAGAAAATATTACGCTGTTAGACATGCTGTGAGTGAGATGATCAGAGTTTTATTTGAGCAGTACCACTTTAAATCTGAAGAAACGAGGAGTCAAAAATGAGTCTTCGCCTTGGAGATCCCAGCACCCTGGTTCTTAAAGGAGAAATCAAGATTCTGTTTTTTGAACTCTGCATTTTAAAGAAATACACGGATTGATATCAGAGGTGTTATTTCTGTGACTGGGAGATATTTGATAAGAAAAACATTTTCAGTAAACTTGCACTGATTTGAGAGGTGAGGGCAGTCATTTGGTCTTTCTGGGAGCAGGACTTGCGTTTATATTCTTGCGTGGTGTTTTGAAAGAGCCCTCTGAAAAGGGCAGGGAGAGTAGGATTCTTCACTGAAAAAGGTACCAGTGACTGAGATTTAGCTATAGGACTGCGTGTGGACTCTGCAAAGTGTGGCTTATTTTTAAAATTCAAGTAATATGACTTAAGTTTTTGGATTTGACAGTAAGAGTGGGTAAGGCTGAGCTTAAGGCAGCATGTAAATGCTTTAGTATTTTAGTATTGTGAAGACAAGTCTTGTATGATGTAATAACTTGATTTGGCTTTTAGTCAGTCACAACCTGGAAAAGTAACTGCTTTGCTTGGATAGGTAGCAATTCCCCCCTCTCCTTGGGCGTTGGAGGTTACTTCTGGTGTTCAGCAGGGACAAGCACTGCGACATTAGGTCATGGGATGTACTGACCTAGGATTTTCTAATCACTCAGCAGCTTTTTAATCCTGTCATCTCCTACCCTTTAAAGTTGGCTTGTTGGTTTCCCCCTTTGGTCAGTATGCCAGTGAATGGCCTGCTCTTTAAACCTGTAAGTCCGAGCAGGAATCCGAAAGAACTGCTAATGTTTCTTATCACAAGGTAACTTCAGCATTGGTCTGGGATTCAGAAGAGGTGTGCGTGTGTGTGTGCGCGCGCGTGCGCCCGCTTTGGGGTACTCGGAATGGAATTTGGTAAACTTGGTATTCGTCTTTGTTAGGTTTTTTTTTAAACGCTCTGGAACCAGTGACATAACCACTGTGGACTTAGTTTGTTTTTTTTTAAACAGATAGAAAATACAACTTAACAGTATTGTACAGGTGCACTATTTTATGCTAAAGGATCTTCTTAGCTGCTGGGATTCAGGTGATCCATGTCTCTGATAAAGGTAAAGAATTGTAGCGTTCAGTGGGGCCTGCCTTGGAGCGAAGGGGGATGGCGAAAGGCTCCACCCTGTTAGAGAAAACTGTTTACGTTACCACGTGTTAACCAGAAAAAGCTTATGAGAGAAACTGTATTTCCTGGAACAGGCCAGTCATGTTCTGAATTATGTATGCTTGATGTGGAACTCAAACTTCCGCGGGGCCTACAGTGCCAGTTCCTTCTGTCACAATTTTAATTTTCAGCTGCCAGGGCAAAGAAAAGTTAATGGTATCAGTGTTTGAGGTGCGTTTCTTCTGCAGTACGTTCCCAGTAATTGCAGACAGAGGGTGCACATTGGAAAAGAGTTTAGGTTGTTTTACCTCTGTGTGTCGTATGATACAGTATCGCAAGACACGTTATTCTTGCATGTTTCAAGTGTTTAAAACCGAGATTACTGTTTTCAACATTTCTTTCTTTCCTTCAGGAATCTGAATGTGAAAGTGCTAATTTGTGGCTCTGTTTGTTGAAGCATCAACCATACACAAATTTTATACGTAACAGTCAGCCACGGAAATTAAAGGAACTTGTGTAGCCAAATTTCAGGTGCTTGAGAGTAGCGTGTGTCGTGAGGGGGAGAATTATTCAAAAAATAATAAAAAACCCCAGAGTCCTCGTGCCATATTCCAGTATTTGGTTATTAGACTAAATCTCCTTTCTTTGATCACAGCCAAAGACAACATTTGATTCTTCCTTTCTAGCAGATCCAGATGGCATTCTGGAACTTTTCCGTAAATTTTCCAAGGCTTGCTAGCTCCCTGGGGTCACCTGTCTTCCTAGGAAAGTGGTACCTTTGCTGGTATAAATCTAGAGGCTGGGAAAGTACGCCTTCTTCCTTGTTCCCCCTCTAGTACTTCTGTGGAGGATCAATTACACAATCTCTGAGAATATGCTGTGGTTTATTTCTATTTTTTAAATATATATATATATTTATTTTTATGGTTTATGCCGTCAGTACATATGGATGTAATAGAATCAGTACATACTCTCATGCAAAGTGCCAATTATTTTTTTCTGCTATATAGCTATTCAATTTCATTCTTCCTTTTTTCCTTCCTTTGTGTTCAAACCCACCTTTCTGGCGGGCATTCATTTGAACCAGTAAGGCAGAAAAGCTTCTCTCCTTACTGACTCATCTTTGTCTCCCTTTTGGTGAGGTAAAGGGGATGTTTCTTCCAAAGGCATTCCAAGCTTTCCTGTGAAACCTTCTTTCAAAAAGAAGTAAATAATAATTTCATATTAAATCCCTCCTGTTGGTTCTCAAACAAGCCTGTGCAAACTCTTTTAGGAACACCTCCCCATCTTAGCTCCTTCCTCCCCACACCCGCGTTAGGGAGTTGAGATAAGCAAGTGTGGAAGGCGACGCTGCGGTGAAACAACCCAGGTCTTCTGGAAGCACATACCTCTCATAATGAGAGCTGAAGAATTTATTTCGTAGTGTTTTTGGTTTTTCTTTTGTTTGTGAACAGGCTGTCTAAAGCAAGATTAGTGATGAATGAAGTTTTCCTGTTTTAATAAGGTGCAATTCTATAAGAAAGGACTCTGGTCTGAGTCATGCAGACCGTACAGATGCAGCTTGGCAGCTGGTGCGCTGTGCAGCTTGCGGGGTGCTTCTCTGTCACGCGGTAGAGGAGGACGTAATTTAGGGTCAGGTTGTCGGCTGTGGTTTGGGATGTGTCCCTTTGCAGAGTCTGTTTCAGCCTGGGGTCTGACTGTCACAGTTCTGGCAAACCCTGTGCACCTGAGGTGTGAGTAGTGAAAGGAGCCGTGCCGTGCAGAGGTGTGAAGCGTGGCCATCTGGTTCCCTGGAGAAGGTGAAGATTTATGTGATGCTGGCCCTCCTTGCAGGGTCTGACGGCGGTTCCAGGTGTGGTCAGGAGTAGAGCAGGATGTGCTCCGGTCGGGAGCTGTGGCTGTCGCACAGAGGTTTTCAGTTTGTGCTCGTGGAGATAGGAAGAGTTGTGACCACTGCTTCTAATATACAACGTTTAAGACCCTGCAGTATCTACAGATACTCCCGTAAGGTTTTTCACTGCCTCTCCACTTCAGTATGCCCCCTCGTCCATCAGCTGTCACCCCAAAAAGCACTGCAGCTACCTTGAATCACGGACAGTACGTGCAGCGCGCGGACTTTGCGTAGCGGGAAGGTTGTTTTCTTCTTGGAAACGCATAGAATGAGTGAATACAAATTCTGTATTGTAGCAACATGGTTGAGCCAGAGAGGACACTGTCAGAATAATTGCTTTTCACCGTGCATTTGTCCAGTCCTCGTGCTGTTTTCCTGCATGCATTTAGACCTAATGAAATACTCTCACATTTACGTGGGTCGCAAAGTGCGTTTGGCAGGCTGCTTAGCAGTCTTCCTGCTGGAAAGAAAGGGTGTCTTTGACTCGAGGACAGATGACTTCAGAGTTTCCCCCAGTCTCACAGAAGATGGGATTTTTTCCATGCTGGAAAGAACTCTGCAGAGCTGTATTTCAGTTTTGGAAAGAAATCTGAGCCTGTTCACCTACATGTCACCTGGCAACAGTACAATTGCAGCTGTATCTGCAGCAGTGTACGTAATATTGGTATTTTGTAGTCTGCATGGTCTGCTGCTACATTTTGTGATTTTTTTTATTGTCACGTGGAGGGGAGAAACCCCAAGAAATTGTTGTGGAAAACTATTTTTCAGAAACTACTGCTGCTTCATTTTTCACCGTATTAATATGTGAAATTTAAGTTAATAAAATACAGTATTTAGCTTCTGGAACCACTTGCATAAATCTTAACTTAGAGTGTACAGGAAAACAAGTTGGAAACTTGCATATTTTTCTCTAATCTTTTTTAATTTATATGTCAATATTGTAGATGGAATTAGCAGTAGCTGCAAAGAAGCTGAATTGGGACTTTATCAGAAGTCACTGTATATATCGAAACAGTGGTCAAGTAGGCCCAGCTGGAAAGCCAGCATGGTCATGAGCGCATTGTGCTCGGCTCCATCTTGTACTGGTCCTCTGGGGGTGTGTGGTTTGGGGTTTGTTTTTTTCTTTTAAGTTGGTTTCTTCCCCTCTGTTTTCATGTTTACCCAGGGAGATCAGGATTTGCGTGGCTGTACACTGAGGCAAAAGTTAATACATACTAGTTTTTAACTGACCTGTGTCTTACTCAGACAGTTCTTGAATTCCTGGTTGAAGTGGTACAGCAGATTAGACTTAATTGGGGGAATGCTGGAATTGATTCTTGAGGTTTTTCAGAAATAGACAATGAAGCTGGCAAGCACAGTACCATAGTTACGGTATATTCTTGCTAAGAAAGTACTTCTCTGGTCTTGAACTTGTGTTGAACAGGTCCAGCCTTAGATAATGAGACACCTGTTGTTAATACCTTGGTGCTGTTTAGTATGTTTTTGTCTAGTATCATTCTGATATAAAAAGGAAGCCTTTAACTGAAAACAAATTGAAATGTGTTAGTGCTAAGTTAGCGACTCAAAAGTTAGTGACTCCTAAGCGGTAGTCACTCCAAATATCACTTTGCAGGTGAAGGAGTTTATTTTTGCAAACTGGTCACATTTTACGTAGTTCTAAGAATGTATTTTATTGTTTAGGTTTTACACTATGTATACGTAAGTATACATCTTGGAGATCCATACAGAATTATCATTCTGGTAGTTTGTTTTACCTGTATACATGGATTTCCTGTGGTTAAGTGCAGACTGGAAAAATACCAGCTTTCACTCTGACCCATCAGTGTATTAAAAAAAAAAAATTAAAAAAAAATCATGCTGTATGTCCCAGCATATGAAGAATTGAACCTTAGCTGAAACGTCCTATGCTGAAAAGTACTCAGATTACTTCTTTATTCAAATTCCAATTCAGTTTTTATATGGCTAATAATTTTCTTTTTCCTCCATGAATTTCTCTTCTGATGTCGGGATTATCCGCTTAAAACCGTAAACGTGTACAATTTTCTTTTGCTTTTAGGTATGATGAGTGGATAAAGGCAGACAAGATAGTGAGACCAGCTGATAAAAATGTACCAAAAATTAAGCATCGAAAGAAAATAAAGGTACTTTTTCTCCCTTTTTCTCCCTTGTTCCTCCCACCTTCGGTTTAATATATTAAGTTCTATCCTTTCTAACCTATTGATTGGCCTAGAAATGCTTGACAGTAAAAGCGAATTCCTAGCCTTTTAAAAACAAACTTTTTCATCAAGGTTTTGTTTTTTTCACGTTGGGGTGGGGAAAGTCTCTCTTTCCTTTCCCCCCCCCCCCCTTTTTTTTTTAAATGAATTTTATATATGCTTTTACAGAAAACAAAACAAGAAGGATGTTTTATCATCAGTGGTGGATGTAATGAAATGCCTACAAATATCTGAAGGGTGGGTGTCAGGAGGATGGGGCCAAGCTCTTTTCAGTGGTGCCCAGCGACAGGACAAGGGGCAATGGGCACAAACTGAGGCACAGGAAGTTCCGTCTGAACATGAGGAAGAACTTCCTCCCTCTGAGGGTGACGGAGCCCTGGAACTGGCTGCCCAGGGAGGTTGTGGAGTCTCCTTCTCTGGAGATATTCAAGACCCGCCTGGACAAGGTCCTGTGCAGCCTGCTGTAGGTGACCCTGCTTCGGCAGGGGGGTTGGACTAGATGACCCACAGAGGTCCCTTCCAACCCCTACTATTAAAAAAACAAAAAAAAAAAACAAAAAAAAAACCCAAACACTTGGCAGCTGGGACAGAGCAGGGTGTCAGCCCTGAGCCTGGCATTCTGCGCTGCCACTGCTCCCAGAGCGCTGGCTGGGTTTGCCTTCTCGTTTGTTTTAACAAAATTCCTGTCTTCGGTAGAAGTGTTTTGGCATGGACTGTAGAAAGATATTTTTAAACTTGTAAACAAAGAGGAAAGCTTTCCTTTACAGGTTGAATGTTTAAGATAGCTGTAAGCATTGCTGAATGGTAATCTGTGTTAAGATGTATGCTCAGATGAGAAGAGTTTTTAATCTTTTCTTTCACATAGAATAAAACTGACAAAGAGAAGGAAGAGAAGTACTCTCCTAAAAACTGCAAATTGCGACGTTTGTCAAAACCTCCCTTTCACACCAGCGCGTCACCAGAGACTGGGTCCAAACTTGACAGCACTGAAGCCAAAAATACTGAACAAGCTCCAGTTAAATCCATAGAAATTACTTCTATCATCAATGGGCTACAAGGTATTGTATTTTCTATTTCTGTGAATAGCCTTTCAGCAGTAGTAAATGACAACGTAGAACAACTGATGCAATGCTTGAGTCTGGCTAATTATAACACTGTCTTCAGAAATGACCCTTGAACAAAAGCAATATTCGCAGTTTCTCTCAACAGGTATTGTGGACTTAGTGTATGTTAACAGTGTAATTCTTAAGAATTACATCCTTTGTTTTGCCAGCCTTTTTGTGTTTGATACACAGCAAAACTTTTTTGCTTCCTCTATTATTTCTAAATTTTTAATTTTTGATTGATGTAACTTTTAGGACCCATGTTTGGTTTGGATTTTTTTTGCCTTGAGAAACAGCATTAATAAAGCTAGGTTTGCTATCAGCACGTCTGTTGTTCCTGACACTCTTTTTCCCTTCCCACACATTGACAGCACCATTATGATTACTAGCTGCTTCCCTTCATCCTTAGTTGAGGGCATGCCTCCAGCAAATGAAATAGTGTATGATATAGGTAGTTTGGAGAACCACCAATTTTTGTGAAAGTTGTATGAATTTAATAATCTTTCAGACCTGTTCGAACTTGGATGACGTTGGCCACTGGGTTCCAAATTTGTAGGTAGAATAAGAGTCAACATAATCTATTAGGCTTCGTTTCCTTAGGAAATGAGAAACAAAAAAGCAATTAGCAGTGATGATAATGACACTGTTATTAGTGCTATAATTAATCTGTAATTAACTTCTGATTACAAAAGCACAATTTGAGATACAGCCTCTAATATTTTGGAAACTAAATGTTTTCCATATTACGTCAGTAATTTCCAGAAATGCTTTTAATTGTATGCAATTCTTTTATCATTTAAGTCCACATAGATTCATGCTGGGGATTAACTTTTTTTTTCCTGGTACTTGCTGTTTTTTGTTTCTAAGTGTATAAGGCTCTAATGTTTCACTGTTTCTTTTTCCTCCAATTTTAGAGCTGCTTGCTCAAAACTTTACAGGTTTTTTTTTCCTAAACTGGAATGATTAATGCTATTGTATTCAACTTTCCTTTGAAGGGCACAGCAAAATAAATACACTGAGAGGAAGACTTGGTGGACCTGATTTTTGGTTGTTTTATTTAAATGTGGTGTGCTTGGCTTTTATTTCAAATGGCAAATTTTTATACCTCTTATTATAAAAGTAGTGTAGTTTTGAGCTCTAAGGTATGATGAGAAAGGCAAGTGTTAGAAGTCCATTTTAAGTGACTGAGTTCTTGGAACTTTAGGTGAAAATGTCTACCATAAAAGTTTAATTAGAAAAAAGCAAACACACTGAAAGGGTTGTGTAAAACTTGCTTTCAGGTTGAGTCTTAGAGTAGAATTTAAGATCCTGCCTATCTTAAAACAAATAAACCAAGAAAAACACCTGAGGCAACATTTCTCAAGGTATTTTGTCCTGTACACCTCTTCTCTCTGTTAGTGTGCTCTTCTCCAAGTTCATCATATTTCAGTAAACCTTTTTAAAACAGTTGCTTCAACTTTGATGTTTTCAGTGAATTTCATTGACAGTATTGCTTTTGTTCTCTGTCACTGGTTACATGATCATTTTTAAAGAGGTGGTGAGTTTTAGCGAGGAGTTGAGAATGACAGATGGGAAGTAGAATGAGAAGAGTTAAACTAGTTATGCCAGCAAAAGCGGGTGAGTGGCAAATCAAGGAGTTACCCATATATTGGAGGCAGTTCTCATTGTTTTTCCTTGTATCCATGTCTTTTCCCATTGAATGGGCTTCTTGTTGATTCCTTCTCCATTATCACTGTGTTCTTCTTTTCTCGGTTTCTTTATTCCTGACCCTGAATTGTCTTAATGTTGTCCCACACTCTCGTTGTTCATGTATTTCTCCAAGTGCCTTTCACGATTGCTTTCACTTCCTTTTTCCAGGCTGGTCATCGGGTTGGTTTGCTAGAGATTATCCAGTGTCTTTGTTCTGTCCATTCAGACTGTGGATTCACCAGGGAAAATACTGTCTCTGCTCTGGGCTTTGGAAAAAGGGCGTGTGATAGTAGTATTTGTAACCCGTAAGAAGGATTTAGAGTTTTTGTCTTAAGCACATCTTTCAATTTCTGTTGTGGTTAATTTTGCAGAAGTTTGTATTTTGTGGATTGATGTGCTCTATGCTTGCTTCACCTCTTTAGAAATTCCTGGAGATGCACTGTTTAATACAGAATTTTCCTAGTTCCTTACCTAGCTATTATAACTTCTAATAGAACAGGAAATAATTTTTTGAAGTCTTCAGCAGATACCATTTACAATACATACTACTAGAGATCCCTGTAACGTGTTCATATCTACACAGTTTTGTTTAGTTGCTTTTTTAAGAATTCTTTGTAACCAGAATCAAGACAAACTTTTCTTGTTTTGTTTCTTTTTTTTTCTTTTTTTTTTTAATTTAATTTTAATTAGCTTCTGAAAGTTCTGATGATAGTGAGCAGGAAGATGACCAAAGTGCCCCAAATGTACATGCTGATGGCAAAGAGGAATCGCAACATGAAGCTGGAAGCCAAGATAAAACCGAACCCTGTCTAAAAGAAGAACAGAGCGGTTCATCCCTCCCAGAAGAAACTAAAGCTCTGACAGATGTAGTAGTGCCCAAGTCAGGATCCAAATCTCCTGAAAGACTGCGAAAAGAGGTGGAAGCGTTATCTGAAGATACTGACTCCGATGGAGAAGACGAAGCCACAAAGAAGAGAAAGGACGTAAAAAAGGAGGTAGTGGACAAAACACCAAAATCACAGGTAAAACGTGGTAAACGAAGATATTGTGTTGCAGAGGAATCCTTAAAGACTGTGTCGCCTAATAGAAAGGATGAGAAGTCCAAAAACAAAGACTCCCTTAGCTTAGAAAACACCAGTAACAGCTCCTCGGATGAAGATGAGGAAGACAAATCGAAGCTGAAGATCACTCCAACTAAAAAGTACAACGGACTAGAGGAGAAAAGGAAGTCTCTAAGGACAAGTACTTTCTACTCAGGATTTTCCGAAGTGGGAGATAAAAGGATAAAGCTTCTCAATAACTCTGACGAAAGACTTCAGAACACCAGAGCAAAGGATCGAAAAGACGTCTGGTCAAGTATTCAGGGACAATGGCCAAAGAAAACGCTGAAGGAGTTGTTCTCGGACTCTGACACTGAAGCTGCTGCCTCCCCTCCACATGCTGCTCCTGAGGATGCCGCAGCAGAGGAGCAGCTTCAGACTCTTGCAGAAGAAGACATTTCTTTGCCTAGCTCTGAACTTGAAAAATCTTTGCCGTCTGGTGTGGATGTTAAACCTGTTGAGGAGAAGCCGACTGAAGTGGGTGAAAAGAAAGTTGAATTTCCAAGCAGTGGCAGTAATTCAGTGCTAAACACTCCTCCTACAACTCCTGAATCGCCTTCATCTGTCACCGTCACGGAGTCCGGTAGGCATCAGTCCAGTGTCACTGTCTCTGAGATGCTGCCACCAAATCAAGAAGAGATACGGAGCATTAAAAGTGAAACGGATAGCACAATAGAGGTGGACAGTGTCGCGGGGGAGCTGCAAGACCTCCAGTCGGAGGGAAATATCTCTCCAACGGGTTTTGATGCCAGCGTCAGCTCCAGTAGTAGCAATCAACCAGAGCCCGAGCATACTGAAAAAGGTAAAGGAAAGGGTAAAGAGAGCTGTCTTCAGCCTAGCCAGCCCTCGTTTTAGCATTGCTGATGTATTGTCGTTCTGTTACGGTTACACTGCTGGAAAATTAGTTGTTGGAGGAAGGAGTAGCCTGCTGTGTCTACTTCAGGTGTGTGGAAATGGCGTGATCATCTAGTGAATAAAATATAATCTGCCAGGAAGTTTCTTGGCCTTTCGTTAGGAATTGTGATGGTTTCAATGAGGAATGAAGCATGTAAGAATAAGGTTTGTACCAGACCTGGCAAGAAATGCCCAGAGCAAACTGTAATACGTTGTGTAAGGACTATTTACTGTAGCAACACGGATACATTAGCTATGTTTGACTTCCAGGTGTGATTTTGCAGATTGAAGTTCTTATCCTGAGACCACTAGAGAACAGGGGAGAATAAACACGGCCAGCGCTTGTGCACGTGATGCCAGTGTACTGCTGCCTGCTTTTTAACTGTTTGCAAGGCTGAATCCAAAAGCTTTGTTGTGAAAGTCACTGGCTCTTTTACAGTTCCATCAAAGGTACAGCTACCTGCACTGTGTTAAAGTGCCTAAAAACTGAATAGAAAGGAAAAAAAATACATATCTGAATATAATGTGAGATGACACAAGTGGTTTCTTAATCTCAACAGATTTCAGTTAATAATAAACTGAATTTTTCAAAATGCCCTTAAGGTGCGTTACCTTCATCATTCTGTTTGAATTGTTCTTTTGAAAGAATGCAACAAAACGTGTTTCCTTAAACCAAGGAGAGAGTGTGGAAGAGGTAAATATGTAGCCCTCAGTAAACACGCCTGTATTGCTTTGCTAATTATGGATGTGTAGGTTTAGAAATTAATTTGTTTCATATTTTTGTATAAAAGGAAATTAATTGCCTAATGAAAAATGTTTTACACTATTGCACATGTTACTTTTACGTGCATTACACCTTCACTTCCTCTCTGATTTTGTGAGCATGCTGCCTGTTTTAGAACATCAGGTTTCTTAATTAATAAGGTTTTGTTACAGGAGTCATTTTTAATCTGTAAGTCAGATGGTTGTGGAAGAACATTGAACAACTCCTAAAATTTGCTCTTTTAACAGGTGTACTAGATTCTGTCTTCCTTGTCAACTTTTTCCCCTTTATCGTCACAAATACCAGTAGACTTTTTCCTTTGGTTTTTTGTTTGCTGCCTTTTTTTGTTGCCTTGTTTTTTAACGTTATCTAAGATTTTTTTTTAATACTTTCAATTAGTGTAATTACTGATCACAGGTGGTAGTTTCATTTTTTTCTCACAGCTTCCAAGTGTGACAGGCTTTTTTTTCAACATTTTTCAGGTCCAGTAGTTGTTAATAAATTTTTCAAATAAATGTATTCTTATTTAATTTACAGTGTCATAAAAAATACAAATCCATGTGGTTCAAGCGAAATTCTGATGATGCGTGTGGGGAAGTTACAATCATCTTACATGTCCACTCTAACCAACAAGCTTTGTCTGCCTTCCATCCTCCTTCACCTCCTCTTGGCAGTAGAAGTAGAAAGCTGAGCTGTATTAAGGATAGGCAGGAACAGTCGCATTGTTGTTTACAAATTTAAGTTCTGAAGTGGTTTTTTGAGACTTAGAAAAAAACCACAGAAGTGCAAGTATTTATTTAATTTCTGTTTCTTTCTTGTTTTTTTTTTAAATTATAGTCTGTACTGGCCAAAAAAGACTTAAAGATACTCAGGGAGGAGGCAGCTCCTCAAAAAAGCAGAAAAGAAGCCACAAAACATCTGTGAACAACAAAAAGAAGAGTAAAACCAGTAAGTACAGCAGCTCAGTGTGAAACGAAATGCGTGAAAGTACCGTGTCATGGGTTTGAACGATAGTAGGAGATGAAGTCTGGGAAGAAATGTATTGGGACGAAACGTTCTCATCGGGGAATTCTTAATACAGTTTAAATGAAGACACGACTCTTGCTGAATGCCAAAGTGTTTTTCAATGTCTTGTGTTATTTCTGGGCCTATTTCTGAAGAGGTCCTTAATGTCGTGTAATTCAGGAAGACTAAGATGAGTATTTTATACTTGCTAGAATTGGGAATCTGTGCTGAGTGTTTTAGAGGGGACCTGGATGAAATTATACTCTGTATTTTCTGCAAGATGAGATTTTAGAGGTTAATATCTCTTCCAGCAGCAAATATGAGAATAATTCCAGAAAAAATATAGGCTCTGTTTTCTTCCTGTATCGTCTGTTACATCTTCAGTAAATAATGCAGCTTTTTTGTAGTTGTAGAAGCTAATTGGAATAGAAACCACATTACTGGGGAAGAGAAGCTTAATAAAAGCAGAGGTGTGTTAGGGAGACATATGCACACGTGTTCAGGAGACAGCAAGATCAGTTTCTGCCTCATCTCATTGGTAATAAAAAATACCAGGGAACAGTCAGCTGGAGAGTGAAACCGGGAGGATAGCTGTAAAATAGCGCAGTCAAAGCAAGGATAGGAAGCATATGCTATGCCTTTTCTCCTCTCTCTTCCTCGGCCCTGCCTATTTTTCTTCCTTTTAACAGCTTTTACTAAAAGTCTGTACTTTCTGGTCTGGTATTTGCTTTCACCCCACCACTCCTTCGTGTTCATTGATCTCCTCTCTCCTCCTTTTTCATTCCATTTCACTAATCTCCTTCCATAATCCTTATTCCTTCCCTCACCTCAAGAATTAAAGTAACAAACCGAATTTGCAGAACTAATACACCATTTTTAGCCTTGCCCTTGTTCCCTTTCACTTGCTGAATTTATCCCTTTTTCTCAACCTGTTTTTGTCAGGACGCAAGCACTTCAAAGCTAGAATTGTTTCTTGTACCGCGTACGGTCCTTGGTGTGTATGTGCTCTTTTTTGTTAGACTTTGGGCCACTGCCATATGTAATAAGGGCAATGAACAGGTAAAATGTGGAGTCAGTTGTGAGCAAAAAATGCTTTTTGCAAAATTCAGGTACACCAATTAAAGCTACTTTTGTAGCAGCTTCAGCTCGTGCCTTTGGTTTAAGCCAGCAGACAAGGGCAGCTCTGCAGCCAGCCGAGCTCTTTCATACCACGTGGATCCTGGTGTTGGGTTTCTCCAGTGCAGATCAGCAGATCATAAAGACCAGAACCAGAAGGGCCTTGCAGGGTTCGTTTTGTCGATGCCTAGGGCAGGTACAACTGAGGCATAAGTGTCTCTTGATAAATACTAATTGACCATGTTTTTAAAAACAACTCTAATGATGGAGATTCCGCAGCTTCTCTAGGCATTTTATTGCAGTGCTTGACTAGACTTCTCTTGCCCCTGCTTCCACCCGAGTTTTATTTTTGTAGTGCTAAACAGGCTTTGTCCTTTCACTCATTACTTACTAATCATGTCTTTCAGACAGATTATTTCGTTACTTTCCTTTGAGTGGTTTGATTAGAGAACTGTGTTCAGTTCAGCCTGTTGCTTTATAGTTAAAGTTATTTCAGCGTGAGATGAAGTTCTTCTGGTTTGGGTCAGCTGAAGATGTTTTTCTGAAATTAAAGAATGTGATCATCATGTCTGAGGATTTTTGTAGATGGTGTCACGCAAATTCAAACTATTGCTAGTCAATTTAGCACAGAACACCTAAAATAAGTACAGGTGACATAAGGCTAAGAAGGCAGCCAATTGTCTACTCTCATTTCTGCTACTCATGTCTTAGGAGTACAGGGAGAAGCTTGTCTGTAACTAGTACCTCTGAAACAGGGTAGAGGTTTGTATGTATTGAATACTGGGTTAGAAATTAATATTAAAAAAAGATAAACAGGAGATAAGACATAACAATCAGTCTTGCTAACTGTATTGGAAAAAGTGTAGCCCCATAAGCAGAAATATATGGACAATTTTTGCACCTACAGCGACAGGTGGACTGCCTCTTTGCCTTATTTTCTAATGTAGGCAACTTGTTTATGGATATGGTTCTAAAGCAACAAGCGTGGTGCTGGCTTTGAACCGTTCAGAGAGCAGAGTGTACCGTCCCTATACGGACCTTGAGCAACTGGGTTGTCTTCAAGAATCTCCTTAGGAGCAGCGTGTCCCTACCCCAGCCCCTTGCCTTTGCACCCACGCTGCCAGCGGTGTGCTCGTCAGTGTGCAGGGTGGGTTGTGGAGCCACAGTCCGCTGCTTTCCTCCTCCCTCGCGCTCTGTGTGGTTCCCACAGGCCCACGCAATAGCTGTGAACCTGCCTGCGCAGCAGCTGGCGGGACGGGGTTCCCAGTGCAGGGTTCCCCTTTCGCAGCATGTGGGAACAGCGGGGCCCCGTTGCCGACCTGTTTTGTGGTCCTGTCTTCTGGTGCTAGTGGTGCAAAGAGCTAAGCTGCTATACCAGGGTGGACTGTATCATTTGAAAGTAAAAGGATTTTGGTCAAATAAATTCTTGTGACATGAAAATCCGCACAGGGGTAGCTTCTGATAAGCTTTGGGCAGGAGGGTTGCTTTGTTTGGTAACACTCTGTCTTCTTGCTTCTTCAGCAAACAGCAGTGACAGTGACGAACTATCTGCTGGTGAAAGTGTGGCCAAGTCTCAGTCAGCAAAATCTGTTTCTGCTGGCATGAAATCTCACCAGAGCAAATCACTCGCAAGAACACAATCCCCAGGAAAATGTGGGAAAAATGGAGAGAAGGAGTCTGATCTCAAAGAACAGAATAATCGTCTGCCCAAAGTTTACAAATGGAGTTTTCAAATGTGTGAGTATTTTCTTCAAAACACGCCCAGTGCGGTCTTGCGGTATAGTACAAGAAGGCTTTTTGAATTCTGTGTGTTTCATTTTTTTTCCCTAAAATGAGTTTGTCCTCAGTTTCCTTAAATTTGTGATAAATCCTGATTTGTTTTTTGTTTTTGTTTTTGCAATTGCAGTGCAGGAAACTGCCGCTATTGCACTCTTCCAATACTGTTTTTCGATACGGCCCCTGTGCTGCCTTGCTGTTCTTGCCATCCTGTGCAGAGCTGTTACTCTGGCGTGAGCGTTACCAACTCTGTGCGCTGCTTGTGTTGATATTTTCTTGCTGGTTTACTCCTTATTCTCTAGTTACTGTTCAGACACTTACCTGATTGATTTGATGACGACATATTTACTGTTGCTAGCGATAAGAACTTTCAGCGTTTGTGTCACTGGGCCACAGGCAGCCGCATAGCTAGGGGTGAGCAGTGTTGAAGGGATCGTGCATTTGTCTGCCTGAAAAACGGTTCAATAGTTTATTAATGCAGCTTCTTAATTGCCTCTGTGTGTGTGTGTGCTATTGCAGCATTACTGGGAGTGGGGAGAAAAGAGAAACAAGATAAAATATTAGGTGGTTGAAGCCTCCTTCCTTAATATAACAATAAGCAAACAATTGAAAAGTATTATTTAGAAACAAAATCTTGCTATTTTTAGCCCTCTCTCTTAGAGCGTCTGGGTATTTAATTGTCTAGTCAGCAATAAATTGTCCTTAGTACCAACTGTGGATGCATAGCATCGCATGAGTTGCTTTCTCTTTGCTTTTAGAGGTCAAATCGAACCTGTGGTGTGACTGATTTAAATTATTTCTTCAAGTAATCCGTAGTATCTCGTTCAGTATTCATAGGTGACCTCAGTGTCTGGCAAGCCTCTGAAGTTCTCAGAACATTACGCTCTGCGCTTTTCTGCGCTCTGTCCCAGGCTGTGTGAAGGCTGCTGTTCTTCACCTACAGTGGGAACAGGAAAGAGCTGGCACAGCACACTGTGGAAACACAGCAACTGAATTTTAAATTTTTTTTGCCAGCAGCACTTCTGTCATGCCCAGGGAGTTCTCCACTTAGCCAGCTGTTCTGCGGTGAGAGAATCTGACCCTGCATTTTTTTTTCTCCAGCCTTAAATCTCAGTGTTACTCTACTTTAAAACTATTTTTCTCCTAGTAGTTCTTCGCAGTCCAGTTATGTTCTGCTGCTCTTGAGGACTGTGGAATGTAATAGGTCTTTACTGTCACTTACTGGCCAGCTGAGATTCGTTGGGCAGATTTCCTGTGCGACACATTCAAAGAGCTTTTGCTCTGTCTTTTCTTTCTACCTCGGCTACGTTGCACGTGCTAAATCTGCTTGGTGGAAGTTGGGCTTTGGAATGCTGTTTCACACACCTCCTGCTGTTGCAGAGGTCTGGGACACTTGCAGCATCTCTGAGCTTTCCTCATCTTCCCACAGCCTGATACAGGTGTGGCTTTTGGTCCTTTGGTGCTACCTTGGTTACAGGTTGATGAAGCACATCCCGTGCCCCACAGTAGTTTAAATGATTGTTCAGTATCTTCAGATGGAGTGTCTCCAGTGTGGCTTACCTGTGGCCAAGGGGCTGAGCTGAGGTAGTTCATGCTGCTGGGAGCTCCTGGAGACCTCCCCCCCACTGGAAGCAGCCAGAAGGGCAGCTCCTGAGCTGGCCGTGTCCGTTGACATCCCCGCGTGGGATACCAGCGAGGAGGTCCCGTGTAGTTACACCTTACGGCCCCGCGTGGGATACCAGCGAGGAGGTCCTGTGTAGTTACACCTTACGGCCCGTACGCCATGGACCCGATCAGAACCGCCTCACAGCTATTCGGTTCCTGTTGTAACCTGCTTGTTTTGTAACAGCTGAGACAAGTCGGGCAGGACCGACCTTCCTGGTGTGTCAGGCCAAACCCAGCTCTAGCAAGGACTGGGAGAAACAGGCTCAAAGCTAGTTCTGGCCTCTGTGTTTTCATCAGTTGTCTTAATTTTACTTGTTTTTCTTTTCCTTCCTATAGGGAGGGGACTGCATGCATTTTCTTCCTCTCTGACTCCTTTTAACGAAAAAAAAAAAAGTGTATCTATGGTGGTATATTTTAAAAAATAATAAAAAACAACAAGGTTTGTGGTAACAAACAGCAGCTGCTGTTGCTGTGTTCCGTGGCTTTGCTGTCTGCCACCTGGAAGCACGTCACTAAGATTTGAGTACTTCCCACTTCACTGAAATTCAGATACAATAATGCGATACAGCAATTAACAGAGATCGTTTAACTTGCAGCTGACTTGGAAAATTTGACTAGCGCTGAGCGCATAACAGTTCTCCAAGAAAAACTGCAGGAAATCAGGAAACATTACCTGTCCTTGAAATCTGAGGTGGCTTCCATTGACCGAAGAAGAAAGCGCTTAAAGAAAAAAGAGCGAGAAAGTAAGTGCTGGGAACTGAATTCTGCTTTTGGAGGGGTAGTTTACATGTCCCGTTAACAAGAATTGGATAATTTTTAGGGAGAAGTGTGCCATTAGGAGTCTGGTTTTGTTTGTTTTTTAAAAAAACACACTGTATGCAGTTCTTTGATGATCTTTAGAAGGTACAGTTCAGATATCCAGTGACTGCGTAAGGGGAAAAACATTAAAACAGCGTGTGATCCATGTAGTTCTGTTCAGGCAGAACTACTTCATACAGAAAAAATATACAGACAAATAAACCTTTCTAAGCAGTGAACAAAGTATCTAAGGTTATTAATAACTTAGAGCTTTTCTTCAAGCTACACGATAATTTACTGTAGTATTGCTTGTGTGTCTACTTAGTGCTTTCCCCTTAGGAGAAGTGATGTATTTTATCAGTTTAAGCAGACCATCAGCTGGATCTCTGCTTTCCCTGAAGCTGCTTTACCTGTTGCTGTGGGGAATGTTCTAGTGTGCCTGCTTCTAGCAGCATTAAAAAGATTATTTTCTTCCATGTCTGGCTTATGTGCACATTTAAGAGTTCGCTGAGTACCAGAAGAAAGACTGAAATGCCGCTTGGAAGAAGACTTGATGGCTGCAGCCCTCAGACGGGGGCTGCGGTTGCCGCTTGGTTGCCGGAGCGGGGTGGGTGTGCGGGCTCGGTGCTGGGACGAGGCCCTCCCTGCGCCGATTCCCCCAGGACGGACAGGGAGCGGGTGGCTCCGCTCGGGGCTCAGGGCTGAGCTCTGCGT